>NC_079506.1:29673372-30273372 GCF_030052815.1 Hevea brasiliensis
GGGTTACAAACCACCAACTTATAAACCCAGCATCTCTTCTGTGTTTTGCAGATGTGGGATTTGCCTAAGATGTTACAATATATCTTATAATACCAAAATAACCCTTTCAACATAATGCCGCTTAATTGTCACGTTGTATTTGCTATTTAATTTATTAAAAGAAATAAAATATATTTAAAAAATTAAATTATTTTTATATTTAACACAAGATATTATTTTATATGAATATTAACTTGTAACTACAAGTTCCAACTTATACATCCATTTTCTAGCTGACACTTTCCATTAGATGTATTTCTAATAAATCAATAGTCCATCAAAAGGTTAAACATGAATATGAACACTTTCTTCAAACATTCAAAATACAATAGATTTAGGATTTAGAGCCTACTTTCAATACTAAAGATGGGATTTACTCATAAGGATGTGGATTAATGATGCCGATTTTCTTTGACTATTTTCTCAGTAGTAGACGCGCATGATGCAAAACAACATTCTACGACTCAAATGATTATAGTTTCTAGCTTTTTTCTCCCTGGCAGTTTTGAAAATCTTTTTAAATTTTTTTAACTTGATTTCTTTTTTCTTAGATAAACTAAATGAAAAAAAAGTTGCAACTTTACCATAAAATAACCATTACCCTCTCTCTAACAAATTGGAAGAAACAATTTAAAAAAAAAAATAGATAAAATATATATATATATATATATATATATATATATATATATATATATATATATATATATATATATATATATATATATGGCTCTGATACCAAGGACGCACTGGGATCGAAAGGGGGATGAGCTAACAGGGAAGAAGCAATAATCTAGATCTTGAATAATATATAAATAATTAAAGAAATAAACAAAATGCACAAGAAAGGAAAATCTTCAGAAATGAAATTAAATTTATAAATTAAAGATTATATATATATATATTATATAGGCGGCAGAGCCAGTCCGTTAAGAATATATATATACTTAACAAAAATAAAAATTAAACTTGAAATTTAAATATGAATATACATGTATATATTCAATAGGCGGCAGAACCAGTCCGTTATGAATATATATACGTATATTTATGCAGATCAGGCGGTTGAACCGACCATATGCATGCAAAAGAAAGAAATATTTATAATTTTGTAAGAAAAGAATTGAAGAAAAACTTACTTCAAAACTTTATAAAATTTGTAAGATTTGTACAAAGGTTTTGGAGATGTAATTCCGGGTAGGACTTACAAAGGTTGCTCAACACATGAGCTTTCTAAGATCTACTACAAGAAAGTACAGGGTTTGTAAGTTTGTAGGTGAGGTAGAGGTAAGGCAGGATGGGAAGTGAATCAACCTTCTTGCTCATTTCTTCACCTCAGGGTGAAACTCCTTCAGGACCTTCTTCGGATTCTCTCGGCTTTAGAAGCTTGAAGGGGAGAAGCTTGGGCTCAAGAGGCTTGAAGAATGGTTTGAAGTGGCTTCCCTTTGCCTTGGATAGGTGCCCCCTTATATAGAAGTGACTAGAGGCAGTTTTGTAATTTTGTAGGTTTTAAACAGTGTCTGCCACTTGATGCCTTCACGTGTGAACAGTGTTTTTTGTCTCCTTCACATGCGAACAGTAAAAAGTGAACAGCACAAGATATGACAGGTGAACAGTGTCCTGTCTGGTTTTGAAATAAAGGAAGAGGAAAAAAAGAATATTTACAAAAGTGAAAATGATTACGAAAATAAAAAGAAAAATGAAGAGAAAATGGATAATTTTGCCGCCATAAATTTCTTTTGCCGATCTTTTCTTTTCTTTTCTTTTCTTTTTTTTTTTTTTATAACAGATTTTGTATTTGTGAAGAGGTACCACAACCTTCTTCATCATCATCTCCCAAGTCTATGATAGGTTCTGAATCAGAATTGGCTGCAGAAGAATTGGTTCTGTTTTGCAATAATTGGTCCATTATTGCAAAATATTCTTCATCATTTTTAGCTCCTGCTAATCTTGCCATGGCATGTGATCTTTGGGCCAAAAATAATTGATTTGAAAAGTTTTGTATAGGAGTTGGTGGCAAAAGGTTTTTTCCCTTAAGCCAAATTTTTACTCCTTGGTTTGTAATTGTTTCCGGGATATTAAATGAATCCCACCATTTTACCTTGAACCTTCTAATGATTGTATTCAATCCATCTTAGGGTTGAAATTCAAAAAACCAGATAAGAACCCAAGGTAAAAAGAATTTTGAAGAGAACAAGAGAAGAGGAGGAAACCTTTTCTCTTTGGGTGAGGGTTTGTAATGGGTTTTGAAAAGGTTTAAACTCTCTAATATTTCTGGTGTAAGAATTTCAGGTAGTGCACCAAAATACTTCCACCACTGAGCAAACCATGAAGGGGTTTTGGAAGGATCAAATACTTTTTGGAAATAGAATAGCCATGAATTACTATTCTTATGATTTTGTATGAGAAAGGTATTGTACCATGCCTGTTGGTAATCCCAGTAATTGAAATGTTGGCAATGGTCAATCTTGTTTTAAAATGATAATGGGAAGATTTTTGGTTTTGTAAGTTCTTGCCCCCAATCAGAAGGATTAAGGACGTTTTGAATGTGGCAGGTTGAATAAGCCGGATCAGCATGATTTTCTTTTAGATAAAAATGTTTGAATTTTCTTTGAGCGATAAATTCAAGTATTGCCTGGTAGTAGGCTCGAGTTTTGGAAAGATCCCAAGGTTTATAATACCGTCCTTTTGTAAAGGCTTTTGAAATTGCCATAGAGGCGTCTTGGTGTAAGAACTCATCCTTTATGATCAAAACATTTTAAAAATGGGTTTTTGTAATCCATTTCGAAGACTTCTTTTTTAATTTTGTTTGAGACAAAACTATTTGAGAAGAATTTGATTGGGAAACATCGGTTTGAAAATCTATTTGTAAAATCTCATGGGCTGGAGAAATGTTTTGGAAAGTTTGAGAAAGGTTTTTTGGGAGGAAGACTCTCCTTTCTCCTGGGTGTTGAAAATAGGTTTTGTAGATTTACCTTTCTGGGCCTGATTGGCCTGAGTGATGTTTTGTAGAGCCTGAAGAACTTCAGGAGATTTGGACAGTGATTCAATCCATTTTTGAATCCGGCTGTCTGTTTCTGGAGCTTGAGATTCAATGAATTTTGTTTGATCTTCTTCTTCTGCTTCGACCATATCTGCCCAAGTTTGAATAGGTTTTGCAGAAGAGATGTTTGGTTTTGTAGGATTTGGTTTTGTAGAGGCTGAGGCTTCAGCCTTGGTATTTTTCTTTCTGGGCATTGGCCTGTTTTGAAGAAATTCTCTGGTTAGAAAGTTTGGGATGGAATTTGTCTCTCCTTTTACAAATTCAATTTCAAAATAAAAAATACTTAAAATTGCTTTCCATCGTGCAAAAATTTGTTTTGATGCAAGATTCTGAACATCTTTTTGCAAAACTTCTTTGGCTGATTTGCAATCAATTCTAAGCAAAAATTTTTGATTTAATAAATCACTTTAAAATTTTTGTATGCACATGACAATTGCAAGAATCTCTTTTTTGATGGTAAAGTATTTCTTTTGACAATTATTCCAATGTGCAGAATGGAATTGAACTATTTGTTCTTTTCCGTTTTGAACTTGTTTTAAAATTCCACCATAACCTAACTCTGAGGCATCTGTTTCGACTACCTTAGGGGCTAATGGATCTGCTAAATACAGACAAGGAATGGTTTGGACCTGTTGTTTAATATGACAGATCACTTCAGTGTGATGATCTATCCATGGAACAGGATTTTTCTTTAACCTATCATGCAAAGGTTTTGCGAGACGGTTAATATTTGGACAAAAATCTAAGACATAATTCAAGCTACCTAAGAATCTTTGCAGCGGGGTTTTATCCAAGATTTTGTAAGGAAATTTGTTTAAAAATTCTAGACTTCTCTCTATTGGAGTAATTGTTCCTTGGGATATGTAATGACCTAGAAACCTAACTCTGGTTTGAAAAAGAGAAATCTTTGATTTTGAAACGGCAAGACCATTTCATTTTGTAACAGAGAAGAATGTTCTTAAGTGTTTGAAGTGT
The DNA here is from genome assembly GCF_030052815.1 of Hevea brasiliensis. Taxonomy (NCBI): domain Eukaryota; kingdom Viridiplantae; phylum Streptophyta; class Magnoliopsida; order Malpighiales; family Euphorbiaceae; genus Hevea; species Hevea brasiliensis. The sequence continues at coordinate 29,677,427 of NC_079506.1, forward strand.
TGTTCAATTGACTCCGAGAACACAAGAACATCATCTATATAGACTATGCAAAATTTTGAATATGGATTAAAGATTTCATTCATAATTCTCTGGAATTCTGATGGGGTATTTTTCAGGCCAAAAGGCATGACTTTCCACTCATATTGTCCAAAGGGAACTGTGAATGCAGTTTTGTATCTATATTTTAGATCAATTTGTATTTGCTAAAATCCTGATTTCATATCAAATTTGGAAAATACAAATGCAGAATAAAGTTTTTGTAAGAGATCTTTTTTGTTTGGAATTGGATAACTGATCCATTTCAAAGCTTTATTCAAATGTTTGTAATTAATTACTAATCTAGGAGTGCCTCTTTCTATTTCTGAATTTTTGTTTACATAAAAAGCTGCACAACTCTAAGGAGATCTAGATTCTGTAATTAATCCTTTTTTCTTTAAATCCAAAATTTCTGAATGACAGTGTTATTCTAGTTCAGCATTCATTTGGATTGGTCTGGCTGTTGTAGGTATCTATTTTTCATTGAAATCATTTTTATATGGTAAATCTACCATATTTTGTTTTCGATTCCAAAAGGCGTTTGGTAAATTAGAACAAATTTCTCTTTCAATTTGGGTTTTGAAATCCAAAATTTTCTTTTTCACCAAATCATTTTGTAATTGTTTTTCAATTCTTGTTAAAGAAACATCTTGTTGTAAATACAACAAGTGTTGCTTTTTTCCCTCTATTAAAACATTAATCTCATTATTATAAATGGAACAAGCTTTTATGATATTGAGATTTCTTGTTTTTGGTTTTGTAACGAAAGGGAAAACAAGTGTTAGTTTTGTAGTTTTGAAGGAGATACTATCATCGTTAACCTTATAGGGAATTATCAAGTTAATGAAAGGAGTCCCTAAGATTACACTATGATGAATATCTTAAACAATTACGAATGAGGTTTTGAAAAGAAAATCACCATTAGCTATGGAGGCTTCTGTCTTATAGCTAATAGTCATTTTTGAATTATTTGCAGCTGAAAGTTTTTCTATGGTTTTTTCATAAAATTTCTTTGGAACAATTCCTTCTTTAATACAGTTCAAATCTGCTCCTGTATCAAATAAGGCAATTGTATTTATTTTGATATCTTTTGAAAAAACAATGGTAATTTGTATCAAATATTTTCTGGAGGTGATCTGATTGAGGATGAAAAGAAAATCTTCTGGAGGTTTTTGAGTTTCCAAACTATTTTCTTTATTTTCCTCAGATTCTTCCTAGGGTTTTGAAAACAAAAGCTGGATTGCTTTTGAGTCCTGTGCCTTTTTCTCTTTAAACTGTTTAAGCTCATTCTTAGTGATTTTTATTTCTCTTTGGAGGCATTGGACTGGAGGGTTTTGTAGTTTTTTCTGATCTTCAGGATTTTCTTCATATTTTAAAAAATCTAAGACTAATTCTTGATTTTTTAAAAGCATGTTGACATTTTTTGCATTTTCTTCAAATTCAATTTTAGAATCTGAATTGGATGAATTATTAACTAATTCATCTTTTTGTAAAGGCACATTTTCTTCAGACTCCTGGTTGGAGTTTGAAGGGGAAGTTGAAGGATTAGTACTTAAATTTTGAATGACTAATACTTCTTTTTGTAATGATTTATGATTGTCAGTGGATTCAGAGATTTTGAATTCACTTTCCATTTGTAATTCTGGGATTGATTTTGGAAGAGGTTTGTTTTGTAATTCAAAGGTTTCTTGAGGGTTTTGTTCCTTTAAAACCTGTTGTTTTGAATTCTTTTTATGAGGAGTTTGATTCCTAACAGTAACAAGGTTATCAGACAGTTTTTCTTCTGCTTTCTTTAGAAGAGCTTTTAGAGCCGCAATGAACTCTGATTGATTATCTTCTAACTCCTGTTGTTTAGGTTTTGAAATTTGAGAATGGTTTGAAACTGGATCTGATTTTTTAAAAGTTTTTGGAGTTTTGGAAAACGGATATGAAATGTTATGCTGTTTAGCATACATTGCAAACCAATCAAAGAAAAGAATATGAACTTTATGTTGGTGTATAAAGTCATAATATTCCTTTTGAATTTCCTTCCTTTGATCATTGAAATTTTTGAAAAACCACATTTGCTTTTTATGATTTTTAGGAGAATAAAAATCATCATGCAAATATTGTTTGTCTACTTCAAACTCTTTTTCAAGCACATTAAGTTCATGGTTTACATTTTTTGTAATGGCTGAAAAGGTAGGTGAAGTATGTTCTGACTCTGTTTGGGTTTCATCCTGAACAAACTCGTTTTGTAAATTTGTATAAACTGAATGTAGAACATTTGTAGAGTAATCTACGTTTTGTAAAGTGGATCTAGGTATTTCTGAAGTAGAAAACCTAGAAGAGCTAGGTAAATCTGAGGTAGAATACCTAGGCTGAATATTTTGTATTCCAGCTGGTTTTGTAACAGGCAAACTAATGACAGAAGGTATACGAGACACTCTTCCTACGTCTACAGTACTGGACGTTGAGGAATCATCTTAAAACCTAAGGCTTCTGTTAAAGCTAAGGCTGACTCTTCCATTGTCATACTGGGTTGTCTGCCTAAGTTGAACATTGGGCTCAACTATTTTTGAAGATTCTGGATCTACTGCACCTTCTAAAATCCATTCTTCTGGTAGGGTTATGTCCTTCCATTGGATAGATCTAGGGATTACAGTGTTGGATTTTGTAAGATCAGTTTGTAAAAGCAAAGTTTCTCCTCTTTTACTTTGAAACTTATGTTTTGTGGCAAAAGCAGAAACCATAGCTTTGTAATGAATTTTGTAAATCAGTGCAAGAGGAATAGATCCTTCAAGCATTTTGTAATTGTGAGTTTTGATTTGTAAAACAAGGGATTTTGTAATATTACTGTCGTTTAACGAAACAGTAAAATTTGGATAGCAATCAAAAGATATTGGTCCACTGCACAAACTAGACTCGACTGAACTGAGCAAGGAGTCTTGGAAGTTTATGAACCTAGTATCTCTAAAAACTGCTAGGATTGAGGTGTTCAACCCTTCTTTTGTAAGCGGTTTAATTCCAACTTGGACTAAACCTATATGGATGTATTTGTATTGTTTTTCACGGTGTTTTTGTAAGGATTTTTGAGACAGAAGAGAAATCGTCTCAAAGGGTTTTGTAATATGAAGATCTCTCTCTTCAGTTTTGATTGTGAAATCAGTTTTGAAAAAATTGAGTTTTGTAGTCTGATAGATCTGATCCTTTTATACTTTTGGAATTTCCCAATTGTCTATACATTTTTCAAAATTTTTCGATTATTATTTCTTCACTATTAACTATCTTTCTCGACTCAGAGGACGAGGTAGAAGAGTTTGAAGAAGAAACTGTCCTACAGAAAATTGGATTCATACTTAAAGAATTTTTCTAGGTTGATCTTTTGAGTTAAGTGAGGTAATCGCCAAAGGAATCACTGCCCTAAACATACCCTCTCGACTACAAAGACGAGACTTACAACCCAGGCCTGTTTACACCTCTAAAGAAGCTGTCTTATCACCTTAAGATCATCTTACCAACCTCTAAAAAATGTTTAAATGTGAATCTGAACCTTAAATAGAACCTTCCCAGTGCTCGATACCAAGGCTCGATACTAAGGGCCTGCAAGGATCAAAAGGGGGATGAGCTAACAGGGAAGAAGCAATAATCTAGATATTGAACAATATATAAATAATTAAAAGAAATAAACAAAATCCACAAGAAAGGAAAATCTTCAGAAATGAAAATTAAATTTATAAATTAAAGATTATATATATATATATTCTATAGGCGGCAGAGCCAGTCCGTTAAGAATATATATATACTTAACAAAAATAAAAATTAAACTTGAAATTTAAATATGAATATACATGTATATATTCAATAGGCGGCAGAGCCAGTCCGTTATGAATATATATACGTATATTTATGCAGATCAGGCGGTTGAACCGACCATATGCATGCAAAAGAAAGAAATATTTGTAATTTTGTAAGAAAAGAATTGAAGAAAAACTTACTTCAAAACTTTATAAAATTTGTAAGATTTGTACAAAGGTTTTGGAGATGTAATTCCGGGTAGGACTTACAAAGGTTGCTCAACACATGAGCTTCCTAAGATCTACTACAAGGAAGTACAGGGTTTGTAAGTTTGTAGGTGAGGTAGAGGTAGGGCAGGATGGGAAGTGAATCAACCTTCTTGCTCCTTTCTTCACCTCAGGGTGAAACTCCTTCAGGACCTTCTTCGGATTCTCTCGGCTTTAGAAGCTTGAAGGGGAGAAGCTTGGGCTCAAGAGGCTTGAAGAATGGTTTGAAGTGGCTTCCCTTTGCCTTGGATAGGTGCCCCCTTATATAGAAGTGACTAGGGGCAGTTTTGTAATTTTATAGGTTTTGAACAGTGTCTGCCACTTGATGCCTTCACGTGTGAACAGTGCTTTTTGTCTCCTTCACATGTGAACAGTAAAAAGTGAACAGTACAAGATATGACAATTGAGCGATGTCTCTGCGGTTTTGAAATAAAGGAAGAGGAAAAAGAGAATATTTACAAAAGTGAAAATGATTACAAAAATAAAAAGAAAAATGAAGAGAAAATGGATAATTTTGCCGCCATAAATTTCTTTTGCCGGTATTTTCTTTTCTTTTTTTTTATAATAGATTTTGTATTTGTGAAGAGGTACCACAACCTTCTTCATCATCATCTCCCAAGTCTATGATAGGTTCTGAATCAGAATTGGCTGCAGAAGAATTGGTTCTGTTTTGCAATAATTGTTCCATTATTGCAAAATATTCTTCATCATTTTTAGCTCCTGCTAATCTTGCCATGGCATGTGATCTTTGGGCAAAAAATTATTGATTTGAAAAGTTTTGTATAGGAGTTGGTGGCAAAAGGTTTTTTCCCTTAAGCCAAGTTTTTACTCCTTGGTTTGTAATTGTTTCCGGGATATTAAATGAATCCCACCATTTTACCTTGAACCTTCTGATGATTGTATTCAATCTATCTTGGGGTCGAAATTCAAAAAACCAGATAAGAACTCAAGGTAAAAAGAATTTTGAAGAGAACAAGAAAAGAGGAGGAAACCTTTTTTCTTTGGGTGAGGGTTTGTAATGGGTTTTGAAAAGGTTTAAACTCTGATATTTCTGGTGTAAGAATTTCAGGTTGTACACCAAAATACTTCCACCACTGAGCAAACCATGAAGGGATTTTGGAAGGATCAAATATTTTTTGGAAATAGAATAGCCATGAATGACTATTCTTGTGATTTTGTATGAGAAAGGTATTGTACCATGCCTGTTGGTAATCCCAGTAATTGAAATGTTGGCAATGGTCAATCTTGTTTTGAAATGATAATGGGAAGATTTGTGGTTTTGTAAGTTTTTGCCCCCAATCAGAAGGATTAAGGACGTTTTGAATGTGGCAGGTTGAATAAGCCGGATCAGCATGATTTTCTTTTAGATAAAAATGTTTGAATTTTGCTGAGCCAGTAAATTCAAGTATTGCCTGGTAGTAGGCTCGAGTTTTGGAAAGATCCCAAGGTTTATAATACCGTCCTTTTGTAAAGGCTTTTGAAATTGCCATAGAGGCGTCTTGGTGTAAGAACTCATCCTCTATGATCAAAACATTTTGAAAATGGGTTTTTGTAATCCATTCCGAAGACTTCTTTTTTAATTTTGTTTGAGATAAAACTATTTGAGAAGAATTTGGTTGGGAAACATCGGTTTGAAAATCTATTTGTAAAATCTCATGGGCTGGAGAAATGTTTTGGAAAGTTTAAGAAAGGGTTTTTTGGGAGGAAGACTCTCCTTTCTCCTGGGTTTTGGAAATAGGTTTTGTAGATTTACCTTTCTGGGCCTGATTGGCCTGAGTGATGTTTTGTAGAGCCTGAAGAACTTCCGGAGATTTGGACAGTGATTCAATCCATTTTTGAATCTGGCTGTCTGTTTCTGGAGCTTGAGATTCAATGAATTTTGTTTGATCTTCTTCTTCTGCCTCGACCATATCTGCCCAACTTTGAATAGGTTTTGCAGAAGAGATGTTTGGTTTTGTAGGATTTGGTTTTGTAGAGGCTGAGGCTTCAGCCTTGGTATTTTTCTTTCTGGGCATTGGCCTGTTTTGAAGAAATTCTCTGGTTAGAAAGTCTGGGATGGAATTTGTATCTCCTTTTATAAATTCAATTTCAAAATAAAAAATACTTAAAATTGCTTGCCATCGTGCAAAAATTTGTTTTGATGCAAGATTCTGAACATCTTTTTGCAAAACTTCTTTGGCTGATTTACAATCAATTCTAAGAAAAAATTTTTGATTTAATAAATCACATTGAAATTTTTGTATGCACATGACAATTGCAAGAATCTCTTTTTTGATGGTAGAGTATTTCTTTTGACAATCATTCCAATGTGCAGAATGGAATTTAACTATTTGTTCTTTTCCGTTTTGAACTTGTTTTAAAATTTCACCATAACCTAACTCTGAGGCATCTGTTTCGACTACCTTAGGGGCTAATGGATCTGCTAAATACAGATAAGGAATGGTTTGGACCTATTGTTTAATATGACCGATCACTTCAGTGTGATGATCTGTCCATGGAACATGATTTTTCTTTAACCTATCATGCAAGGGTTTTGCGAGACGGTTAATATTTGGACAAAAATCTAAGACATAATTCAAGCTACCTAAGAATCTTTGCAGCTAGGTTTTATCCAAGATTTTATAAGAAAATTTATTTGAAAATTCTAGACTTCTCTCTATTGGAGTAATTGTTCCTTGGGATATGTAATGACCTAGAAACCTAACTCTGGTTTGAAAAAGAGAAATCTTTAATTTTGAAACGGCAAGACCATTTCGTTTTGTAACAGAGAAGAATGTTCTTAAGTGTTTGAAGTGTTGTTCAATTGACTCCGAGAACACAAGAACATCATCTATATAGACTATGCAAAATTTTGAATATGGATTAAAGATTTCATTCATAATTCTCTGGAATTCTTATGGGGCATTTTTCAGGTCAAAAGGCATGGCTTTCCACTCATATTGTCCAAAGGGAACTGTGAATGCAGTTTTGTATCTATCTTTTGGATCAATTTGTATTTGCCATAATCCTGATTTCATATCAAATTTGGAAAATACAAATGCAGATCTTTAGAGGTGTAAACAGGCCTAGGTTGTAAGTCCCATCTTTGTAGCCGAGAGGGCGTGTTTAGGGTAGTGATTCCTTTGGCGATTACCTCACTTAACTCAAAAGATCAACCTAGAAAAATTCTTTAAGTATGAATCTGATTTTCTGTAGGACAGTTTCTTCTTCAAACTCTTCTACCTCGTCCTCTAAGTCGAGAAAGATAGTTAATAGTGAAGAAATAATAATCGGAAATTTTGAAAAATGTATAGACAATTGGGAAATTCCAAAAGTACAAAAGGATCAGATCTATCAGACTACAAAACTCAATTTTTTCAAAACTGATTTCACAATCAAAACTGAAGAGAGAGATCTTCATATTACAAAACCCTTTGAGACTATTACTCTTCTGTCTCAAAAATCCTTACAAAAACACCATGAAAAACAATACAAATACATCCATAAAGGTTTAGTCCAAGTTGGAATTAAACCGCTTACAAAAGAAGGGTTGAACACCTCAATCCTAGCAGTTCTTAGAGATACTAGGTTCATAAACTTCTAAGACTCCTTGCTCAGTTCAGTCGAGTCTAGTTTGTGCAGTGGACCAATATCTTTTGATTGCTATCCAAATTTTACCGTTTCGTTAAACGACAGTAATATTACAAAATCCCTTGTTTTACAAATCAAAACTCACAATTACAAAATGCTTGAAGGATCTATTCCTCTTGCACTGATTTACAAAATCCATTACAAAGCTATGGTTTCTGCTTTTGCCACTAAACATAAGTTTCAAAGTAAAAGAGGAGAAACTTTGTTTTTACAAACTGATCTTACAAAATCCAACACTGTAATCCCTAGATCTATCCAATGGAAAGGCATAACCCTACCAAAAAAATGGATTTTAGAAGGTGCAGTAGATTCAGAATCTTCAAAAATAGTTGAGCCAAATGTTCAACTTAGGCAGATAACCCAGTTTGACGATGGAAGAGTCAGCCTTAGCTTTAACAGAAGCCTTAGGTTTTCAGATGATTCCTCAATGTCCAGTACTGTAGACATAGGAAGAGTGTCTCGTATACCTTTTGTCATTAGTTTGCCTGTTACAAAATCATTTGGAATATAAAATATTCAACCTAGGTATTCTACCTCAGATTTACCTAGTTCTTCTAGGTTTTCTACTTTAGAAATACCTAGATCCACTTTACAAAACGTAGATTACTCTACAAATGTTCCACATCTAGTTTATACAAATTTACAAAATGAGTCTGTTCAGGATGAAACCCAAACAAAGTCAGAACCTACTTCACCTACCTTTTCAGCCATTACAGAAAATGCAAACCATGAACTTAATGTGCTTGAAAAAGAGTTTGAAGTAGACAAACAATATTTGCATGATGATTTTTATTCTCCTAAAAATCATAAAAAGCAAATGTGGTTTTTCAAAAATTTCAATGATCAAAGGAAGGAAATTCAAAAGGAATATTATGACTTTATACACCAACATAAAGTTCATATTCTTTTCTTTGATTGGTTTGAGATGTATGCTAAACAGCATAACATTTCATATCTGTTTTCCAAAACTCTAAAAACTTTCAAAAAATCAGATCCAGTTTCAAAACATTCTCAAATTTCAAAACCTAAACAACAGGAGTTAGAAGATAATCAATCAGAGTTCATTGCGGCTCTAAAAGCTCTTCTAAAGAAAGCAGAAGAAAAACTGTCTGATAACCCCGTTACTGTTAGGAATCAAACTCCTCATAAAAAGAATTCAAAACAATAGGTTTTAAAGGAACAAAACCCTCAAGAAACCTTTGAATTGCAAAACAAACCTCTTCCAAAATCAATCCCAGAATTATAAATGGAAAGTGAATTCAAAATCTCTGAATCCACTAACAATCATAAATCATTACAAAAAGAAGAATTAGTCAATCAAAATTTAAGTACTAATCCTTCAACTTCCCCTTCAAACTCCAACCAGGAGTCTGAAGAAAATGCGCCTTTATAAAAAGATGAATTAGTTAATAATTCATCCAATTCAGATTCTAAAATTGAATTTGAAGAAAATGCAAAAAATGTCAACATGCTTTTAAAAAATCAAGAATTATTCTTAGATGTTCTAAAACATGAAGAAAATCCTGAAGATCAGAAAAAACTACAAAACCGTCCAGTCCAATGCCTCCAAAGAGAAATAAAAATTACTAAGAATGAGCTTAAACAGCTTAAAGAGAAAAAGGCACAGGACTCAAAAGCAATCCAGCTTTTGTTTTCAAAACCCCAGGAAGAATCTGAAAAAAATAAAGAAAATAGTTTGGAAACTCAAAAACCTCCAGAAGATTTTCTTTTCATCCTCAATCAGATTACCTCCAGAAAATATTTGATACAAATTACCATTGTTTTTTCAAAAGATTTCAAAATCAATACAATTGCCTTATTTGATACAGGAGCAGATTTGAACTGTATTAAAGAAGGAATTGTTCTAAAGAAATTTTATGAAAAAATCACAGAAAAACTTTCAGCTGCAAATAATTCAAAAATGACTATTAGCTATAAAACAGAAGCCTCCATAGCTAATGGTGATTTTTTTTTCAAAACCTCATTCGTAATTGTTCAAGATATTCATCATAGTGTAATCTTAGGGACTCCTTTCATTAACTTGATAATTCCCTACAAGGTTAACGATGATAGTATCTCCTTCAAAACTACAAAAAAAACTCTTGTTTTCCCTTTCATTACAAAACCAAAAACAAGAAATCTCAATATTATAAAAGCTTGTTCCATTTATAATAATGAAATTAATGTTTTAATAAAGGGAAAAAAGCAACACTTGTTGTATTTACAGCAAGATGTTTCTTTAACAAGAATTGAAAAACAATTACAAAATGATTTGGTGAAAAAGAAAATTTCGGATTTCAAAACCCAAATTGAAAGAGAAATTTGTTCTGATTTACCAAACGCCTTTTGGAATCGAAAACAACATATGGTAGATTTACCATATGAAAATGATTTCAATGAAAAACAGATACCTACAAAAGCCAGACCAATCCAAATGAATGCTGAACTAGAACAACACTGTCATTCAGAAATTTTGGATTTAAAGAAAAAAAGATAAATTACAGAATCTAGATCTCCTTGGAGTTGTGCAGCTTTTTATGTAAACAAAAATTCAGAAATAGAAAGAGGCACTCCTAGATTAGTAATTAATTACAAACCTTTGAATAAGGCTTTGAAATGGATCAGGTATCCAATTCCAAACCAAAAAGATCTATTGTAAAAACTTTATTCTGCATTTGTATTTTCCAAATTTGATATGAAATCAGGATTTTGGCAAATACAAATTGACCCAAAAGATAGATACAAAACTGCATTCACAGTTCCCTTTGGACAATATGAGTGGAAAGTCATGCCTTTTGGCCTGAAAAATGCCCCATCAGAATTCCAGAGAATTATGAATGAAATCTTTAATCCATATTCAAAATTTTGCATAGTCTATATAGATGATGTTCTTGTGTTCTCGGAGTCAATTGAACAACACTTCAAACACTTAAGAACATTCTTCTCTGTTACAAAACGAAATGGTCTTGCCGTTTCAAAATCAAAGATTTCTCTTTTTCAAACCAGAGTTAGGTTTCTAGGTCATTACATATCCCAAGGAACAATTACTTCAATAGAGAGAAGTCTAGAATTTTCAAACAAATTTCCTTACAAAATCTTGGATAAAACCTAGCTGCAAAGATTCTTAGGTAGCTTGAATTATGTCTTAGATTTTTGTCCAAATATTAACCGTCTCGCAAAACCCTTGCATGATAGGTTAAAGAAAAATCCTGTTCCATGGACAGATCATCACACTGAAGTGATCCGTCATATTAAACAATAGGTCCAAACCATTCCTTGTTTGTATTTAGCAGATCCATTAGCCCCTAAGATAGCCGAAACAGATGCCTCAGAGTTAGGTTATGGTGGAATTTTAAAACAAGTTCAAAAAGGAAAAAAACAAATAGTTCAATTCCATTCTGCACATTGGAATGATTGTCAAAAGAAATACTCTACCATCAAAAAAGAGATTCTTGCAATTTTCATGTGCATACAAAAATTTCAAAGTGATTTATTAAATCAAAAATTTTTTCTTAGAATTGATTGCAAATCAGCCAAAGAAGTTTTGCAAAAAGATGTTCAGAATCTTGCATCAAAACAAATTTTTGCACGATGGCAAGCAATTTTAAGTATTTTTTATTTTGAAATTGAATTTATAAAAGGAGATACAAATTCCATCCCAGACTTTCTAACCAGAGAATTTCTTCAAAACAGGCCAATGCCCAGAAAGAAAAATACCAAGGCTGAAGACTCAGCCTCTACAAAACCAAACATCTCTTCTGCAAAACCTATTCAAACTTGGGCAGATATGGTCGAAGCAGAAGAAGAAGATCAAACAAAATTCATTGAATCTCAAGCTCCAGAAACAGACAGCCAGATTCAAAAATGGATTGAATCACTGTCCAAATCTCCTGAAGTTCTTCAGGCTCTACAAAACATCACTCAGGCCCAAAAAGGTAAATCTACAAAACCTATTTCCAAAACCCAGGAGAAAGGAGAGTCTTCCTCCCAAAAAACCCTTTCTCAAACTTTCCAAAACATTTCTCCAGCCCATGAGATTTTACAAATAGATTTTCAAACCGATGTTTCCCAACCAAATTCTTCTCAAATAGTTTTGTCTCAAATAAAATTAAAAAAGAAGTCTTCGGAATGGATTACAAAAACCCATTTTCAAAATGTTTTGATCATAGAGGATGAGTTCTTACACGAAGATGCCTCTATGGCAATTTCAAAAGCCTTTACAAAAGGACGGTATTATAAACCTTGGGATCTTTCCAAAACTCGAGCCTACTACAAGGCAATACTTGAATTTACTGGCTCAGCAAAATTCAAACATTTTTATCTAAAAGAAAATCATGCTGATCCGGCTTATTCAACCTACCACATTCAAAACGTCCTTAATCCTTCTGATTGGGGGCAAGAACTTACAAAACCAAAAATCTTCCCATTATCATTTCAAAACAAGATTGACCATTGCCAACATTTCAATTACTGGGATTACCAACAGGCATGGTACAATACCTTTCTCATACAAAATCACAAGAATAGTCATTCATGGCTATTCTATTTCCAAAAAATATTTGATCCTTCCAAAACCCCTTCATGGTTTGCTCAGTGGTGGAAGTATTTTGTTGTACTACCTGAAATTCTTACACCAGAAATATCAGAGAGTTTAAACCTTTTCAAAACCCATTACAAACCCTCACCCAAAGAGAAAAGGTTTCCTCCTCTTCTCTTGTTCTCTTCAAAATTCTTTTTACCTTGGGTTCTTATCTGGTTTTTTGAATTTCGACCCTAAGATGGATTGAATACAATCATTAGAAGGTTCAAGGTAAAATGGTGGGATTCATTTAATATCTCGGAAACAATTACAAACCAAGGAGTAAAAACTTGGCTTAAGGAAAAAAAACCTTTTACCACGAACTCCTATACAAAACTTTTCAAATCAATTATTTTTTGCCCAAAGATCACATGCCATGGCAAGATTAGCAGGAGCAAAAGAAAAGAAAAGACCGGCAAAAGAAATTTATAGCGACAAAATTATCCATTTTCTCTTCATTTTTCTTTTTATTTTTGTAATCATTTTCACTTTTGTAAATATTCTCCTTTTCCTCTTCCTTTATTTCAAAACCAGACAGGACACTGTTCACCTGTCATAACTTGTACTGTTCACTTTTTACTGTTCGCATGTGAATGAGACAAAAAGCACTGTTCACACGTGAAGGCATTAAGTGGCAGACACTGTTCAAAACTTACAAAATTACAAAACTGCCCCTAGTCACTTCTATATAAGGGGGCACCTATCCAAGCCAAAGGGAAGCCACTTCAAACCATTCTTCAAGCCTCTTGAGCCCAAGCTTCTCCCCTTTAAGCTTCTAAAGCCGAGAGAATCCGAAGAAGGTCCTGAAGGAGTTTCACCCTGAGGTGAAGAAAGGAGCAAGAAGGTTGATTCACTTTCCATCCTGCCTTACCTCTACCTCACCTACAAATTTACAAACCCTGTACTTCCTTGTAGTAGATCTTAGGAATCTCATGTGTTGAGCAACCTTTGTAAGTCCTACCCGGAATTACATCTCCAAAACCTTTGTACAAATCTTACAAATTTTATAATGTTTTGAAGTATGTTTTTCTTCAATTCTTTTCTTACAAAATTACAAATATTTCTTTCTTTTGTATGCATATGGTCGGTTCAACCGCCTGATCTGCATAAATATACGTATATATATTCATAACGGACTGGCTCTTCCACCTATTGAATATATACATGTATATTCATATTTAAATTTCAAGTTTAATTTTTATTTTTGTTAAGTATATATATATTCTTAACGGACTGGCTCTGCCGCCTATAGAATATATATATATAATCTTTAATTTATAAATTTAATTTTCATTTCTGAAGATTTTTCTTTCTTGTGCATTTTGTTTATTTCTTTAATTATTTATATATTGTTCAAGATCTAGATTATTGCTTTTTCCCTGTTAGCTCATCCCCTTTTCGATCCTGGTGCGTCCTTAGTATCAGAGCCTTGGTATCAGAGCCTGGGGGGGAAAAGGTTTTATTTAAGGTTCAGATTCACATTTAAACATTTTTTAGTGGTTGGTAAGATGATCTTAAGGTGATAAGACAGCTTCTTTAGAGGTGTAAACAGGCCTGGGTTGTAAGTCCCGTCTTTGTAGCCGAGAGGGCATGTTTAGGGCAGTGAGTCCTTTGGCGATTACCTCACTTAACTCAAAAGATCAACCTAGAAAAATTCTTTAAGTATGAATCCAATTTTTTGTAGGACAGTTTCTTCTTCAAACTCTTCTACCTCATCCTCTGAGTCGAGAAAGATAGTTAATAGTAAAGAAATAATAATCGAAAAATTTTGAAAAATGTATAGACAATTGGGAAATTCCAAAAGTATAAAAGGATTAGATCTATCAGACTACAAAATTTAATTTTTTCAAAACTGATTTCACAATCAAAACTGAAGAGAGAGATCTTCAGATTACAAAACCCTTTGAGACGATTTCTCTTCTGTCTCAAAAATCCTTACAAAAACACCGTGAAAAACAATACAAATACATCCATAGAGGTTTAGTCCAAGTTGGAATTAAACCGCTTACAAAAGAAGGGTTGAACACCTCAATCCTAGCAGTTTTTAGAGATACTAGGTTCATAAACTTCCAAGACTCCTTGCTCAGTTCAGTCGAGTCTAGTTTGTGCAGTGGACCAATATCTTTTGATTGCTATCCAAATTTTACTGTTTCGTTAAACGACAGTAATATTACAAAATTCCTTATTTTACAAATCAAAACTCACAATTACAAAATGCTTGAAGGATCTATTCCTCTTGCACTGATTTACAAAATCCATTACAAAGCTATGATTTCTGCTTTTGCCACAAAACATAAGTTTCAAAGTAAAAGAGGAGAAACTTTGCTTTTACAAACTGATCTTACAAAATCCAACACTGTAATCCCTAGATCTATCCAATGGAAGGACATAACCCTACCAGAAGAATGGATTTTAGAAGGTGCAGTAGATCCAGCATCTTCAAAAATAGTTGAGCCAAATGCTCAACTTAGGCAGACAACCCAGTATGACGATGGAAGAGTCAGCCTTAGCTTTAACAGAAGCCTTAGGTTTTCAGATGATTCCTCAACGTCCAGTACTGTAGACGTAGGAAGAGTGTCTCGTATACCTTCTGTTATTAGTTTGCCTATTACAAAACCAGTTGGAATATAAAATATTCAACCTAGGTATTCTACCTCAGATTTACCTAGCTCTTCTAGGTTTTCTACTTCAGAAATACCTAGATCCACTTTACAAAACGTAGATTACTCTACAAATGTTCTACATCCAGTTTATACAAATTTACAAAACGAGTCTGTTCAGGATGAAACCCAAACAGAGTCAGAACCTACTTCACCTACCTTTTCAGCCATTACAGAAAATGTAAACCATGAACTTAATGTGCTTGAAAAAGAGTTTGAAGTAGACAAACAATATTTGCATGATGATTTTTATTCTCCTAAAAATCATGAAAAGCAAATGTGGTTTTTCAAAAATTTCAATGATCAAAGGAAGGAAATTCAAAAGGAATATTATGACTTTATACACCAACATAAAGTTCATATTCTTTTCTTTGATTGGTTTGCGATGTATGCTAAACAGCATAACATTTCATATCCGTTTTCCAAAACTCTAAAAACTTTCAAAAAATCAGATCCAGTTTCAAAACATTCTCAAATTTCAAAACCTAAACAACAGGAGTTAGAAGATAATCAATCAGAGTTCATTGCGGCTCTAAAAGCTCTTCTAAAGAAAGCAGAAGAAAAACTGTCTGATAACCTTGTTACTGTTAGGAATCAAACTCCTCATAAAAAGAATTCAAAACAACAGGTTTTAAAGGAACAAAACCCTCAAGAAACCTTTGAATTACAAAACAAACCTCTTCCAAAATCAATCCCAGAATTACAAATGGAAAGTGAATTCAAAATCTCTAAATCCACTGACAATCATAAATCATTACAAAAAGAAGAATTAGTCATTCAAAATTTAAGTACTAATCCTTCAACTTTACCTTTAAACTCCAACCAGGAGTCTGAAGAAAATGCGCCTTTACAAAAAGATGAATTAGTTAATGATTCATCCAATTCAGATTCTAAAATTGAATTTGAAGAAAATGCAAAAAATGTCAACATGCTTTTAAAAAATCAAGAATTAGTCTTAGATATTTTAAAACATGAAGAAAATCATGAAGATCAGAAAAAACTACAAAACCCTCCAGTCCAATGCCTCCAAAGAGAAATAAAAATCACTAAGAATGAGCTTAAACAACTTAAAGAGAAAAAGGCACAGGACTCAAAAGCAATCCAGCTTTTGTTTTCAAAACCCTAGGAAGAATCTGAGGAAAATAAAGAAAATAGTTTGGAAACTCAAAAACCTCCAGAAGATTTTCTTTTCATCCTCAATCAGATCACCTCCAGAAAATATTTGATACAAATTACCATTATTTTTTCAAAAGATTTCAAAATCAATACAATTACCTTATTTGATACAGGAGCAGATTTGAACTGTATTAAAGAAGGAATTGTTCCAAAAAAATTTTATGAAAAAACCACAGAAAAACTTTCAGCTGCAAATAATTCAAAAATGACTATTAGCTATAAGACAGAAGCCTCCATAATGGTGATTTTTTTTTCAAAACCTCATTCGTAATTGTTCAAGATATTCATCATAGTGTAATCTTAGGGACTCCTTTCATTAACTTGATAATTCCCTACAAGGTTAACGATGATAGTATCTCCTTCAAAACTACAAAACAAACTCTTATTTTCCCTTTCGTTACAAAACCAAAAACAAGAAATCTCAATATCATAAAAGCTTGTTCCATTTATAATAATGAGATTAATGTTTTAATAGAGGGAAAAAAGCAACACTTGTTGTATTTACAGCAAGATGTTTCTTTAACAAGAATTGAAAAACAATTACAAAATGATTTGGTGAAAAAGAAAATTTCGGATTTCAAAACCCAAATTGAAAGAGAAATTTGTTCTGATTTACCAAACGCCTATTAGAATCGAAAACAACATACAGTAGATTTACCATATGAAAATGATTTCAATGAAAAACAGATACCTACAAAAGCCAGACCAATCCAAATGAATGCTGAACTAGAATAACACTGTCGTTCAGAAATTTTGGATTTAAAGAAAAAAGGATTAATTACAGAATCTAGATCTCCTTAGAGTTGTGCAGCTTTTTATGTAAACAAAAATTCAGAAATAGAAAGAGGCACTCCTAGATTAGTAATTAATTACAAACCTTTGAATAAAGCTTTGAAATGGATCAGTTATCCATTTCCAAACAAAAAAAAATCTCTTACAAAAAATTTATTCTGCATTTGTATTTTCCAAATTTGATATGAAATCAGGATTTTGGCAAATACAAATTGATCCAAAAGATAGATAAAAAACTGCATTCACAGTTCCCTTCGGACAATATGAGTGGAAAGTCATGCCTTTTGGCCTGAAAAATACCCCATCAGAATTCCAGAGAATTATGAATGAAATCTTTAATCCATATTCAAAATTTTGCATAGTCTATATAGATGATGTTCTTGTGTTCTCGGAGTCAATTGAACAATACTTCAAACACTTAAGAACATTTTTCTCTGTTACAAAATGAAATGGTCTTGCCGTTTCAAAATCAAAGATTTCTCTTTTTCAAACCAGAGTTAGGTTTCTAGGTCATTACATATCCCAAGGAACAATTACTCCAATAGAGAGAAGTCTAGAATTTTCAAACAAATTTCCTTACAAAATCTTGGATAAAACCCCGCTGCAAAGATTCTTAGGTAGTTTGAATTATGTCTTAGATTTTTGTCCAAATATTAACCGTCTCGCAAAACCCTTACATGATAGGTTAAAGAAAAATCCTGTTCCATGGATAGATCATCACACTGAAGTGATCCGTCTTATTAAACAACAGGTCCAAACCATTCCTTGTCTGTATTTAGCAGATCCATTAGCCCCTAAGGTAGTCGAAACAGATGCCTCAGAGTTAGGTTATGGTGGAATTTTAAAACAAGTTCAAAACGGAAAAGAACAAATAGTTCAATTCCATTCTGCACATTGGAATGATTGTCAAAAGAAATACTCTACCATCAAAAAAGAAATTCTTGCAATTTTCATGTGCATACAAAAATTTCAAAGTGATTTATTAAATCAAAAATTTTTGCTTAGAATTGATTGCAAATCAGCCAAAGCAGGTTTGCAAAAAGATGTTCAGAATCTTGCATCAAAATAAATTTTTGCACGATGGCAAGCAATTTTAAGTATTTTTTATTTTGAAATTGAATTTATAAAAGGAAATACAAATTCCATCCTAGACTTTCTAACCAGAGAATTTCTTCAAAACAGGCCAATGCCCAGAAAGAAAAATACCAAGGCTGAAGCCTCAGCCTCTACAAAACCAAATCCTATAAAACCAAACATCTCTTCTACAAAACATATTCAAACTTGGGCAGATATGGTCGAAGCAGAAGAAGAAGATCAAATAAAATTCATTGAATCTCAAGCTCCAGAAACAGATAGCCAGATTCAAAAATGGATTGAATCACTGTCTAAATCTCCTGAAGTTCTTCAGGCTCTACAAAACATCACTCAGGCCAATCAGGCCTAGAAAGGTAAATCTACAAAACCTATTTCCAAAACCCAGGAGAAAGGAGAGTCTTCCTCCCAAAAAACCCTTTCTCAAACTTTCCAAAACATTTCTCCAGCCCATGAGATTTTACAAATAGATTTTCAAACTGATGTTTCCCAACCAAATTCTTCTCAAATAGTTTTGTCTCAAACAAAATAAAAAAAGAAGTCTTCGGAATGGATTACAAAAATTCATTTTCAAAATGTTTTGATCCTAGAGGATGAGTTCTTACACCAAGACGCCTCTACGGCAATTTCAAAAGCTTTTACAAAAGGATGGTATTACAAACCTTGGGATCTTTCCAAAACTAGAGCCTACTACCAGGCAATAGTTGAATTTACTGGCTCAGCAAAATTCAAACATTTTTATCTAAAAGAAAATCATGCTGATCCGGCTTATTCAACCTGCCACATTCAAAACGTCCTTAATCCTTCTGATTGGGGGCAAGAACTTACAAAATCAAAAATCTTCCCATTATCATTTCAAAACAAGATTGACCATTGCCAACATTTCAATTACTAGGATTACCAACAGGCATGGTACAATGCCTTTCTCATACAAAATCACAAGAATAGTCATTCATGGCTATTCTATTTCCAAAAAATATTTGATCCTTCCAAAACCCCTTCATGGTTTGCTCAGTGGTGGAAGTATTTTGGTGCACTACCTGAAATTCTTACACCAGAAATATCAGAAAGTTTAAACCTTTTCAAAACCCATTACAAACCCTCACCCAAAGAGAAAAGGTTTCCTCCTCTTCTCTTGTTCTCTTCAAAATTCTTTTTACCTTGGGTTCTTATCTGGTTTTTTGAATTTTGACCCCAAGATGGATTGAATACAATCATCAAAAGGTTCAAGGTAAAATGGTGGGATTCATTTAATATCCTGAAAACAATTACAAACCAAGGAGTAAAAACTTGGCTTAAGGGAAAAAACCTTTTGCCACCAACTCCTATACAAAACTTTTCAAATCAATTATTTTTGGCCCAAAGATCACATGCCATGGCAAGATTAGCAGGAGCTAAAAATGATGAAGAATATTTTGCAATAATGGAACAATTATTGCAAAATAGAACCAATTCTTCTGCAGCCAATTCTGATTCAGAACCTATCATAGACTTGGGAGATGATGATGATGAAGAAGGTTGTGGTAACTCTTCACAAATACAAAATCTGTTATAAAAAAAAAAGAAAAGAAAAGAAAAGAAAAGACCGGAAAAAGAAATTTATGGCGGCAAAATTATCCATTTTCTCTTCTTTTCCCTTTTTCAATTTTTGTAATCATTTTGACTTTTGTAATATTCTCTTTTTTCTCTTCCTTTATTTCAAAACCAGACAAGACACTGTTCACCTGTCATATCTTGTACTGTTCACTTTTTACTGTTCGCACGTGAAGGCATGTAAGATTTGTACAAAGGTTTGGAGATGTAATTCCGGGTAGGACTTACAAAGGTTGCTCAACACATGAGCTTCCTAAGATCTACTACAAGGAAGTACATGGTTTGTAAGTTTATAGGTGAGGTAGAGGTAGGGCAGGATAGGAAGTGAATCAACCTTCTTGCTCCTTTCTTCACCTAGGGGTGAAACTCCTTCAGGACCTTCTTCGGATTCTCTCGGTTTTAGAAGCTTGAAGGGAGAAGCTTGGGCTTAAGAGGCTTGAAGAATGGTTTGAAGTGGCTTCCTCTTGTCTTGGATAGGTGCCTCCTTATATAGAAATGACCAGGGGCAGTTTTATAATTTTGTAAGTTTTGAACAGTGTCTTTCACTTGATGCCTTCACGTGTGAACAGTGCTTCTTGTTTCCTTCACATGTGAATAGTAAAAAGTGAATAGTGCAAGATATGACAGGTGAACAATGTCCTGTCTGGTTTTGAAATAAAGGAAGAAAAAAAAAGAATATTACAAAAGTAAAAATGATTAAAATAAAAGGAAAATGAAGAGAAAATGGATAATTTTGCCGCCTTAAGTTTCTTTTGTCGGTCTTAAATTTTTTCTTTTCTTTTCTTTTTCTTTTTCTTTTTCTTCTTTTTTTTTTATAACAGATTTTGTATTTGTGAAGAGGTACCACAACCTTCTTCATCATCATCTCCCAAGTCTATGATGGGTTCTGAATCAGAATTGGCTACAGAAGAATTGGTTCTGTTTTGCAATAATTGTTCCATTATTGCAAAATATTCTTCATCATTTTTAGCTCCTGCTAATCTTGCCATGGCATGTGATCTTTGGGCCAAAAATAATTGATTTGAAAAGTTTTGTATAGGAGTTGGTGGCAAAAGGTTTTTTCCCTTAAGCTAGGTTTTTACTCCTTGGTTTGTAATTGCTTCCAGGATATTAAATGAATCCCACCATTTTACCTTAAATCTTCTGATGATTGTATTCAATCCATCTTGGGGTCGCAATTCAAAAAACCAGATAAGAACCCAAGGTATAAAGAATTTTGAAGAGAACAAGAGAAGAGGAGGAAACCTTTTCTCTTTGGGTGAGGGTTTGTAATGGGTTTTGAAAAGGTTTAAACTCTCTGATTTTTCTAGTGTAAGAATTTCAGGTAGTGCACCAAAATACTTCCACCACTGAGCAAACCATGAAGGGGTTTTAGAACGGTAAAATGTTTTTTGGAAATAAAAAAGCCAATATGGCTATTCTTGTGGTTTTGTATGAGGAAGGTATTATACCATGCCTGCTGGTAATCCCAATAATTGAAATGCTGGCAGTGGTCCACCCTATTTTGGAATGATAAAGGAAAGATTTTTGGTTTTGTAAGCTCTTGTCCCCAATCAGAAGGATTAAGGATGTTTTGTATGTGGCAAGTTGAATAAGCCGGATTAGCATGATTTTCTTTTAGATAAAAATGTTTGAATTTTGCTGAGCTAGTAAATTCAAGTATTGCCTGGTAGTAGGCTCAGGTTTTGGAAAGATCCCAAGGTTTGTAATACTATCCTTTTGTAAAGGCTTTTGAAATTGCCATTGAGGCATCTTGGTGTAAGAACTCATCCTCTATGATCAAAACATTTTGAAAATGGGTTTTTGTAATCCATTCCGAAGACTTCTTTTTTAATTTTGTTTGAGACAAAACTATTTGAGAAGAATTTGGTTGGGAAACATCGGTTTGAAAATCTATTTATAAAATCTCATGGCCTGGAGAAATGTTTTGAAAAGTTTGAGAAAGGGTTTTTTGAGAGGAAGACTCTCCATTCTCCTGGGTTTTGGAAATAGGTTTTGTAGACTTACCTTTCTGGGCCTGATTGGCCTGAGTTATGTTTTATAGAGCCTGAAGAACGTCAGGAGATTTGGACAGTGATTCTATCCATTTTTGAATCTGGCTGTCTGTTTCTGGAGCCTGAGATTCAATGAGTTTTGTTTGATCTTCTTCTTCTGCTTCGACCATGTCTGCCCAAGTTTGAATAGGTTTTGCAGAAGAGATGGTTGGTTTTGTAGGGTTTGGTTTTGTAGAGGTTGAGGCTTCAGCCTTGGTATTTTTCTTTCTGGGCATTGGCCTGTTTTGAAGAAATTCTCTGATTAGAAAGTCTGAGATGGAATTTGTATCTCCTTTTATAAATTCAATTTCAAAATCAAAAATACTTAAAATTGCTTGCCATCGTGCAAAAATTTGTTTTGATGCAAGATTTTGAACATCTTTTTGCAAAACTTCTTTGGCTGATTTGCAATCAATTCTAAGCAAAAATTTTTGATTTAATAAATCACTTTGAAATTTTTGTATGCACATGACAATTGCAAGAATCTCTTTTTTGATGGTAGAGTATTTCTTTTGACAATCATTCCAATGTGCAGAATGGAATTGAACTATTTGTTCTTTTCCGTTTTGAACTTGTTTTAAAATTCCACCATAACCTAACTCTGAGGCATCTGTCTCGACTACCTTAGGGGCTAATGGATCTGCTAAATGCAGACAAGGAATGGTTTGGACCTGTTTTTTAATATGACGGATCACTTCAGTGTGATGATCTGTCTATGGAACAGGGTATTTCTTTAACCTATCATGCAAAGGTTTTGCTAGACGGTTAATATTTGGACAAAAATCTAAGACATAATTCAAGCTACCTAAGAATCTCTATAGCTGGGTTTTATCCAAGATTTTGTCAAGAAATTTGTTTGAAAATTCTAGACTTCTCTCTATTGGAGTAATTGTTCCTTGGGATATGTAATGACCTAGAAACCTAACTCTGGTTTGAAAAAGAGAAATCTTTAATTTTGAAACGGCAATACCATTTCGTTTTGTAACAGAGAAGAATGTTCTTAAGTGTTTGAAGTATTGCTCAATTGACTCCGAGAACACAAGAACATCATCTATATAGACTATGTAAAATTTTGAATATGGATTAAAGATTTCATTCATAATTCTCTGGAATTCTGATGGGGCATTTTTCAGGCCAAAAGGCATGACTTTCCACTCATATTGTCCAAAGGAAACTGTGAATGCGATTTTGTATCTATCTTTTGGATCAATTTGTATTTGCCAAAATCCTGATTTCATATTAAATTTGGAAAATACAAATGCAGAATGGAGATTTTGTAAAAGATCTTTTTTGTTTGGAATTGGATACCTGATCCATTTCAAAGCTTTATTCAAAGGTTTGTAATTAATTACTAATCTAGGAGTGCCTCTTTCTATTTTTGAATTTTTGTTTACATAAAAAGCTGCACAACTCCAAGGAGATCTAGATTCTGTAATTAATCCTTTTTTCTTTAAATCCAAAATTTCTGAACGACAGTGTTGTTCTAGTTCAGCATTCATTTGGATTGGTTTGGCTTTTGTAGGTATCTGTTTTTCATTGAAATCATTTTCATATGGTAAATCTACCATATATTGTTTTCGATTCCAAAAGGCATTTGGTAAATCAGAACAAATTTCTCTTTCAATTTGGGTTTTGAAATCCGAAATTTTCTTTTTCACCAAATCATTTTGTAATTGTTTTTCAATTCTTGTTAAAGAAACATCTTGCTGTAAATACAACAAGTGTTGCTTTTTCCCCTCTATTAAAACATTAATCTCATTATTATAAATGGAATAAGCTTTTATAATATTGAGATTTCTTGTTTTGGGTTTTGTAACGAAAGGGAAAACAAGAGTTTGTTTTGTAGTTTTGAAGGAGATATTATCATCGTTAACCTCGTAGGGAGTTATCAAGTTAATGAAAGGAGTCCCTAAGATTACACTATGATGAATATCTTGAACAATTACGAATGAGGTTTTGAAAAGAAAATCACCATTAGCTATGGAGGCTTCTGTCTTATAGCTAATAGCTATTTTTGAATTATTTGCAGCTAAAAGTTTTTCTGTAGTTTTTTCGTAAAATTTCTTTGGAACAATTCCTTCTTTAATACAGTTTAAATCTGCTCCTGTATCAAATAAGGCAATTGTGTTGATTTTGAAATCTTTTGAAAAAACAATGGAAATTTGTACCAAATATTTTCTGGAGGTGATCTGATTGAGAATGAAAAGAAAATCTTCTGGAGGTTTTTGAATTTCCAAACTATTTTCTTTATTTTTCTCAGATTCTTCCTAGGGTTTTGAAATTAAAAGCTGGATTGCTTTTGAGTCCTGTGCCTTTTTCTCTTTAAGCTGTTTAAGCTCATTTTTGGTGATTTTTATTTCTCTTTGGAAGCATTGGACTGGAGGGTTTTGTAGTTTTTTCTGATCCTCAGGATTTTCTTCATGCTTTAAAACGTCTAAGACTAATTCTTAATTTTTTTAAAAGCATGTTGACATTTTTTGCATTTTCTTCAGATTTAATTTTAGAATCTGAATTGGATGAATTATTAACTAATCCATCTTTTTGTAAAGGCGCATTTTCTTTAGACTCCTGGTTGGAGTTTGAAGGGGAAGTTGAAGGATTAGTACTCAAATTTTAAATGACTAATTCTTCTTTTTGTAATGATTTATGATTGTCAGTGGATTCAGAGATTTTGAATTCACTTTCCATTTGTAATTCTGGGATTGATTTTGAAAGATGTTTGTTTTGTAATTCAAAGGTTTCTTGAGGGTTTTGTTCCTTTAAAACCTGTTGTTTTGAATTCTTTTTATGAGGAGTTCGATTCCTAATAGTAATAGGGTTATCAGACAGTTTTTCTTCTGCTTTCTTTAGAAGATCTTTCAGAGCCGCAATGAACTCCGATTGATTATTTTTTGATTCCTGTTGTTTAGGTTTTGAAATTTGAGAAGGTTTTGAAACTGGATTTGATTTTTTGAAAGTTTTTGGAGTTTTGGAAAACGGATATGAAATGTTATGCTGTTTAGCATACATCTCAAAACAATCAAAGAAAAGAATATGAACTTTATGTTAGTGTATAAAGTCATAATATTCCTTTTGAATTTCTTTCCTTTGATCATTGATTTTTTGAAAAACCACATTTGCTTTTTATGATTTTTAGGAGAATAAAAATCATCATGCAAATATTGTTTGTCTACTTCAAACTCTTTTTCAAGCACATTAAGTTCATGGTTTACATTTTCTGTAATGGCTGAAAAGGTAGGTGAAGTAGGTTCTGACTGCTTGGGTTTCATCACAATGCACTGCTTTTGTAAATTTTTATAAACTGGATGTGGAACATTTGTAGAGTAATCTACGTTTTGTAAAGTGGATCTAGGTATTTCTGAAGTAGAAAGCCTAGAAAAGCTAGGTAAGTCTGAGGTAGAATACCTAGGCTGTATATTTTGTATTCCAACTAGTTTTGTAACAGGCAAACTAATGACAGAAGTTATACAAGACACTCTTCTTATGTCTACAGTACTGGATGTTGAGAAATCATCTGAAAACCTAAGGCTTCTGTTAAAGCTAAGGCTGACTCTTCAATCGTCATACTGGGTTATTTGCCTTAGTTGAACGTTTGGCTCAACTATTTTTGAAGATTCTAGTTCTACTGCACCTTCTAAAATCCATTCTTCTGGTAGGGTTATGTCCTTCCATTGGATAGATCTAGGGATTATAGTGTTGGATTTTGTAAGATCAGTTTGTAAAAGCAAAGTTTCTCCTCTTTTACTTTGAAACTTATGTTTTGTGGCAAAAGCAGAAACCATAGCTTTGTAATGGATTTTGTAAATCAGTGCAAGAGGAATAAATCCTTCAATCATTTTGTAATTGTGAGTTTTGATTTGTAAAATAAGGGATTTTGTAATATTACTGTTGTTTAACGAAACAGTAAAATTTGGATAGCAATCAAAAGATATTGGTCCACTGCACAAACTAGACTCAACTGAACTGAGCAAGGAGTCTTGGAAGTTTATGAACCTAGTATCTCTAAGAACTGCTAGGATTGAGGTGTTCAACCCTTCTTTTGTAAGCGGTTTAATTCCAATATGATCTTACAAAATCCAACACTGTAATCCCTAGATCTATCCAATGGAAGGACATAACTCTACCAGAAAAATGGATTTTAGAAGGTGCAGTAGATCCATAATCTTCAAAAATAGTTGAGCCAAATGTTCAACTTAGGCAAATAACCCAGTTTGACGATGAAAGAGTCAGCCTTAGCTTTAACAGAAGCATTAAGTTTTCAGATGATTCCTCAACGTCCAGTACTGTAGACATAGGAAGAGTGTCTCGTATACCTTCTGTCATTAGTTTGCCTGTTACAAAACTAGTTGGAATACAAAATATTCAGCCTAGGTATTCTACCTCAGATTTACCTAGCTCTTCTAAGTTTTCTACTTCAGAAATACCTAAATCCACTTTACAAAACATAGATTACTCTACAAATGTTCCACATTCAGTTTATACAAATTTACAAAATGAGTCTATTCAGGATGAAACCCAAACAGAATCAGAACTTCCTTCTCCTACCTTTTCAGCCATTACAGAAAATGTAAACCATGAACTTAATGTGCTTGAAAAAGAATTTGAAGTAGACAAACAATATTTGCATGATGATTTTTATTCTCCTAAAAATCGTGAAAAGCAAATGTGGTTTTTCAAAAAACTCAATGATCAAAGGAAAGAAATTCAAAAGGAATATTATGACTTTATACACCAACATAAAGTTTATATTCTTTTCTTCGATTGGTTTGAGATGTATGCTAAACAGCATAACATTTCATATCCGTTTTCCAAAACTCCAAAAACTTTCAAAAAATCAGATCAAATTTCAAAACCTAAACAACAGGAATTAGAAGATAATCAATCAGAGTTCGTTGCGGCTCTAAAAGCTCTTCTAAAGAAAACAGAAGAAAAACTATCTATTAATCCTGTTACTGTTAGAAACAAAGTTCCTGAATGGGAAATTTCAGATAGTAGAAAAATACAATCTGAACATCCTCCTCTTAGGAAAGTAAAAATTCCCCACTTAGAATAAACAATAGAAGCAGCCCCTTACAAAATTCCAAATGAAAATGATTATGTGAATATAAAAAACATTGTTCTACAGAATAATTTTACAAATGCCCATTTGCATACCATAGGTAAGTAATTACAAAAAATGGAATAAAACCAACAGGCTACAGTTTCTCAAATTGAAACTAAGCCAGATACAAAATTGAAAAACCCAATTTTCAAACCATTCCAAGTCTCCAAAAACAGTCAAAAAGATTTACAAAATAACAGCAATTCTGAATTCATACAGGCTTTGAGATACATGAAGACTAGGCTAGAAGCTTCAACTTCTACTCTATTAGCACCTGAAACACCTCAAACTTCCCAAAGGAGTGTCAATATAATTGAGGAAGATTCAGATTCAGATGTCCAAAGCCAAGAAAACCAGCCCATCCAAACTGAAGAAATTCAGTCTTCAAAACCTTTACAAATCAATAGACTTTATTGGCCGCGGGTAGCAACACCCCTCCCAATAACAGCTCCAGACTTAGGCATAGAAAATAAATCTAAAATTCTGACCCAGTCTAAATTCAATGCCTCTACTGTCTATGAATGGAACATAGATGGTATGTCTGAATACAACATCTTGAATTTGCTCCAGCAAATGACCATGGCAGCAATGCTTACAAAACCCAAACTGGAACCCCAGACAAAGCTATTGCTGAACTCCTCATTGCAGGATTTTCAGGACAGCTCAAAGGATGGTGGGATTATCATCTCACGAACCTACAAAAATCTAAGATTCTAGAATCCATACAAACTCAAGAAGATGGCGTGCCAATTCTTGATGAGCTAGGCCAACCAATCCTAGATGCAGTAGCCACCTTGATTGTAACAATTTCTTACATTTCGTAGGTGACCCATCCCATCTTAAGGATAAGAATGCCGAACTCCTTTCAAACCTTAGATGCAAAAAACTGAGTGATTTTCAGTATTACAAAAACACTTTTCTTACTAGGGTAATGCTTAGAGAATATTCTAATCAGCCCTTTTGGAAAGAAAAATTCCTTACTGGACTTCCGATCCTTTTAGGAGAAAAGGTTAGGAATAAAATTAAGGAAGCATTTGGAAATTAAATCCCGTATGATAAGTTAACCTATGGTGAACTAGTCAGTCTCACTCAAAAAGAAGGTTTAAAGATTTGTCAGGATTTGAAATTACAAAAACATCTGAAATGGGAAATGAGAAAAACTCGCCAAGAGTTAGGATCTTTCTGCAAACAATTTGAAATAGGAACTAAAAACCCTACTCCAGATTGTGGAGGAAGTTGTAGCAGAAAACCTTACAAAAAATTATCCCAAATATACAAAAACTCTTCAAAACCAGAAAAAGATTCCTATTACAAAAAACTTCCAAAAAAGACTAGTAAACCTAGTCCTCAATCCAAATCAAAGATTAAAAATTTAACTTGCTACAAATGTGGTAACAAAGGCCACACTGCAAATTTTTGCAAGTTAAACAAAAAACTTCATGAGTTGAAATTAGAAGAAGAAGTTATTAATAAGATAACTGCTCTTTTAATTGAAACTGAATGTGAGTCCAGTAATTCTGAACCCACAGAAAATGAAGAAGGATTACAAATTGATGAATTAATCACAAGTTCATCATCCAGTTCTGATTCTGAAATAGAAAATGAACTGTTTACAAAATCAAAATTGAAAATCAATGTTTTTTCAAAAGACCAGAAGTTACTCTTAGAAATCCTTACACAGGTTGAAGATTCTCAACTACAAAGGAATTTTTAGGAAAACTTTTAAAAACCTTTGAAGAACAACCAATACAAAAACTTTCTATTCTGCCCTCTATTGCAAAAAACACATATGACCTTACGGCCATGTTGGGTAGAAAGAAGACTTCAAAACAATCAACTATTTCAGTTCAAAGCCTCCAGGAACAAATAAAAGCTGTTAAGATTGAGCTTAATCAGTTTAAAGAAAAACAGGCACAGGGCTCAGAAACACTTCAAAAATTACTTTCAAAACAAATCAATGAAGTCGAAGAAGAAGATGAAGAAAATACTTTAGAAATTCAAAATCTTGAAAAACCTATAA
The DNA here is from genome assembly GCF_030052815.1 of Hevea brasiliensis. NCBI lineage: Eukaryota > Viridiplantae > Streptophyta > Magnoliopsida > Malpighiales > Euphorbiaceae > Hevea > Hevea brasiliensis. The sequence goes on from NC_079506.1 coordinate 29,706,182, forward strand.
AAGAATTTCTCTTCATCCTTAATGAGATTTCTTCCAGAAAATATTTGATTCGAATTTCTATAGTTTTTTCAAAAAATTTCAAGATTGATACAATTGCCTTGTTTGATACAGGTGCAGATTTAAATTGTATTAAAGAAGGCATTGTTCCAGAGAAATTCTAAGAAAAAACTACTGAAAACCTTTCAGCTGCAAACAATTCTAAGATCAAAATCAATTACAAAACAGAGGCTTCAATAGCCAATTCAAATCTTCTCCTAAAAACTTCATTTGTTTTAATAAAAGATATCAGTCATAGTGTCATTTTAGGGACGCCTTTCATCAATTTGATTACTCCCTACAAAGTCAACTATGATAGTATTTCTTTTAAAACAAAGAATCAAAATCTTGTTTTTCCTTTTGTTGAAAAACCCAAAACAAAGAATTTGAATATCATAAAGGCTTATTCCATTTTTGATAATCAAATAAATGTTTTGGAATAGGAAACAAGACAGCATTTACAAAAAGAAATTTCATTAAACAAGCTTGTTTTCAAAAATTAATTTTTTGATTACTGCTTATTACAAACTAACCCTTATGAGTTTTTGCAGATGGTAGAATCATCCAACAATGGTGATTTAGTCCACTTTGGACCAATAGTCCTCTCCAAAACTCCTGCTCAAAAATTCAGAATTAATGTAGCCAGCCAGAACTGCATACGTTCCCACAGAAAGGCACCAATGTTTATTAGACAATCTTTGGACTTTAATACAAAATAAAAGGTTGGGAGTAACAACTCTCAATGCACTTTGTATTGAGTTTGAGGAAGCTAATAAATATGTAGCTGACCTCCTTAGTAGAATTAAATATCATGAGGATCATATCATGGTAGCTCAATCATTCATTGAGTTTTGCAAAACCAAATTTTATACAAATCCATTACATCTAGAATTAGTCCATCAGATCCATCCACTTCTAACCAAAATCATCACCTTAAATTACAAAAACAGGAATTTGAAGGCCTAGGATCCCCATTGGATTCTAGTGTAAGAATTCAAAAGCGAAGGACTGAAAGCCTAGGATCCCCACTGGATTCTAGTGTAAAATTACTATTGGCCCCACTGGTCAATGTGAAAAATTATCACCACAGTGAAGTCCTTTTTGCTTCACTTGGTGCCAATAGGTCCCTAGAACATTTCCAAACCAGTTGTCTTTCAAAGAAATTCAGACAACAAGTTCTCAATGGTCTTCCTCAAGAGATCTGAGAGCAGATCCTAAAAAACATCATCCAGTCCAGGGCCAAAGAACAACTGGATGTTCTCCAAAAATGTCTCAATTTTACAAAAAGCAATCAGCAAGGTCACAATGGATGGTCATGGGAATGGGAGTATTATTCAAAACCTCATTTTCATTGCACTCAGGAACATCCTAACCGATATCCTCTGTGTTATCCAGACTGTGAACACAGCTTAGATTTCAGCATTCCCCGCTTCAAAACCACTCAGATGTCTGGAACCCGATATCTAGACGCCAGAGAACTATTCAAATGGGGTATGTTAGCTGGAGTCCGAGTCACGAGATCTGATTGTGAAATGACAAGGTTTTTGGGAAATAGAGTCCTCCAAGAAGTAAGAAGACTATTATTCTTCCAGAAACCAGTCAACATACAAATTATTTCAACACCTCCAGAAGTATTAGCAAATGGAGAGCTACAACAAGCGATCCATTACTTCTACCTGAATACAAAACTTCCTCCTCTCTATCATCTTCCAAATTGGCCATGCAATCATGAAGACCATTTCGTCCAACTCAACAAATGGTGAGCAAAGACAGTAGTCGAAAACTGGCGAAAACACAGATATCCAGAATATGCGCTAGTCCATACGGGTACATATTCTTGGATATATGTTCACTATAAACATTTGCTAAGTCCAAAACCCTTTCATATTGAAACACGGTATGAAAATTACATGATCCAGTATGAAAGCCACTATGACTTATCTTCTGTCTCGTCAGATGACGAAACAAGTGACGACGAGGAGACATGGCACAACTTACAAAACATGATGGAAGGATAAAAAGAGTGGTCCCAGCTCCACTCCACAAAAAAAAAAATTAAATTAAGACCGGCAAAAGAAATTTATGGCGGCAAAATTATCCATTTTCTCTTCTTTTCCCTTTTTTAATTTTTGTAATCATTTTTACTTTTGTAATATTCTCTTTTTTCTCTTCCTTTATTTCAAAACCAGACAGGACACTGTTCACCTGTCATATCTTGTACTGTTCACTTTTTTACTGTTCACATATGAAGGAGACAAAAAGCACTATTCACACGTGAAGGCATCAAGTGGCAGACACTGTTCAAAACCTACAAAATTACAAAACTGCCCCTAGTCACTTCTATATAAGGGGGCATCTATCCAAGGCAAAGGGAAACCACTTCAAACCATTCTTCAAGCCTCTTGAGCCCAAGCTTCTCCCTTTCAAGCTTCTAAAGTCGAGAGAATCCGAAGAAGGTCCTCAAGGAGTTTCACCCTGAGGTGAAGAAAGGAGCAAGAAGGTTGATTCACTTCCCATCCTGCCCTACCTCTACCTCACCTACAAACTTGCAAACCCTGTACTTCCTTGTAGTAGATCTTAGGAAGCTCATGTGTTGAGCAACCTTTGTAAGTCCTACCCGGAATTACATCTCCAAAACATTTGTAAAAATCTTACAAATTTTATAAAGTTTTGAAGTAAGTTTTTCTTCAATTCTTTTCTTACAAAATTATAAATATTTCTTTCTTTTGCATGCATATGGTCGGTTCAACCGCCTGATCTGCATAAATATACATATATATATTCATAACGGACTGGCTCTGCCACCTATTGAATATATACATGTATATTCATATTTAAATTTCAAGTTTAATTTTTATTTTTGTTAAGTATATATATATTCTTAACGGACTGGCTCTGCCGCCTATAGAATATATATATATATATATATATATAATCTTTAATTTATAAATTTAATTTTCATTTCTGAAGATTTTCCTTTCTTGTGCATTTTGTTTATTTCTTTAATTATTTATATATTGTTCAAGATCTAGATTATTGCTTCTTCCCTGTTAGCTCATCCCCCTTTCGATCCCGGTGCGTCCTTGGTATCACAGCCAAAACGTAGATTTTATATATATATATATATATATATATATATATATATATATAAACATAATTGCCAAAAAACATGAATTGTAAAGTTGGAACTTTCAACTAATAACATGAAATAAAAAGTTTCATCAGACATAAAATAGTTCCCTACACGCTGTTCACTATCGCTAACAATTTTAACTTTCACCTTATTGTCTGTAGGAAAATCAAAATAACAAATAGCTCCTACTTTAATTCCATTATCATGGACAAATTGTCTGAAGCATACTGACAAAATACATCTTGAAAAGCTAACAGATTCACATAGCATAACAGTCAAAGTTTTATCTTTCACCTCCAAAATACAATTCTCAATCTTTAGATTTGGAAAATATGCATCACAATGAACTTGGTAGATACTACATAACATGCATATAAAAAAAATAATACTATTAAAAATTATTATAAATATTAATTAACAAAAACACAAAATATATTTTACAATACAAGAATAACTCTTTCAATATGTGTTACTTTATTGTCAAGCTATTTTTACTATTCAATCTATTAAAAGAAATAGCAATAAATTAAAAAAAATTAAATTATTTTTATATTTAATGCAAAATATTATCAGATATGAACATTAACATGTAAGTATATGTTTCAACTTATACATCCATTTTACAATTAACACTTTTCCTTAGATGTGTTTCTAATAAATCAATTGTCTATCACAAAGTTAAACATGATTATGAGTATTTTTACTACATAACATGCATATAAAAGAAAATAATACTGTTACAAGTTATTATAAACATTAATTAACAAAAACACACAATATATCTTACAATACAAGAATAACCCTTTCAATATGTGTCACTTCATTGTCACATTGTTTTCACTATTCAATCTATTAAAAGAAACAGCAATAAATTAAAAAAATTAAATTATTTTTATATTTAACACAAAATGTTATTAGATATGAACATTAACCTATAAGTATAAGTTTCAACTTATACATCCATTTTACAACTAACACTTTCCCTTATATGTGCTTCTAATAAATCAATTGTCTATCACAAAGTTAAATATGATTATGAGCATTTTCGTCAAACCTTCAAAATGCATTAGATTTAGGTTTTAAGGCCTACTTTCAAAAAGAAAGATGTGATTTACTCAGAATGATGTGGATTAATGATGTAGATTTTCTTTGACTGCTTTCAAAGTATTAGATGCATGTGATGCAAAACAACATTTTACTACCCAAATGATTATATTTTCTAGCTTTCTTCTTCCTAAAACTTTTGCAAATCCCTTCAGAAATTTTTTAACTTGATTTCTTTTTTCTTAGATAAACTAAAAAAAAAAAAGTTACAACTTTACCATAAATAATCATTGCTTTCTCTCTATTGAATTGGAAGAAACAGTTTTATAAAAACATAAAAATTAATAGATAAAACATATATATATATATATATATATATATATATATATATATATATATATATATATATAATTGCCAGAAAACATGAATTGTCAAGTTGCAACTTTTAACTAATAACATGAAATAAAAAGCTTCACCAGACATATGACAGTTCCTTACACAATATTCACTATTGCTAACAATTTTGACTTTCACCCTATTGTTTCTATGAAAATCAAAATAACAAACATCTGTCAATTTAATTTCATTATCACGAATAAATTGTTTAAAGCCAGCTGATAAAATATATCTTGAAGAGCTAATAGATTCACATAGCTTAACAGTTCAAGTTTTGTCTCCTACCCCTAAAATACAATTCTCAATCTTTGGATTTGAAAAATATGCAACAAATGAACTTGGTAGATACTACGTACATGCATATTAAAAAATAGTACTGTGACAAATTATTATAAACATTAATTAACAAAAATACACAATATATCTTATAATACCAGAATAACCCTTTCAACATGGTGCCGCTTCATTGTCATGTTGTATTTGCCATTCAATCTATTAAAAGAAAGAATAATATATTAAAAAAATTAAATTATCTTTATATTTAACATAAGATATTATCAGATATGAACATTAACTTATAACTACAAGTTTCATCTATACATCCATTTTACAGCTGACACTTCCCTTAGATGTGCTTCCAATAAATCAATAGTCCATCACAATGTTAAACATAATTATGAGCATTTTCGTTAAACTTTCAAAATACATTAGATTAAGGATTTAGAGCCTACTTTCAATACTAAAAATGGGATTTACTCAAAAGGACTTGGATTAATGATACAAATTTTCTTTAACTATTTTCACAATATTAGACGTATGCGTTGCAAAACATCATTGTACTACCCAAATGATTATAGTTTCTAGCTTTTTTCTCTTTGACACTTTTGTAAATCTTATCAATTTTTTTTTATACTTGTTTTCTATTTTCATAGATAAGCTAAATAAAAAAAAAAAAGTTGCAACTTCAGCGTAAAATAACCATTACCCTCTCTCTTTTGAATTGGAAGAAGTAATTTTTAAAAAACATGACAAATAATATATATATATATATATATATATATAAACAAAACTGCTATAAAACATCAATTGTCAAGTTGCAACTTTCAACTAATAACATGAAATAAGAAGTTTCATAAGACATATAATAGTTCCATACACACTATTCACTATAGCTAATAATTTTGACTTTCACCCTATTGTGTCTATGAAAATCAAACTAATAAACATCTCCCACTTTAATTCCATGATCATGAACAGATTGTCTAAAGCCTACTGACAAAATACATCTTGAGAAGCTAACAGATTCACACAGCTTAGCAGTTCAAGTTTTGTCTCCCACCTCCAAAATACAATTCTCAATATTTGGATTTGGAAAATATGTAGCAAATGATCTTAGTAGATACTACATAACATGCATATAAAAAAATAATATTTATACAAATTATTATAAACATTAATAAACAAAAGTAAACAATATCTCTTTCAACATGGTGCTGATTCATTGTCACACTGTATTTGCTATTCAATCTATTAAAAGAAATATCAATATATTAAAAAAAGTAAATTATTTTTATATTTAACACAAGATACTATTAGATATTAACCTGTAACTACAAGTCTCAACTTATACATCCACTTTATAGATGACACTTTTCCTTAGATGTGTTTCTAATAAATCAATAGTCCATCATAAGATTAAACATGATTATGAGCATTTTCATCAAATCTCAAAATACATTAGATCTAGGATTTATGACCCACTTTTAATACTAAAGATGGAATTTACTCAAAAGAATGTGGATTAATGATGCATATTTTCTTTGACTTTTTCACAGTATTAGACGAGCGCAATACAAAACAACATTTTAGTAAACAAATGATTATACTTTCTAGCTTTTGTCTCCTTGGTACTTTTGTAAATCTCTTCAAATTTTTTTAACTTGATTTCTTTTTCCTTAGATAAACTAAATAAAAAAAAAAAAAGTTGCAATTTTACCATAAATAACCATTGCCCTTTCTCCGTTGAATTAGAAGAAATAGTTTTAAAAAAAACATGACAAATAATAGATAAAACATATATATAAATATTTAAATATAGTTGCCAGAAAATATCAATTGTCAAGTTGCAACTCTCAACTAATAACATGAAATAAAGAGTTTAATCAGACATATAACAGTCCATGCATACTATTCACTATCTGTAACAATTTTAACTTGCACCCTATTGTCTCTATAAAAATCAAAATAACAAATATCTACCATTTTAATTCCATTATCATGGGCAATTTGTCTGAAGCCTGCTGACAAAATGCGTCCTGAGGAGCTAACAAATTCACATAACTTAATAGTCTAAGTTTTGTGACCCACCTCTAAAATATAGTTCTCAATCTTTGGATTTGGAAAATATGCAACAAATGAATTTAGTAGATACTACATTACATGCATATAAAAAAATAGTACTGTTACAAATTATTATAAATATTAATTAACACAATATATCTCACAATATCAGATTAGCCCTATCAACATGGTGCCACTTCATTGTCACACTATATTTGCTATTTAATCTATTAAAAGAAAAAGCAATATATTAAAAAATTAAATTATTTTTATATTTAACACAAGATATTATCAGATATGAACATTAACCTTTAACTATAAGTTCCAACTTCAAATTTTCTTTGATGCTTGAAATCTTCTACCACTCTTTTCAATAGTTGCACAGATAAAAAAAAATGTATAAGTAACCATTTTTAATAAAATAATATTTAATCAAGGTGATAAAAGAAATTCCCAAGTTAACTAAAACAAATTATTTACAAACCTCTTCTTTGGAACTTCACATTGAACAACTACTTTTGATTGCCTTTAGCCCTACAATCAAAAAATATATAAAATTAAAATTAAAACATAACATAGACAAATTAAAAATGAAAATTTTTTCAACACAAAATATACCTACCACTAGAAAATCCAATTTCATCCTTTCCTTTTTCAATTTCACATGAATCACCATGAAAATAACTCTTTAACATACCACACTTGCTAAAAAAGAAGAGTTCAAATGCCCCATTGCCTTCATTATAGAAAACTACCAAATAAACTTCCACAATCTTATAATGATTAACTGTAGCTTCTCAACCAGCATCAAAATAATGTAGATCATTTTCAACTGCAATTTTAACTGCGAACTTCTAACCACATGGACCCAATATAATAGCCTCATTGATTGTCTTCAAAGAATCCCTAAAATAATGTATGAAGGTAGTCGGTAACTCTTAAGAAAATAAACAATTGAATATAGGAAGAAAAGAATGGTTGAATGTTGTATTATATTAATATATGATAAAGATATATATACACAAACACACTAATCAATCCTACTTATTTCTAAGGCATAAAAGCTGTGATCCACTATTAGTGGGATATGATTTACGCTAATGTAGCAAATAGAATAAGAAAGTAAATATATAAAGATGATACAAACAATTAATTCCTTAACACTCCCCCTCAAGTTAGAGAGTGAATATCATGAAGTCCTAACTTGTTTCATAGTCCCACTAATTGATCTTTTCCCAAGGCTCTTGTAAAAATGTTTTCTAATTGGAACTGTGTAGGCATATATGAAGAATTGATCAATTTGGCTTGCTGCTTCTCTCGAACTATATGGCAATCTATCTCGATGGGCTTTATTCGCTCATAAAAACTAGATTTGCTGCAATGTGTAAGGCTGTCTGATTGTCACAAAGTAATGGTGTATGAGCTATTTGAGGTACTTTTAAATCTTTTAATATATAGCGATGCCAAGTTAGCTCTAAACAGGTATTAGCCATTGCATGATATTTTGCTTCTGCAAATGATCTAGAAACATTTGCTTACTTTTTAGGTTTCCATGAGATAAGAGAATTTCTAAGAAAAACACAATATCCCATGATTGATCTCCTTGTTGCATGATAACCGCCCCAATCTGAATCACAATAGGTTTTCAAAGCAATATATTTGAGGAAGGAAATAATAAGCCTTGACCAGGAGTACCTTTGACATATTTAAGGATTCGTATAGCTGTATCCCAATGAGGTTTCTTAGGCTCATGTATGAACTCACTTAGTGTTTGAATGGAATACACAATATCTGGCCTCGTTACAGTAAGATAAATTAATCTATCAACTAGTCTTCTATATTTAGTTGGATCATTCAATAATATTCCATCTGTCAAAGTCAACTTTAAATTTTGCTTCAATAGAAATTTGTCTGGACGAGCGCCTAAAAGAGCTGAATCTTGCAAAATGCCTAATGTATATTTCCTTTGAGACATAAAGATACCTTTGTTGAAGTGAGAGAATTCAATTCCCAAAAAAAAATATTTCAAGTCTCCAAGATCTTTAATGTGAAATTCTTGAAGGAGAAAATTTTTTAGAAGTTCGATTTCTTGAAGATCGTTTCTTGTGAGAAGTATATCATCAACATAGATAAGGATTATAGTGAAAAAGGTACCTTGAGCCTTAGTGAAAAGAGAATAATCAGCCTTTTATTTTTGATAACCAGCTTTCTTAATTATATTTGAAAAGGTTAAGAACCAATTTCTTGAAGCTTGTTTGATTCTATACAAAGACTTGTTAAAACGACATACAAGATTCTCCCCCTATCGGTGAAGACTAGGTGGAGGCTCCATATAAACTTCTTCATGTAAGTCGCCATGTAAGAAAGCATTTTGAACATCCAATTGATAAGCAAACCAATTGTGGGCAGCAGTCATTGTAAGAAAACAATGTAGAGTAGTGAGCTTGGCTATAGGAGAAAAAGTTTCATAGTAATCAACACCCTCAACTTGAGTGTATCCCTTAGTAACAAGACAAGCCTTATACTGCTTAGTGGTGCCGTTAGACTTGTATTTGATCTTATGAACCCATTTGCACCCGATGAATTTATGACCAATAAGAAGGGAAGCCAAACTTCAGGTGTTATTTTGCTTTAGTATTTCTAATTCTATATTCATAGCTTATCACAAATGTGGATCGATGATAGCTTGAGCATATGATTTAGGCTTCATATGACCTGTAATGTTAGCTAAAAAGGTACAATGGGCAAAAGATATTCGTTAATATGAAAATAAATGAGAGATAGGATATCGAGTATCTGATGCAGAACTTGAGTTCGTGGTAGGATGATTAACTTAGGCATACATCACGTAGTCTTTATGCCACGTCGGGCGAAGCTTATAATGAGTAGATTTTCATAATGGAGGAACTGTAGGTTCTGAAGTTGTGGGACTAGGTCCAATGATGTTAGGTGATGATAAGGTTGTAAGAGTTTGAGTAGGACTTGAAGATATATCAAGTGTAATAGGTTCCGTTTGAGCAATGGGCATGGAGAGTGACTTTACTTCCTGGGTTTGGAGAGATGGAGTATTTTCAGAAGTGGATATATGCGCGGAAGGTGCCTCAGTTTGGTAAGATGGAGCATCTATGGGATAAAATGATGTAGAATGCAAGGTATCCATGGTATTAGGAAAAGATTGAAATGACTCTCTATAGGAATTTTGTGTGATTGAAAGAAAAGGAAAGGTAGTTTTAAAAAAATTGACATCACGACCAATAAAATATTTTTTAGTCTCTAAATCATAGAATCTGTACCCTTTTTTACCAGTGGGGTACCCAACAAAGATACAATGTTTGGCACAAGAATCAAATTTTTGAATAGGATGGACAACAGTTACATAACATAAACAACCAAAAACCTTCAAGTGATCTAGTGATGGTGGATGATTATGCAACAATTCAAAAGGTGATTTAGAAGACAATAACGGTGATGGTAATCAGTTAATAAGTTAGACAATAGTTAAAATACATTCTACCCAAAATTCAAGAGGTAAATTGGACTGAAATCGTAGTGCTCATGCCACATTTAAAATATGGCGATGCTTGCGTTCCACTACTCCATTTTATTGTGGAGTGTAGATAGAAATGTGTTGATATTTAATGCCATGAGATTGAAAAAAAAATTCTCATATATAAGAATTCTTTGCCATTATCTACCCTGATGATTTTAACGGAAGCATGAAACTGAGTACAAACAAAGGTAATAAATGACCATAAAAAATTTTGAGTTTTAGATTTATATTGCACAAGGAGTGCCCAAGCGCATCTTGTAAAATCATCCACAATGGTAAGGAAAAATCCAGCTCCTGAGTGTGTAGGAACTTTGTATGGTCCCCAAATGTCACAATGTAACAATTTGAATAGTGCTTTAGTTGAAATAGAACTTGAAGGAAACGAAAGTGTAGTTTGTTTGGCCATAGGACAAATTGTGCAATTATTATCACATGAAATAATATGAGAAGACAATAATGAAGAGACTAATTTAAGATAAGAAGAAGATGGGTGCCCCAGACACATGTGCCATAAGCTTGAGGGTTGAGAGACTTGATGAGAAACTAGAGTTTGTTGTGTTAAAGACATGTAATAGAGACCACCATATTGTTTACCCATGCCAATCATCCTCCTCATAGCTAAGTCCTGTAAAACAAAAAAGGTGGGGAACAAAATGGCACAACAATTTAGAGAAGTGGTAAGTTTGCTTATAGACACCAAATTTAAATGAAAAGAATGGACACATAAAACACTATCTAAGGTAATGTCTCGAATAAATGGTACTATGCCAGTGGAAGTGATTAAAGCTAAAGATCCAGAGGGCAGATTAACAATTGGTATAGTGGAAGATTTTGTTTAAGAGAAAAGTGTGGAATCATATGTGATATGGCAAGTAGCTCCACTATCCAAAATCCAAGGTTTAGTCAACACAAAATTAACTGAGGCATTTTGAAAAAATGATAGACCTGCAACATTAGCATAAGCATCGTTATTACCCAGAATATGATTTTAATTCATTTTTAAATGAAAAGAATGGACACATAAAACATTGTCTAAGGTAATGTCTCGAATAAATGGTACTGTGCCAGTGTAAGTGATTGAAGCGAAAGATCCAGACTGCAGATTAATAATTGGTATAGTGGAAGATTTTGTTTAAGACAAAAGTGTGGAATCATATGTGATATGGTAAGTAGCTCCGCTATCCAAAATCCAAGGTTTAGTAAACACAAAATTAATTGAGGCATTTTGAAAAAATGATGGACCTGCAACATTAGCATAAGCATCATTGTTACCCAGAACATGATTTTAATTCATTTTGGACACAACTTGAGCAATTTGCTGAAGTTGATTTGCTATAAGTCCATGCGAGGTGCCATTGATATCTTATTAACTAACTTCATGAGAAGATTCTGTGATATTAGCCATAGGGAATGATGCATTTCCTTGAAATCCGCATTGTTACTAGTATTGACTAACTTGAGTCCCTGTATTCTTGGGAGTACATTTGCCACTTTTAATTTTGCACCTATCTTCAGGATGACCCTTTCTATCACAGAATTTACAATGAAATCTTAGAGTTTTTTAATTCTCAATTGTGTGACCTTCTCTATTATAGTGCTCACAATGTTTTTCCTTTGAAAAATTACTTGGACGACCTTGCAATGGAAAAATTGTCAATTGGTTCTAATGTCATATGGTGCTGGGTTTCTTCTTGAACAATAAGAGAATAGGCTTGTCACACATTTGGTAATGGCGACATCATGAGTATGTTTGTGTGAACAATGTTATAAGTGTCATTGAGGCCCATGAGAAATTGCACAAGATGGTCCTGTTTTCTTTGCACATTATGTGCTTTCATTTGATTACAGGCGGGCCTATTCGGACATGTTTCCAATTCATCCCAAAGACCTTTAAATTTTGTGAAATAGGCTAAGATAGTCATGGTACCTTATGCGAGAGAAGCCAATGATTTTTGAATTTGATAGATTGTTGGTGCATTCTTTTGCAAAAACTGATCTTTGAAGTTTTCCCATACTTGAGAGGCATATTTGGCATGAACTACTCCTTTTGCCAAATTTGGCTCCACCGAATGAATGAGCCATGACAAAATCATGCTGTTGCACTAATTCCACAATGCATAATCTATTGGTTGATCTATTTCTAAGGGCGGCTGTATGGTTCCATTGATGAAACTAATTTTATTCTTTACTGTGAGAGCATGAATCATGGATTTACTCAAAGATGGATAATTGGGGCCATTTAATTTTATTGGAACAAGCATGTGACTGGGATGATCTGAGTGATGAATGAAATATGGGTTTGATGGATCCATATTGAGACTACTGTTACTGGAGCTCGAATTTGTTGAATGGGATTTTTTTGGTGTTTTGTCTTCACCTGTCATCTTGAAAAGATTGATAAACAGGTATTACAAAGCTTGCTTTGATACCGTTTTAAGAAAATAAACAACCGAATATGGGAAGAAAAGAATGGCTGAATGTTATATTGTGTTAAGAGTGTAACACCCTCCCGGTAGCAACTCCGTACATTCTACTGTTTCGGTGACCGGTGTCGGTCCGGACAGCTAGAACGTTCGGAAAAATATTTAAACTAAAGTGAGGAACCATAATTAACTCAAATATTAATAATAAAAATTTAGGAAAAATTTTAGAAATAAAATACAATCAAGTTAAATGAGCCGGTGCCCTAGCGATGGGTAACCCAGAGGGAAGTTGCGGTTCTCACAACTAGGAGCCCTAGACCCGGGGAAAAATTATAAAATAATTTTTGGGACTCCAGAGAAGGGTCATTGAGGTCCCTATGGCATTAGAATGCCAAGAAAATATTTAGAAAAATTTTTCAATCGGTACAGACAATTTTGACCCGTTAAGCCAAACGGAGGGCATTTTGGTCATTTCGCCTTTAGAGGTGATTTTTGGCCGACTTGTCCAGTTGAGTAAATAATTATTATAACATAAAATATGAATAAACATTACTAAAAATTAAATTGAAAATGAGTAGTGATGAAAAGAAAAGAAAAACCAAAATAAAGCAAATTATGACATATGATGATGTCATTTAAAAGCTATAACCAATCACGTTTAAACAATCAATTAACTAACTAATAAAAGAGATAAATGAGGACCAAAACAATTAAAAAACACAGCAGCCATCTTCATCCTCCCAACCAGCCGAAACCCTTGCCTTGCCCAAACCTCCATTGTTGCTCAAATTGAGCTTGAAAACTCCCAAAATCTAACCTTAAAATCCGAATATCCCTTCACAAAAATTCATCCCCACATCACAAGGTAACTCTAGGCAGCCATAAGAAGTAGAAATTCTAAGGAGAATACAAGTCCAAGAAGTGCTACTTAAAGGTTAGTGCATCTGTATACCTAAAACTCTTTAATTTCATGATTAGGGACTTGAATTTAGTAAGAAATTGTAATTTAAATGGACAAAAACTCATGTGTATGTGTACATGAATTTCAGCAGCCCTAAGGAAGGAATGATTTTGATTGTTTTAATGGATTTATAATGAATTAGAGATTATGTTTAAGGTGTATATACACATATATAATGAATGAAAGTGTTTAATTAGGTGTATGGGTGAATTGAAATGGAAATTAGGGTTTTGGGGAGTGAAAATTTGGACTTGGCTTATGAAATGATTAATGGACATTCTAATGGTCAATTAGTGACCATTTAAGGCAAGTTAATCATAATTTGAAGTGAGCTAATGCATGGCAAACTGAAATGGGAAGGCTGCCTAAAGACAGCAGAAATGAGGCTGTGAGTCCAGCCTGTTTGGACTGCCATATCTTTGGCTGTGTAGGTTCAATTGGTGTTTGGCCAATTGGACATGAAACTAGACTTATAATGGCACAATTTTTCTGAAGAAACCATGTTCAAAAGACCAAAGCAAGAGGACCAAAAATTGGCCCCAATCTGGATACCCTGCAAACAGGTTCTGCAGAATGACCAAATGAACAGTAACTGTTCATTTGGCCATAACTCACTGTAGATATGGTCAATTGACCTGAAATTTTTACAGAAACAAGATGAGATATAGACAAACAACTTTCATGAAGAAACTTACCCCAAATTATGACCAGAACCTATTCAACAAGGCAGTGGCAGTCACTATTCATGGTACTGTAGATTTGGTAAATTCTGCAGAATTGAAATCCAGCCAGCTGTGGTCTTTGGACCATATCTGGAGCTACAAAACTCCAAATGGAGTGATTCAAAAAAAGAAATTCAACTAGACAAAATAAGGAACAACTTTCATGTTTACCATTTCCTCAAATTTCTACTGCAACAGTGCCCAATGGAACAGTAAATTTGGGCTACAAAAACTGAAAATTCTGCTTCCCTTGGTTTAAGCTTAGAAATGGTATTAATGCTTAATGCCAACAAGTTTTGAATGCAAAATGTGGTATGTTGGGAGTGCCAAAACCAATGTACCTATTTTCTATCAAAAATTCAACATTTTTGTTGACCAATGAGGTGAATAGTGACACCAAAACTTGAAATTCAAAATTTGAAGAATTCAAAAGTATCAAATGCCCTAGTATACCTAACAAGATTGGTTTGGATAGTTTGGCATGCCAATAGGGTTCGGTTAGCAGTACTGCACATGGCATTATGCCATTCTGTGATTTTATGGCTTTTAGCCATTTTGATATTGTGTTGAGACTTGGCCTCGTGCCTAATATTATTTACAGCTTGTTAGCTGTTCTGTTGCACACCGGGAGATACATATGTGACCGATGGTGTGACGGCCCGAGGTACTTGATACCCAGTGCCAGTTTACCCGTTTATCCAGTCCAGTCGTCCAGTATAGGTTACTTGGGCAACCAAATGAATGAAAGTGGACAAAGTTAACGAAATAAATGGATATACAAATACAAAACAAATAAGACATATACATTCAATGCATATTTATTTCTGTTATTTCTTTCTATTTTATTATTGCACCACTAAGCATCATTGCTTAGCGCGTTGCTTTTGCCACGCGTAGGTTCTGGAGATACTGATCGTGAGCCCAGTAGACCGCAGACTGGGTGAGCCCATCCTGCAGCTCTGCACAGTGTCCGTGTCACCTCAACTTCTACAGTGCATTGGTAGGACACTAGGTGTCATTTTGGTATTTTGTAACTAAATTTTTATTTTCTCATATGTAGTTGAACTTGTGAAATGTATTTTGATGTTCATGTAAATAATGAGAATTGTGTTTGTGAATGGAAAAGTGAATGTTTGATTGTGATTTATTCATGATATTATATGAGATGAATGATTGAGAAATTAAATTGAAAAATGTTGAGATTTTGATATTGGAGTTGAGAGTGATGAGATATGAATATTGGAAGTGTTTTTAACAGGTTCCGAAGAACTGTTTTCTCCATTTTTAGCCGGTACTCTGCTGGATTTTCCTTAAAATTTTCGGAACCTCAAATAAATAATAATTTTGATAAATGGCTTAAATAAATTATATTTCATAAACTATATCAAAACTATGACAAAAATTAATTAAGTTAAAATAGAGGGTGCCGATACACCGTGTGACATTGCTTACTCGGATATACTGTACACGGGTAAGGGGTGTCACATTTAGTAGTATCAGAGCACGGTTTAGGCGTTTCTGGGCCTAGATTGAGTCCATACCATGCATTGCATTTGTAAGAGTCGAGGTGACACTAATGCAGATCTGTTTGTCTTTCTTATTTTGAATAGGATATGGACCATACATCTCAGAGGGCAGTTGAGGAGGAAGTGGAGAGTCATGCTCCACCTGCAGCAGCTAAGACTAGGGGTATGGGAGAACCTGCTCCTCCAGCTCAAGCAGAGCCTGCTCAGCCTCCACAGGCCATGTTTCAGCAAATGGCCGAGTTCTTCAGACAAATGGCTGGGGTAATGCCAGCAGCAGCACCACCACCACAACCAAAATCACACCTGGAAAAATTGAGAAAGTTTGGAGCAGTGGACTTCTTTGGCAAGAGAGAAGATGATTACTTGCGGTAGAATTGGTTGAATGCAATGCATGAGTTTTAAAACAACTCCACTGCACTCCAGAGCAAAACTTGGAATCTATTGTATCTCTGCTGCAAGACGATGTATATGAATGGTGGGATACTGTGTCCAGTGAAGTACAGCCAGAAATGGTAACTTGGGACTTTTTCCTCTCCGAATTTAAGAAGAAATATGTGGGTACTGTATACCTAGAAGAGAGAAGAAGGGAATTCATTAACCTGAGGCAGAGACAGCTGTTAGTGGCCAAGTATGAGAAGGAATTCGTAAGATTGAGCCGCTATGGAAGGGAGATAGTCCCTAATGAAGCTAAAAGATGTAAGAGATTTGAAGAGGGACTAAATGACAACATAAAGATCCAGCTCACTGCCCTGGGAATCACAGAATTTACCAAGTTAGTGGAAGCTGCAATAAAGGTTGAAAAAGTAAGAATCGGAGCAGACCAGGAAGGGATAGACAATGTAAGAGGGGCCTGTGTCGTCTAGTTCAGCTCCTGCATCTGGGAAGAGGTTCAAGGGTCCATCTGCACAGAGTTTCAGCCAGCCCACAAGTCAGGGTCAGTCTCAGGGGCCCAGGCCATAGTTTACCCCTAGGAGAGGTCACCCACACCATCAAGGGCGCTCTCCGTGGATGGGGTTCAGGGACCAGCCCAAAGATCTTCTGCATGTCCACACCGCATCAAGTGGCATAAGGGGAGTGTTGGAGAGTGACTGGTGCTCGCTAAGGTGTGGGTCAACAGAGCATCGGTTGAAGAACCGCCCACGCAGAACTACTACTTTGCTCCAACACAAGCGCATGCACTGCTCCTGCACCACAAAGGGGTAGAAAACTGCAACTGAGGTCAGGGACCATCACAGAGGCTCGCATCTCGAGCAAAGAAAGAGGCTCGACAAAGAAACCACCTGTAAGAGCTTATGCCATTAGAGCTCAGGAGGAGCAAGATGCCCCGGACGTCATCAGGGGTACGTTCTCCCTCTACAATACATCTGTGCATGCATTGGTGGATCCAGGATCCAATCATTCATACATCTGCATCAACTTACCCGTAGAAAGGGGGATACTAGTAGGGGAGAGTGACCAAGACATTCTGGTCACTAATCCATTGGGTCACAGTGTAGTGGTGAACAAAGTATACAAGGGTTGCCCGTTAAGGATTCAGGGGTATGAATTCTTGGCAGACCTGATTGAGTTGCCCTTTCACGAGTTTGACGTGATTTTGGGAATGGACTGGTTGTCACATCATCAGGCAATAGTTGATTGCAAATTGAAGAGAATTTCTTTGAAATCTTCTGAGGGTAATGAGATCACAGTTGTGGGGGAAAGGACAAATTTTCTGTCCAATGTTATCTCAGCCACAGTTGCAAGAAGAATGATAAGAAAAGGCTGTGAAGCCTACCTAGCACATGTGGTGGATACTAGGCAGGCTAAGCCAAACTTGAGTGATATACCCACAGTAAGAGACTTCCCAGAGGTATTTCCAGAAGAGTTGTCTGGTTTACCACCAGAAAGGGAAGTCGAATTTGCTATTGAGACATTGTCGGGTACAGCACCCATTTCCATTGCTCCTTATAGGATGGCACCCACTGAATTGAAGGAGTTGAAAACTCAGTTGCAAGAGTTACTTGATAAGGGGTTCATACGCCCCAGTGTATCACCGTGGGGAGCTCCAGTGCTGTTTGTAAAGAAAAAGGATGGGACTTTGAGGCTATGTATCGATTACCGGCAGTTGAATAAAGTGACTGTGAAGAACAAATATCCGTTGCCTAGAATTGATGATTTGTTTGATCAGTTGAAGGGAGCAGGAGTATTTTCTAAGATTGATCTCAGATCAGGGTACCATCAGTTGAGGGTGAAGGATGTAGATGTGCCAAAGACTGCATTCAGGACCCGATATGGGCATTATGAGTTTCTAGTGATGCCCTTTGGCCTAACAAATGCACTAGCGGCATTTATGGACCTTATGAACCGTATCTTCCATCCATACCTAGATCGGTTCGTAGTGGTCTTTATTGATGATATTTTGGTGTATTCCAAGACCAGGGAAGAACATGATGAGCATTTGAGGATTGTTCTACAAACCCTGAGAGAAAAGGAGCTGTATGCTAAGTTATCCAAGTGTGACTTCTGGTTGAATGAGATTGCATTCCTTGGACACATAGTGTCAGCTGATGGGATTAGGGTGGATCCCAAGAAAATAGAAGCAGTGATGGAATGGAAGCCTCCCAGGAATACAACTGAGGTCAGAAGTTTCTTGGGGCTAGCTGGGTATTACAGCAGATTTGTGAAGGGATTTTCCTTAATAGCTGCTCCAATGACCAAGTTGTTACACAAGAATGTCAGATTTGACTGGAATGACAAGTGTCAGACCAGTTTTGAGAAGTTGAAGGCTATGTTGACAGAGGCACCAGCAGTTAACACAGCAAAGGTCGAAAGGACTTTGTGGTCTACGTGATGCCTCTCATAATGGGTTAGGTGTGTATTGATGCAAGAGGGAAAGGTGGTCGCTTATGCTTCCGCATACCTAAGGCCACATGAGCAATTACCCTACCCATGATCTAGAGCTTGCAGCAATTATCTTCGCACTGAAGATATGGAGGCATTACTTATATGGTGAAAAGTGCTACATTTACATGGACCACAAAAGCCTAAAATACTTGCCAACCCAGAAGGAGCTTAACCTTAGACAGAGGCGATAGATTGAGTTCCTGAAGGATTATGATTGTGTAATTGACTACCATCCTGGGAAGGCAAATGTAGTTGCTGATGCTTTGAGCAGAAAATCCATGACAACTTTGAGATCATTGAATACCCGTCTATCTTTGGTTCGAGATGGAGCTATTTTGGCTGAGTTGCAAGTGAGGCCAAACCTGCTACAGCAGATTTTAGATGGGCAAAAGGCAGATGAAAAGTTAATGGCTATTATGAGCAAAATCTCAGAGGGAAAAGCAACTGACTATGAGATGAAAGCAGATGGGTGTCTGTATTACAAAGGAAGACTGTGTGTACCAGATAATGGGGAATTGAAAGCCAATATTTTGAAAGAGGCACACACCAGTGTATATGCTATGCACCCAGGAAGTACAAAGATGTATCATGATCTGAAGCTTCAGTATTGGTGACTTGATATGAAGAAAGACATAGCTAACTACATGACTAAATGCTTGACATGTCAGCAAGTCAAGGCAGAACATCAAGTTCCATCGGGTTTGCTAAAGCCTATACGCATACCTGAATGGAAATGGGATCGGGTCACCATGGATTTTGTAAGTGATCTACCTCTCACCCGGAAGAAACATGATGCAGCAAGTTTGATAGATGATAGATTGACTAAGTCAAGACACTTTACGCGATTAGGACCGACTACTCACCGAAAAGTTAGCGTAATTGTATATCAGTGAGATAGTTAGACTGCATGGAATTCCACTTTCCATCATATCTGATCGAGACCCAAGGTTTACATCGAGATTTTGGAAAAAGTTGCATGAATCCTTGGGTACACAACTCCATTTCAGCACAGCTTTCCATCCTCAGACGGATGGGCAATCAGAAAGAGTAATCCAGGTAAACAATTGAAACCCATGAAATTGATACAAATGTTGAACTAAAATGATAACAATAACATGAAATATATGTCAGGTCCTTGAGGATATGCTGAGGAGTTGTGTCATTGAGTTTGAGGGAAGCTGGGATAGATACCTCCCACTGGCAGAATTTGCATACAACAATAGCTACCAAGCTAGCATTCAAATGGCCCCGTATGAAGCACTGTATGGAAGAAAATGTAGAACTCCAGTGTGCTGGACTGAATTGGGCGAAGACAAATTAGTGGGCCCAGACCTGGTGAAACAGACTGAGGACAAAGTAAAACTAATCAAAGCCAATCTCAAGGTTGCCTCAGACAGACAGAAATCCTATGCCGACTTGAAGAGAAAAGAAATAGAATATGTGGTTGGCGACAAAGTGTTCCTCAAGGTGTCACCATGGAAGAAAGTGTTGAGGTTTGGAAGAAAAGGCCAATTTTTCTGAAGAAACTATGTTCAAAAGACCAAAGCAAGAGGACCAAAAATTGGCCCCAATCCGGATACCTTGCAAACAAGTTCTGCAGAATGACCAAATGAACAGTAACTGTTCATTTGGCCATAACTCACTGTAGATATGGTCAATTGACCTGAAATTTTTACAGCAACAAGATGAGATATAGACAAACAACTTTCATGAAGAAACCTACCCCAAATTATGACCAGAACCTATTTAACAAGGCAGTGGCAGTTACTGTTCATGGTACTGTAGATTTGGTAAATTCTGCAGAATTGAAATCCGGCCAGCTGTGGTCTTTGGACCATATCTGGAGCTACAAAACTCCAAATGGAGTGATTCAAAAAAATAAATTCAACTAGACAAAATAAGGAACAACTTTCATGTTTACCATTTCCTCAAATTCCCACTGCAACAGTGCCCAATGGAACAGTAAAGTTGGGCTACAAAAACTGAAAATTCTGCTTCCCTTGGTTTAAGCTTAGAAATGGTATTAATGCTTAATGCCAACAAGTTTTGAATGCAAAATGTGGTATGTTGGGAGTGCCAAAACCAATGTACCTATTTTCTATCAAAAAGTCAACATTTTTGTTGACCAATGAGGTGAATAGTGACACCAAAACTTGAAATTCAAAATTTGAAGAATTCAAAAGTATCAAATGCCCTAGTATACCTAACAAGATTAGTTTGGATAGTTTGGCATGCCAATAGGGTTCGGTTAGCAGTACTGCACATGGCATTATGCCATTCTGTGATTTTATGGCTTTTAGCCATTTTGATATTGTGTTGAGACTTGGCCTCGTGCCTAATATTATTTACAGCTTGTTAGCTGTTCTGTTGCACACCGGGAGATACATATGTGACCGATGGTGTGACAGCCCGAGGTACTTGATACCCAAAGGCCGGTTTACGCTTATCCATCCGATGCTCAAGATAGGTTACTTGGGCAACCAAATGAATGAAAGTGGACAAAGTTAACGAAACAAATGGATATACAAATACAAAACAAATAAGACATATACATTCAATGCATATTTATTTCTGTTATTTCTTTCTATTTTATTATTGCACCACTAAGCATCAGTGCTTAGCGCGTTGCTTTTGCCACGCCAGAGGTTCCGAGAGATACTGATCGTGAGCCCAGTAGACCGCAGACTGGGTGAGCCCATCCTGCAGCTCTGCACAGTGTCCGTGTCACCTCAACTTCTACAGTGCATTGGTAGGACACTAGGTGTCATTTTGGTATTTTGTAACTAATTTTTTATTTTCTCATATGTAGTTGAACTTATGAAATGTATTTTGATGTTCATGTAAATAATGAGAATTGTGTTTGTGAATGGAAAAGTGAATGTTTGATTGTGATTTATTCATGATATTATATGAGATGAATGATTGAGAAATTAAATTGAAAAATGTTGAGATTTTGATATTGGAGTTGAGAGTGATGAGATATGAATATTGGAAGTGTTTTTAACAGGTTCCGAAGAACTGTTTTCTCCATTTTTAGCCGGTACTCTGCCGAATTTTCCTTAAAATTTTCGGAACCTCAAATAAATAATAATTTTGATAAATGGCTTAAATAAATTATATTTCATAAACTATATTCAAAACTATGACAAAAATTAATTAAGTTAAAATAGAGGGTGCCGATACACCATGTGACATTGCTTACTCGAATATACTATACACGGGTAAGGGGTGTCACAAAGAGAAGATAGAGATATACAAACACAAACACACTAATCAATCCTACCTTTTTTTAAGGCATAGAAGCTGTGATCCACTATTAGTGGGATATGATTTACACTAATGTAGCAAATAGAATAAGAAAGTAAGTATACAGAGATGATGCAAACAATTAATTCCTTAACAATAACATCTGTTTGTAGTAATAGAAAATGTAACCAATAAACAATTTCTCTTGATATGAATAATATAACTAAAAGGAAAAATTAATTTAATTTCAATTAACACATTTTTATTTGTTAGAAAAAAAAAATCTTTGCCATTCTCCTCTGCATATTCTCCATGAATATTTTTTTTTAAGAAAAATAGAAATTGTTGCAATATTGCTCATAGAATTATTATTCTTTGCAACCATGCTGTAATTCAAAAAATATAAAATACATGAATTAAAAAGATCAAATAATCCATTAAATCAATACCAGTAGACAAAACTTCCAACAAAATCTCTCTATTTATTAGTGACAAGATTTATAGGCATGGATCAATATACCTTGCATAAATTAAATAAAATTTTGAGAATTTCTAGTAAATATATGCACAAATGCTCACAAGGAATTCGTTGTAAAATGAATAATCAAATCAAAGTTTTCTTTTCTAAACCCGAAAAAAAAATCCTCTTTTTTTTAATTATAAATATCAAAAAGCGTAGCAAGTAACTAATCTCAATTGCTTAGTTTGGACCAACTTCTCAAAAATAGACTTTTAATAAAACAAAAAGAAAAAGATAAAAAAAAAAAAATTGATTGCCCTCGACATAAACTGAGAATCAACTCTTCATAGGTTGTGTTCTAAATACCCAGTCTGCATAGATAAGAATTTATTTCCATTAATTTGATTGTGCCAGTTCTTTTAGTACTAACAAGAGAACAAAAATGTCATGATGAGAGGAGCATTCAATCTATATATAACTAAGTGATTAAAACTACAACATAATAAATGACTTCTTCTTATATTGTAACAATGGCATACTATTTTCTATTTCTAACAAAATTTCATGTTAATTAATTTTAGATAGAAAATAATGTTATTTTATCGGCCTTGAAAAGCAACAACTCAAATTATACTAATAAGCAATAGTTTTTTTTCCTTCTTTTCCCCTTTTTAGTGTTTTCCCTGAATTGTAGATTGATATTTCATCATAATAATTTACATGTCAAGCTATTTGATTAACACAAAATTAGCTTTTTAATGATGATATCTACAATAATGATGTATGTTATAAAAGCAATATCACCATGACTCACTGTTGGCTATCATAGACCCTTTGTGAAGGTATAAACTCTTACTAAAAATTATTAATTTGTACACCATAACCACCCATAGGACATTTTGTTTATTACGACTATGAAATGTGGCATAAAGAGCTTCATTGTCATTTAACTATGTTCTCTCTATATTCAGTGTTTAGTTTGTAAAATGCTCATTAACTTTATTTGTGAAAGTACAGGAATTTAATTGAAACATCCTATACTGATTGACTTTTCATGACAAGCAAGTGACCAGCAGGAGTAACTCTTCAAATTCAATGGAGCAAAGTCACTTCCAAAAGTGCATCCATTTAATCCTCAAGAATATATAGTATAGCATTTTAACTTATTAGATAAGAATGTTGCAGAAACTAGAGAGCTTAACATTGAAACTGTGCTTTTATTTGTGTGCAGGACACCACAGGAGTCTTACTTGACCTATTTTATCACTACTTTATAATGATAAATAATTGGTGTTTTGGAAAGTGAAGATCTAGGTAAAACAAACAAAATAGAGAGAGAGAAAAAAAATTAAAGCTAACCTATAGAGTTGTCTTTGAATAGATGGAGAGATTAAAACCAATCGAGATCTTATTAGCAACTTCCCACAGACAAAGCAAGGAAAATACTATTAATCAAACATAAATGGCAACAAAGGAGAATAAAATTAGCAGAGAAGGGAGCACAGTCAATTGCAAATGAAAATCATGATTAAGGAATTTTTGGGTAGAAATAGGTGAAGTTTAAAAATTTTCAACTATCTATTTGCTTTAAATTAATTTCACTATCTCCTTCGCACCATAGCTAATTTAGTAAAAACATAGAAAGATGATTAGAGGAATAAAAAAAAAATTACATCACACGCATTGTACAGATCAATATTTTCTCATATCTTCTTTCAAAACCTTGAAAGCAATCTAAAAAGAACCCAAAGATCTTTGTATCCCATTCACACCATAGTAATATAAAAATTGATGCTTTCTCACAAAAACATGAATGAAATCATGTGAGAGGGAAAAAAAAAAGGAGGAATCATTTAACTAGGGTACAAAAACATGAACGCAAGTCTAACACTCTTTCAAAATAACCATGAAACAAATTTGAAGAAGGAAAAGAAAAATTAAAACTTGAATAACATACATGAATTAACAAGCATTATGAGTAAATCTTGCTCCGGTACTTCTTTGCTTGAATCTATAAATTGCAGGTGTTTGATGAGATACTTGACCTACCGAGTTGTGAACATCGATCACTTAAGCAATTTGAGATGATTTAGGATACTAGTATTTTTATTTGATGATGTCGATTAGTGTTAAAAGAAGTGAGTACTATCATCGAGATTAAGAGATAGACCTTGATAAGTTTTTTTTTTTATTTTTTTAAATTATTTTCTCTGTTTATTATTTGAAAAAGATATTTATTAATTTATATTTTCTCTTTTAAAAAATTAAACAAAATTTTTATGCACAATTTTTTTAATATGCGATTTAATAAATATGTAACATGATATGTGTATATATTATTTTATTATTCAAAGATATTTAAAATTAATAAATTTAAATATCATTTCCATA
Organism: Hevea brasiliensis; assembly: GCF_030052815.1. NCBI lineage: Eukaryota > Viridiplantae > Streptophyta > Magnoliopsida > Malpighiales > Euphorbiaceae > Hevea > Hevea brasiliensis. The sequence goes on from NC_079506.1 coordinate 29,731,293, forward strand.
AATCAAAAAATAAATTGCTTTCTAACAAGCAATAAATATAATATAAAATTTTATTTATATAAAGTATTTAATTTCTATCACTTTAAATATAGCACAAGAAAATCTGTAAACTACACAATAAAATATTTACTTCGATTATTAATATTTTCTAAAAATATTTATATGAAAAATTTAAATCCTAATTACCATAAATATAATATAAAAAATATAAATATTATTCTAAAAAAATGTTTAATATTTAAATAAATAAATTCATAAGAGAAGTACAACTCATTAAGATAATAACTTAACATATACAAATTAAAATTAATATCATTATTAATGTATTACTAAAAATATATATTATTTAATTTTTTTTATTTGTTAAATCTATATGTAAAAAAAAATGTCCGCAGAAGCGTTGCACCGGTATATCACTATTCATCCATTAAAGTTGAGAGTTTTCCATTTATTATTAAAAAATTTCTGAATTTTAAAATTCCTTAAGTTTAAAATAATAAAATTATTTTTCTTGACTCTCGAAAAGAATAAAGTCTTCAATTTGCTCCAATTTCCTTCCTTTCCTCTCGTGATTAAATTTGTAACAATATGAATTTCTAAAATAAAGTATTATAATTTTATTATTATTTTTTAAAAATTAAAATTCTAAATATTTATTTGATTTAAATAATATTTTAATTAATGTATTTTATTGGTAATATTGATTTAATTTATTTTGGAGTTAATTGTCAAAAAAAACCCTAAAATTTAATAATTTTTATAATTAAATCCTGAAATTTGCATAATTATCAATTAACCCTTATATTTGATTGATGTTTCAAATTGATCAGACCGTTAAAAAATCGTTAGTATATTTAATGAGAGTTTCACGTCAACTGTCATATCATTACTATAGAAGCCACATTAGAAATATCAAATTAGGGTTAATTGCCAAAAAAATCATTAAGTTTGTAAATTTTTGCAATTAATTCCTAAATTTTATATAATTATTAATTAAATCCTTGCGTTTTATTGATATCTCAAATTAACCTGACCATCAATAAACCATTAGTATATTTCAATAAACAAAAAATTACAAATCAAATTTTGTTATACTTTTAGTTTTTTTTAACACTTCAACTCTGCTTTACAAATCATTAATTAGTGTATCATTTTAATCACATAATTCACTGAGTTGCATCTATTCATTAATAATTTTTTTTATTAATTTCCTCAAACTCTATAATTTTCTCCATAAGAGCATTTCTTTGCTCCAGCAAATATGTCAGTAGTTGCTTCTCCAGGCCATTGTAAGATAGATCAAACAACTAGAAGAAAGAATAATCGTTCTCCTTAATCAATTATCCATAAATATTAGCTATCAATAAACTTATAAATTGCAGCTCCAAATCAAAATAGTCAAAACAAAAGTCATTATAATTACCTCTCAAGTACCGCACACTAACGGTTTATTGATGGTCAGGTTAATTTGAGATATCAATTAAATGTGAGGGTTTAATTGACAATTATGTAAACTTTAAGATTTAATTGTAGAAATTAGCAAACTTAATGGATTATTTTTTACAGTTAATCCTAATTTGGGATTTCTGATGTGGCTTATACAGTAATAATATGCAGCTGACGTGAAACTCTAGTTAAGTATATTAACAGTTTTTCGACAGTCGAGTTAATATATGACATCAATTAAACGTTTAATTGGCAATTATGCATACTTCAGAGTTTAATTGTAAAAATTACCAAACTTTAGGTTTTTTGGTTGTTAACCCTTTATTTTAATCATATATTATTTAACATTATTAAAAGAATAAAAAGAAAAAAAAATGAACATATACATATGTTAGTAGTATGCCCTAGAGCATATCATTTAGTATGTATCTTGTACATATTTTTATTAATAAAAGGCATTTCCACTTTTCCGTTTACATAATATATTTATGTGTAATAGAAAAGGTCCATTGATATTTTGTTAGAAATATTATTCTTAAATTGTTAAGAATATGAGTGACAGTATTTCTAGCACAAAGTATCATAAATAGGTTCACAATCGAGGATACTTCATAATAAGGACATGACTTATCCAGAAAGATTGTATTCATGTTTGTTACCAAGTTATTTATATGAGATATAAATAAGATGGAATGGTGAGTCTCATGCCATATGACAAACATGATAGGCACTTATAAATGATAAGTAGGTCGAACCAGTGACACTTATGAGAAGCACATAGAGTTTACTCTTGTCAATGTTTTGTCATAAATCATATCAGTGCATATAATCTTTAGACCTGAGATAGCACAGTTATCTTGTATATAGGTAGTTTGAGTTTGATACTGCTTTCATACTTGTACTGTGTATGGGTATATGGACATGTGTTGGCTCCTACTAGTTATATATGGAGGTAGGTGTTGATCAAGATGGAATCTGTTCCTCTAAGTAAATAGAGATAAAATCCTATGTTCATTTAATTGTTCTTGATATTTCAAGTTCTTGGCCAGGACAGATAGATTTGTTCAGAAAAGAGTTTCTGATGAGAAAAATCTTTTTAATCAAGAACTGGAATTAAAAGAGAACATAATATTCATAGCAAATGGAGTTTGACATAAACCATGACTCCAGCTTGAGTTGGGATTTTGTAACGGAGAGATTCTAGTGCATGGTAACATATGATTATAGGTTCATTTAAGGTAAACCTTATTACTAATTGGGTGGCCATGGCACGCTATGCTAGGTGTTAACCATGGTCTATGAGGTGCATAAAATGATTTAGAGAAACCATTTATGGTAAGAAAGAGTTCTGATGATATTAAGAGTTGATATCATGTCTCATTGCCAATTAGTGATGAGCCTAGTAAGTCACACACATACACAAGTTATCACCTAATTAAATATGATTTAATTAATTAATTAAAGAGTTTAATTGATTAATTAAATAGGTTTGGTTTACAATTAGATTGCAAAGTCCCTAGCATGACTTGAAACCAAATCTAGATTATTGGATGTGTAGTATAAGTTAAATTTATATTTAAAGTGTTTAAATATAAATTTAATTAATGAGAAATTAATTAATAGAGATTAATTAATTAATTTATATTTGATATAAATTGATTGGAAGAAGAGAAATAATTATTTTGGGTTGAGAACTCAAAATTAAGACACAGGGGCATTTTGGTCATTTCACAGTGTGACACGTGACACCATAAGATGGTGACACATGGGATTACACATAAGCTTGCCAAATGTTTTTAATCATGTAAGATGATTAATATTAAGATTAAATATAGGTTTGACACTTGGCACAATGTGATTGGGTCACTTAAACCTAGAGCTAATCAAAGGGTGACATGTGGCAAGGGTTTAATGTGTTAACCAAGCTATATAAGTGTTGTTATGAAAAAAGAAAAGCAACCAGCAGCCACTCCTCCTTTGTCATGCCATTTTGAGGCTCTCCATCTATTCTTCTTCATCTCTCATCAATTCAAAGAGATTAGCCATCAATCTCTTTGAATTAAGAATACTAGAAATTGTTTCTAGTGTCCTGTTTACATCTTTAATCTCTTAAAAGGCAGAACTTGAATTTCTAATTAATAGAAAAAGCTTTAGAAGCTGTTCAAGGGCTGCCATCGGTGTTCTTGGTGTGGACAAGCTAGAGGGACAACATCTGGTGTCCTGAAGACGAATCTCAAGGGCACAGACACGCTGCAGTGCATCAAGAAGTTAGTGTAATCGTTCTTGATTTAATCTAGGGTTCTAAAATTAATCTAATTAATTTTAAAATCTTAAATGGCAAATACAGATCCAAAAACATATTAAAAGAGTTTTAATATGTTGTTTATCATTGAAATCAAATAGATAAAAATAAATCTTGCATGATGCATGTGACCCTAGGTGAAAATTTTTGAATTCAATGGTATAAACTTATGTTTTTCACGCTTCCGTTCCTTCAATTGGTATCAGAGCCACTATATTTGCCATTTAGATTGTTGATTATATAATTAATTGTGTGTTTTGATCATGAGATGATTTATCCATTGCTGGTTGCAATGGAGGTGTGGCAGCATGCTCGAAAAAACACCATCAATGGTGCGCATGGTTTGGCTTCCATGGGTGGATCAAGGTTTGGCTTTTAATTCTGCAATTGTTGTATGATCTAAGGCCTATTCTTTGACTAATTAAAGTGTTTAATTAGTAGTTTTAATCACACAATTAAATTATAATTCAAATCAAAATTTTAAAAATTGTTTGAATGTGATTCAAATCTGAATTTTAAAAGTTATTTGAATGTGATTCAAATCTAAATTTTTAAAGTTGTTTGAATCATATTTAAATCTGATTTTTTAAAGTTGATTGAATAATATTCAGATCTGATTTTTTAAAAAATGTTTGAATGTGATTCAAATCTGATTTTTTAAATATGAATTTAATTAATGAGAAATTAATTAATAGAGATTAATTAATTAATTTATATTTGATATAAATTGATTGGAAGAAGAGAAATAATTATTTTGGGTTGAGAACTCAAAATTAAGACACAGGGGCATTTTGGTCATTTCACAGTGTGACACGTGGCACCATGAGATGGTGACACATGGGATTACACATAAGCTTGCCAAATGTTTTTAATCATGTAAGATGATTAATATTAAGATTAAATATAGGTTTGACACTTGGCACAATGTGATTGGGTCACTTAAACTTAGAGCTAATCAAAGGGTGACATGTGGCAAGGGTTTAATGTGTTAACCTAGCTATATAAGTGTTGTTATGAAAAAAGAAAAGCAACCAGCAGTCACTCCTCCTTTGTCACGCCATTTTGAGGCTCTCCATCTATTCTTCTTCATCTCTCATCAATTCAAAGATTCAAAGAGATTAGCCATCAATAGAACACTAGAAATTGTTTCTAGTGTCTTGTTTACATCTTTAATCTCTTAAAAGGCAGAACTTGAATTTCTAATTAATAGAAAAAACTTTAGAAGCTGTTCAAGGGCTGCCATAGGTGTTCTTGGTGTGAACAAGCTAAAGGGACAACATCTGGTGTCCTGAAAACGAATCTCAAAGGCACAGATACGCTGCAGTGCATCAAGAGGTTTGTGTAATTGTTCTTGATTTAATCTAGGGTTCTAAAATTAATCTGATTAATTTTAAAATCTTAAATGGCAAATACATATCCAAAAACATATTAAAAGAGTTTTAATATGTTGTTTATCATTGAAATCAAATAGATAAAAATAAATCTTGCATGATGCATGTGACCCTAGGTGAAAATTTTTGAATTCAATGGTATAAACTTATGTTTTTCACGCTTCTGTTCCTTCAATTGGTATCAGAGCCACTATATTTGCCATTTAGATTGTTGATTATATAATTAATTGTGTGTTTTGATCATGAGATGATTTATCCATTGCTGGTTACAATGGAGGTGTGGCGGCATGCTTGAAAAAACACCATCAATTGTGCGCATGGTTTGGCTTCCATGGGTGGTTCAAGGTTTGGCTTTTAATTCTGCAATTGTTGTATGATCTAAGGCCTATTCTTTGACTAATTAAAGTGTTTAATTAGTAGTTTTAATCACACAATTAAATTATAATTCAAATCAGAATTTTAAAAATTGTTTGAATGTGATTCAAATATGAATTTTAAAAGTTGTTTGAATGTGATTCAAATCTGAATTTTTAAAGTTGTTTGAATCATATTTAAATCTGATTTTTTAAAGTTGATTGAATAATATTCAGATATAATTTTTAAAAAAATGTTTGAATGTGATTCAAATCTAATTTTTTAAAAAATGTTTGAATGTGATTCAAATCTAAATTTTTAAGGTTGTTTGAATGTGATTCAAATCTGAATTTTTAAATTTGTTTGAATGAGATTCAAATATGAATTTTTAAATTTATTTGAATCATATTCAAATCTGGATTTTTAAGTTGAATATGAGATATTCAATTTAATTTAAGTATGCATGTTTTATTTAATTGTTAAATAGTGATATGCATGATGGATGATCATGGACTATAAAAGACCAATGTGATTAGATTTATTTCTTTTATATTTCTTTGGAATTGTAAATTAATTAATTTATTTTAATTTATTTTGGGCATGTATTATTAAGTTTGTAATAATTTTTGGGTTGTAATTTCATTTATTTAAGTTCTTGTAAATTCACCTTGGTATGCCAAGGATTACTATGTAATTGGATTGCAAGAAGTTCAAGGAGGTCAAGAGCATTGGTGGGACTAATGGGAGGAATTCAAGATCAAGTGTTGATTATGTACTCCTTCAGCAACTCTTGTAAAATGAATGAATGAAATGCACCTAGGAATGCCCTGATTCAATTCTTGGTGGCTCAGAATTGAATCCCTTAGAAAGTCCATGATCATACCATATTTACTACTTATCCATGAATGCATGAGATGTATGGGAATGTATGCAATTATATGATATTATGCATGCTAAATGGATAATGTGCAAAATGAGACCTTAATAGTAATTAGGATGACTATAAAATCTTCCAAACAAATGATTAAGTTGGAAATGCTATAATTAAAGTAATTATAATATAGGCCCTCCATTGGGGCAATTATTTTAAGAAATTTTAAATAGTTGCATAAGATGCAATTAATTTAAGAGATTTTCTTAAGAATAATTGTTAAGCATGAGATGTTGTAAATATGTAAATGGTTTGGTGGCTAATATTGGATGTACCTGAGGACATTAAAATTATTTGCATAATTACTGGCTCAATGGGATCAACTTAACTAATGCAAGATAAGTCAATAATGGATGTACCTGAGATTTTGAGCATTAGGGGCTAGGTAAAGGATTGAACCTCACATGAGATATGATGGGCAAGGAGTTGCTCACTTATAGTTTATTGTAATTCCAATAACGGATGTACCTGAGGATGATCAATAGAATTATAAGAATTCAATCACCCACTAGAAATCCATCCAACTAGGATTTTCGTTTTCTACTTTGGAAGTGTAGGATTCGCTAAGTTAGTGGGAGGACCAATTTGATTAAAAGACCATAATCATTTTGGTTAATTACAGGATACATTTACTAATTAATCTGGTTATTTTCTGAAGTTAATTTTCTGATAATAATGAGCACAGAACAACTACCACCATCCAATATCATTGCAAGCATACTTGATCGCAATAGGTTGACAGGACCTAATCTCTCTGATTTGCTAAGAAATTTGAAACTTGTCCTGAATCTTAAACATATAGGATATGTTCTAGACTCAAATGTTCCTGGTCCCTTACCTCCAGAGGCCATTCCTGAGGAACATGAAACTTTGGATAAGTGGAAGGAGCATGATATGAGAGCTAAGTGTTACATGCTTGCTTCCATGAGTAATGAGTTACAGAAGCAGCATGAAAACATACAGAGTGCAAGTGAGATCCTCCTTCACCTACAAGAGTTGTATGGTGAGCACAGTAGGAATGCTAGGTATGAGATATCTAGACAGCTGTTCCGCATGAGGATGTTTGAGGGATAGAATGTTGGGGATCATGTCCACAAGATGATTCGGCTGATTGAGCAGTTGGAACATCTTGACTTCAACATGGATTTCCAACTACAGACGGATTTGATCCTTCAGTCCCTTCCTGAGTCTTTTGGGAATTTTGTGACAAATTTTCATATGACTAAACAGGAATGCACCTTAGCTGGTTTACTCAACATGCTGGTTATTGCTCAAAAGAATATGCCGGGCAATAAAGAAAAAGAGGTAGCTTTAATTGCATCTTCTTTTGCTGGAAAGTCCAACAAGAAGAAGGGCAATAAGAAAAAGAAACTTTAGATTCCTGGTCCTTCCAAGAAAATAGCTAAACAGAAAGGGAAGACCAAAGCTGACAAAGGCAAAGGAAAGTGTTTCCACTGCCAACAGGAAAGTGTTTCCATTGCCAGTAAGAAAGTGTTTCCACCGCCGCAGTATAGCAATCTAAATGAATGCAATGCCATGGTGAAAACCAACTCAAGTTCAAAATATATTTGGCACTTAAGGTTATGTCATGTTGCAGAAGATAGGATTACAAAATTGGAGAAAATGGGGATTCTATCCTCATTGGACTCTGAGCCTACTCCAACTTGTGAATCTTGCCTTCAGGGCAAAATGACTAGATCACCCTTTGTTGGACAAGGGCTAAGGGCTGAAAATATTTTTGAGTTAATACATAGTGATGTATGTGGACCATTTAAGGAAATGGCCAGAGGCAGTTTTCATTATTTTATTACCTTTACTGATGATAAATCAAGGTTTGAGTATTTGTATTTGATGAAATATAAACATGAATCCTTTGAAAAGTTCAAAGAATTTAAATCTGAAGTAGAAAATCAAACAGGAAAGAGTATTAAAGCTCTTCGATCAGATCGTGGAGGTGAATATTTGAGTACTGAATTTGATGAATACTTAAGAGAGCATGGCATTGTTTCCCAGTTAACTCCTCCAGGAACACCACAGTTGAATGGTGTATTTGAAAGGAGAAATCGTACCCTATTGGATATGGTACGTAGTATGATGAGCTATACTGATATGCCAATCTCCTTTTGGGGATTTGCATTAGAATCAGCTTTGTATATTTTGAATAGGATTCCATCAAAATCAGTTTCTTCCACACCTTATGAGATATGGCATGGAAGAAAACCAAGTCTTAAGCATGTTAAGATTTGGGGTTGTCCAGCTTATATCAAAAAGCTGAACACTGATAAATTGGAGACCAGATCAGAAAAATATCGATTTGTTGGATATCCAAAAGATAGTTTTGCATATTATTTTTATTTGTCTACATCACAAAAGGTTGTGGTGAGTACAGATGCCACATTTCTTGAACAACAGTTTGTCCAAGAAGGAGGCAAAGGAAGGCAAATAAAGTTGGAATTAGAGAATTCTGACCAATCAACAGATCAGATGGATATAGATCCACCTAGTCAACCTATACCCGTTGATGAAACATCTATAGCTGTTCCTCGTAGAACAACCAGGGTATCTCACCCACCAGTGAGATATGATTTCCTTCATGAAGAAGAACAAGAGTTGTCTACTCATGAAGAAGTAGATCATGGAGATAATCCACTTACCTATGAAGAAGCTATATCAGATATAGACTCTTCAAAATGGATTGATGCTATGAAATCCGAGATTGATTCCATGTATTAAAATCAAGTTTGGGATCTTGTTGACCCACCTGAAGGTATTGTACCTATAGGGAACAAATGGGTTTTCAAGAAGAAAATTGGTTCTGATGGAAAGGTAGAGACCTATAAGGCAAGGCTAGTAGCGAAAGGGTTTCGCTAAAGGCAAGGAGTCGACTGTGAGGAGACTTTCTCGCCTGTTGCCATGCTTAAATCAATTAGGATTTTATTAGCAATAGCTGCATACTATGATTATGAGATTTGGCAGATGGATGTCAAAACAGCTTTTCTCAATGGATACATTGAAGAAAACATTTTCATGGAACAACCTAGGGGTTTTGAATCCCAAGATGGTTCCAAGGTATACAAGCTAAAGCGATCCATTTATGGGTTGAAACAAGCTTCGAGGAGTTGGAACATCCGTTTTGATGAAGCCATTAAATCCTTTGGTTTTATCAAAAATGAGGATGAGCCATGTGTATATAAGAAGGTTAGTGACAGTGCTATCACTTTCCTTGTCTTATATGTGAATGACATACTGTTGATGGGTAATGACACAGGTATGTTGACAACTGTAAAGGTATGGTTGTCAAATACATTCTCCATGAAAGACTTAGGGAAAGCAACCTATATTCTTGGGATTCGCATCTATAGAGATAGAGCGAAAAGAATAATTGGTTTATCCCAAAGTCTATACTTGGAAAAGGTGTTAAAGAGGTTTAACATGCTTGATTCCAAGAGAGGATTGTTACCACTGAGACATGGTATCCATCTTTCTAAAGAGATGTCTCCAAAGACACCTGAAGAAAGAGATAAGATGGCCAGGATTCCATATGCTTCGGCTATTGGAAGTTTAATGTATGCAATGTTGTGTACTAGGCCGAATATCGCAAATGCTGTTAGTTTGACTAGCGGTATCAATCCAATCCAGTTTGGAACATCGATAGCTGTCAAGAATATCCTTAAGTACTTGAGAAGAACTAAGGATTTATTCTTGATTTATGGAGGTGGAGACTTGCAATTGGATGGTTATACTGATTCTGACTTCCAATCAGATATCGATGATAGAAAGTCTACCTCTAGATATGTGTTCATTTGTAATGGAGGTGCAGTCAGTTGGAAGAGTTCCAAACAGAGCACGACTGCAGATTCCACTACTGAGGCTGAGTATATTGCTACATCAGATGCTGCAAAGGAAGCTGTTTGGATAAAGAAGTTCGTGACAGAACTTATAGTAGTTCCTTCCATTGAGTCAACATTTCCACTACACTGTGATAATAATGGAGCAGTCATACAAGCTAAGGAACTAAGGTCTCACCAAAAATCCAAACACATAGAAAGGCACTACCACATTATCAGAGAAATAGTTGGGCAAGGCGATGTAGCCATGCAGAAATAGCATCAGCTGAAAATCCAGCTGATCCATTCACTAAGCCTATGTCACAGACTCAGCTAGATCGTCATCTTGAGAAGATGGGTCTAAGATATTGTAATGAATGGCTCTAGTGCTAGTGGGAGATTGTTAGTAGTATGCCTTAGAGCATATCATTTAGTATGTATCTTGTACATATTTTTATTAATAAAAGGCATTTCCACTTTTCCGTTTAGATAATATATTTATGTGTAATAGAAAAGGTCCATTGATATTTTGTTAGAAATATTATTCTTAAGTTGTTAAGAATATGAGTGACAGTATTTCTAGCACAAAGTATCATAAATAGGTTCACAATCGAGGATACTTCATAATAAGGATATGACTTATCCAGAAAGATTGTATTCATGTTTGTTACCAAGTTATTTATATGAGATATAAATAAGATGGAATGGTGAGTCTCATGCCATATGACAAACATGATAGGCACTTATAAATGATAAGTAGGTCGAACCAGTGACACTTATGACAAGCACATGGAGTTTACTCTTATCAATGTTTTGTCATAAATCATATCAGTGCATATAATCTTTAGACCTGAGATAGCACAGTTATCTTATATATAGGTAGTTTGAGTTTGATACTGCTTTCATACTTGTACTGTGTATAGGTATATGGGCATGTGTTGGCTCCTACTAGTTATATATGGAGGTAGGTGTTGATCAAGATGGAATCTGTTCCTCTAAGTAAATAGAGATAAAATCCTATGTTCATTTAATTGTTCTTGATGTTTCAAGTTCCTGGCCAGGACAGATAGATTTATTCAGAAAAGAGTTTCTGATGAGAAAAATCTTTTTAATCAAGAACTGGAATTAAAAGAGAACATAATATTCATAGCAAATGGAGTTTGACATAAACCATGACTCCAGCTTGAGTTGGGATTTTGTAACAGAGAGATTCTAATGCATGGTAACATATGATTATAGGTTCATTTAAGGTAAACCTTATTACTAATTGGGTGGCCATGGCATGCTATGCTAGGTGTTAACCATGGTCTATGAGGTGCATAAAATGATTTAGAGAAATCATTTATGGTAAGAAAGAGTTCTAATAATATTAAGAGTTGATATCATGTCTCATTGCCAATTAGTGATGAACCTAATAAGTCACACACATACACAAGTTATCACCTAATTAAATATGATTTAATTAATTAATTAAAGAGTTTAATTGATTAATTAAATAGGATTGATTTGCAATTAGATTGCAAAGTCCCTAGCATGACTTGAAACCAAATCTAGATTATTGGATGTGTAGTATAAGTTAAATTTATATTTAAAGTATTTAAATATGAATTTAATTAATGAGAAATTAATTAATAGAGATTAATTAATTAATTTATATTTGATATAAATTGATTGGAAGAAGAGAAATAATTATTTTGGGTTGAGAACTCAAAATTAAGACACAGGGGCATTTTGGTCATTTCACAGTGTGACACGTGGCACCATGAGATGGTGACACATGGGATTACACATAAGCTTGCCAAATGTTTTTAATCATGTAAGATGATTAATATTAATATTAAATATAGGTTTGACACTTGGCACAATGTGATTGGGTCACTTAAACCTAGAGCTAATCAAAGGGTGACATGTGGCAAGGGTTTAATGTGTTAACCTAGCTATATAAGTGTTGTTATGAAAAAAGAAAAGCAACCAGCAGCCACTCCTCCTTTGTCACGCCATTTTGAGGCTCTCCATCTATTCTTCTTCATCTCTCAAAGATTCAAAGAGATTAGCCATCAATCTCTTGAATTAAGAACACTAGAAATTGTTTCTAGTGTCCTGTTTACATCTTTAATCTCTTAAAAGGAAGAACTTGAATTTCTAATTAATAGAAAAAACTTTAGAAGCTGTTCAAGGGCTGCCATAGGTGTTCTTGGTGTGGACAAGCTAAAGGGACAACATCTGGTGTCCTGAAGACGAATCTCAAAGGCACAGACACGCTGCAGTGCATCAAGAGGTTAGTGTAATCGTTCTTGATTTAATCTAAGGTTCTAAAATTAATCTGATTAATTTTAAAATCTTAAATGGCAAATACAGATCCAAAAACATATTAAAAGAGTTTTAATATGTTGTTTATCATTGAAATCAAATAGATAAAAATAAATCTTGCATGATGTATGTGACCATAGGTGAAAATTTTTGAATTCAATGGTATAAACTTGTGTTTTTCACGCTTCCGTTCCTTTAACATATTCTCGTCTAGGTACATTGGCCCTCCCCTCTCCATTCATTCTTTTTCCTTGGCACTGAGCATCATCAACTACCCCAATGCCAACTCCTTTTCCTTTGGCGAAGACCGCAAGTAATACTCAGTAGTAACAAATGCCAATAGCTATCGACAGGAAACACAAAGAGTCGAAGAGAAAAAGAGCTCGTGAAATAGAATTTTCGAGGCCATTTTTGGCCTTTTAAGTGCTATATTGATGCAATATTGACAACATTTAGCTTCTCTATCCCCAACTTCATTTTTTGACCAACCTTGAGACGAACAATAGCACGTAGGGGCAAATTGAAGAAATGGATCTCTGTAGATTGTTGGCCTCGATTCATGCAAATGGTGGCCATCTAGCTTCGGCCACCACCTCTAACATGCTTCTTAAGCCAAGGTGCACCTCCTAACAATTCGGATTACAACTCTAGCAACTGCTAGTGCTCCAATGGTAGCTCTAGTGATCTAAAGAAACAAAAAGATAAATAAAAAGGAAAATGAAGCAAAATGATAATTTTACTTTTGAAAGAGATGAGCAAAAAGATAACTTCATTACTTTTAGGGGAAAGTACTAATTAGTACTTATACTTTTACACATTTTCAATTCAAGGATTAAATCAAGTTTCATTGTAAATCAAGGATTACACTACCAATTCATTAGCAATTTGGAGATTGAGTTAGTAATGTTGTTAACCGCATTGACATAGCAAGTTGAAGTCGTCAATATCACGTTTGACATGGCATGCTAATGTCAATGCAACATCTGATGTGGTTTGTTGATGTCAACGCTATGTCAGCACCATATGAGCAAATTCTTGATTTGCAAAAGGCTGAAAGTATAAGTATCTAAATTGAAAAATAAATGAAGTTTCAACATTAAATGCTAAAAGTGAAAAAATTTTAAAAATATATGGAAACAAAGATTAGGAAAGAGAGGGAGAGGAAAGGAATAGAAAAAGTTAGGAAAGAAAGGATAGCATGGGAGAGAGAAAAAGATTTACATAGAGAGAGAGAGAAACAGGAATATAAGAGAATCACTCTGTATTTTTCTCTCTCTATATATCTCTTTCACTTTATCTCTCCTATCCCTCTCTCTTTTCCTATCTCTCTCTCTCTCTCTCTCTCTCACTCTCTTTCTCTCTTCTCTCTCTCCTCTCATGTACAGAGCTATTTCAGTAATTATATTAAATAATACTAAAAGTGAATATATTTAAATAATAAATAAATACTGTACAAATAATTATATAATTCAAACATTGAATTATTTAAATATAAAATATAATATATATATATATATATATATATATATATTTGATATTTTAAGAAATGTAATTATTTTAAATTAAAAAAAATAAGAAATTATTAATAAATTTAATTAAAATATTCGTTTTACTGATGAAATTAGATGTAAGAGATTAAATTATTTAAAAAAAAAATTATAAGGACTAAATCAAAATTTTTATCACTTTTGTAATTTCTTTGATATCCTACGAAGGAGCCTTTTCAGGATAAAGATAGAAATGTGCAGCTAGAGTCTACCATTCTAGCTCAGCGAAGCTCCAATACTCATCAATGGAGTCTCTGTTGTGTCTTCTATCGCCAGCTACTTCAAAGCTTTCTTTAATCAGTCCCTCATCTTCAATGGCTGCCTCAGCAACTTCGTTTTCTTCTTTGTCATTCGCTTCCATGGCCTCTCCTCCACAGCGAAAAACATCCACTCCAAGAAAGAGATCTTCAAAACTAGCCAAAACTCCATCTCCCAAATTGCCCACAAGTAATATAGATCCGAACGCCTCGTCCTCCGTCCCCCCCAAGAAGGTCTATACCCCTTTTCTTTAAATTGCTTGCAGCAAAATTTGCAATTTACATATAATGTTTTCAAAATCTTGAATTGTGATTTTTTTTTTTTTGTTTAATTTTCAGATGAAGCTTGATTTTTTGTTTGTGTGTTTGGGCAGGTTCTGGTTCCAATTGGGTTTGGTACAGAAGAAATGGAGGCAGTTATTATGGTTGATGTTCTACGCCGAGCTGGTGCAGAGGTGATTGTTGCTTCTGTGGAATCACAGCTTGAGATTGAGGCTGCTGGTGGAATTAGACTGGTTGCTGATACATCTATCTCCAACTGCGCTAATGAAATTTTTGATCTTGTGGCTTTGCCGGTTAGTTGCTCTGAATTTGACAGTTCATGCTTACTGAAATTTCAATTGTATTTTAGAATTTGGAATTTCGTGGTGAAATTGAAAACAGTAATAAGTTATCCCAATTTCCCGTAACAATTAAATTGCATTGAGAAAACAATGAGATTTTTGGTTTAAGGTATTGCCAACGGGGAGTCAAGGATGGTACAGTTATGGCTGTAAAGTGTATGCAGAGTATGTGCATGGTTTATTTGGTGCTGTGATATAATATGTATTACCTGCAGACTAATACTGTGAATTTTATTGGGAATGTAATGATAGTTTCAGTGATTTGATTTGCCTATATCGTTGCAACGAGGGGTAATGTTAAGTGCATTATTTTTAGGGAGGAATGCCTGGTTCAGCAAGGTTAAGAGATTGTGAGGTTCTCCAGCAAATTACAAGCAGACAAGCAGAGGACAAGAGGTTATATGGAGCTATATGTGCTGCACCAGCTGTCACACTCCTTCCATGGGGCCTTCTTAGAAGAAAGCAGGTGACATATTTGAATTGCTTCTCATTTGAACTTTGATGAATGCATGTGAATGTAGTTCTGTTGTCTAATTGCACTGTAGCATTTGATGTAAGACAACATGTCACCCTGCATTCATGGATAAGCTTCCCACCTTCTGGGCTGTTAAATCAAATATTCAAGTGTCAGGAGAGCTTACAACAAGCCGTGGTCCTGGAACTTCTTTTGAGTTCGCTCTATCCTTAGCTGAGCAGCTGTTTGGAGAGTCTACTGCCAATGAAGTTGGAGAGTTGCTGGTAAACTTGATTGCTATTCTATTAATTCCATTTTATTTCTCAAGCATGCCATTGTCAAAGTAGCTTCATTTTTTGTGTGGTACTTAAATAAAACTTCCATAATATTTGGAAGGTCTCTGTTTCAACTGTCTATGTATTTTACAAGCACAGAAATCATATGATTACAAGTTGAATTCAGACAGTAACTAATGATCCTTTCCATGGTAAAGATAAAGACTTACTCCATTATTTGGTAGCATAGATTCCCTTTCATTATGCAGAATGTTTTTAATAATTGAGTGGAGGTTACCTTACATTATTATGGTGAGAATTGAAAAACAGATGCATGATCATGGCTTAAACCTTTTATTTTCCTTGAAATGAACTCACTAACTGGCATTAGGGCTACAAATGAGCCGAATCAAATTGAGCTATGGCCAGCTCAAAGTTCAGCTTGTTTATGGACGTGCTTTAAATTTAGGCTTGGACTTGGCTCATTTATTAAACAAGTTTAGCCAAGCCTACTACTATTTTTTTCATATGGTTTACAAGCATAGGTGAGCCAAAATTTTTTTTAATAAATTTAAATTGTTAATGAATTATTCACAAATTGGTTGTCAGATTTTTTAATATACTTAGTAATATTATTTTGAAAATAATTTGTATGATAAAATGCATGAACTTTAAATATTATATCGTAAGTATCATTACCAAATTGAAAATTATTATTTTTCTACATGATTTTTGTTAAATAAGTAATTTCAAAGAGGTATTATTATTATTGATAAAATTACATTGATCTTAAATTCAAAATTAAATTATCAATAAAATTGCATATGAGTTAGCTCATGGGCCTACACAATTTCAGCTTTCCCTAACTTAGGCTTGGCTTATTTATTATAGGATCCTTAAAGTTTGAGCTTGGCGCATTAACTGTAATATGAGATCAAGTAAGCTTTTATTGAGCCAATACACTCAAAGCTACTCATGAGCTGCACAGCTATTACAACCCTAACTGGCTTGAATGGCAAGTTGTGATCATAACTTTGGAGCTTTGGAGATCTATATTCCAACACAGTTGCAAATTTTTGCAACAGCCTCATGACTGCTATATCTTATTAGCCAATGGCCACTGAGATCTCAACACATAAAATGCCTATCTAGATCCATAATATCTGAGTTGTTGCTGAAAATTATACACTCGGCTTAACTAAGGCTTATAAGTCACATGCAACAGTAGTAGTTATGCTTAAAGTTTTAGATAGTCTTTCAAACATTTGGCTGAATTGGCTTAGAAATCATTTGTGATCTGTGTTTGTTGTTTATTCAATTTGATGTAATAGATGACAGCATTGAGATAGCCTAGATGCCCCTCATTATCCAGTTGGGAGGCTAATGGAGGCTATAAGGTTCTATTTCTTCATAAAGCTCGTAATCTTAAAAACCTTCGCTACTGTGGGGCTGAGGAAGAATTTAGATAAAATTACTCATAATTCATGGTGTGCCAAGGACAAATAGGGGAAAAGTGAAAAGTTGTATGTGTGAAAATAGGAAGAAGAAGAAGAAGAAGAAAATTTTGTGGAATATTAGCTTGATGATGACTCTCAAGCTATGATTGTATATATATACACAATTACAGAGTCCCTATTAATGAAGAAATACACAATTTTAGTAGTCAAGGGATTCCTTGATTATGGGGATTTACATCAATCTATACAGTATACGTACCTATTCTAACAGTATGCTTGGATTAAGTATGTGCTGTTTTTCTTTATTCTCTTAGAAGGCACCTGTCATCTCACCTTCTTTCCCCTTCATGTTGACCCTTTGTCATAAGCTTGTTCTAATACTCTTCTGCTTGCATCAGTTGATGCATACTGCTGATGACCTGCGTGGAAAAGATGAGTTTAATGAAGTTGAATGGTCTATCGACCACAAACCACGGGTAAGTTGCTTCTTTCATCTTGTTTGAGTTTATAACCAAGTTAGTTTGACAATCTAGTTTGCCAAAAGAACTCTTTGTAGTTGGTTTGGGGAATTGGTATAAAGTTTCCACATTTAATTATTTGGAGTGTGGCAAAGTATTTAATGTGTTTACAAGCCCCATTCAGTGTAACCATTCAAATAAAGTAGGTTTCCAAACAAGCTTTTGCATATTTCCATTGTAATCCTCATTTATTGTATTTCTTACTCATATCACTTGTCTATGTCTATCTTGTCACTTGTGTATGTCTATCTCTGGTGGATACCATTTTTTTATAGAACGTTAATTATAGCTTGTAGAATCCTAAATAGGAGAGGATTCCTAGCTTGTAAAGAACTCCTAATAGTATAGCACAATTGTAGGAGAGTTTTGTACGTATACCTGTGTAAATTCACTTGAAATTTAATGACTAACCTTTTCTACATGTCAAATTTTCACTTTCATTGAACTCTAGACTTTCTGTAATTGTTCCAATGTCACATAGGTTCTCATTCCAGTTGCAAATGGTTCTGAAGAGATTGAAATAGTAACTATCGTAGACATTTTACGGCGAGCAAAGTTGGATGTTGTGGTTGCTTCAATCGAAAAATCTGTGCAAATTTTGGCATCTCGAGGCACAAAAATAATTGCTGACAAGTTAATTGGCGATGCTTCTGAGTCTATATATGATCTAATAATTCTTCCGGTGAGACAAAAATATCTTTACAATTATCTTTCCCTGCTTTATTTTCTGATAGAAGCATAAGGGTGTGAAGACTTTTGAATTCCCTCTATTCTGTCATATATAAAAAGTAAAATAAATAAAAGCACTTATGAATTTCTGCTTTGACATTGCTATGTGTCTTTAGATCTGATAAAAAACTACAAATTGGTCATGGCTTGATTATATCAATACTTCAAGAGGACTTCATATACACTTATTTGCTTTATATATGAACAATTGACTTAAGCATTATTGACTAGTTTTGACTTTTGATTGCCAATTTTCAGTCCTTGGGTGATCTTTCGGGTCTTAGTACATTGGCTTTCATCAGCGAAATGTGGATAAAGTAATCAATAACCCTAGAAATATATTTATACATGCTAAAAACCTTCACAAATGATTAATGACAACCTGAATCTATACTCATTATCTACTTGATTTTTTAAAAATGAAAATAAATATGAAAAAATATGGATGATAATTTATACAAAAATATACAAAATATTAAAATTTGTTTTTTTTTTTTTGACAAAATCTTTCAACAAATTAAAAAAAAAAACTTAGAAATTATTTATTTTATCCATGCTTAACATATTTTCGTTATCAATAAACTTTATCAAATTTATACAAAACACATTTTAGAAAATAGATTTTTTTATGATCATTCATGAATTCCATGATCTTGCACACACACATATCTGGTACACACAGTCACAGAAAATATATATAGTCCCTCCAAAAACAACTTAGTCTCCAAGTCCAAAGTGAAAAGTTCTTATATCTCCTTATATAGTTTTTCTGATTGTTTCATAGGAATTTTAAATATATGTTAAAAATATTTATTTTGAAACATGTACAATTGAATAATTATTGATAATTTAGAGCAATATGGTAGTTATCTATGCACAATACAGATAACAATATAGAATTCAGACCCACAACTTAGCTAAATTTTCATAGATCATATGGATGAAGATCCAGTACATAATATTAACTTGCATTACTGCAATACTACACTCCTATGTTCATCACCTGATGGCATGGGTAAATCATATAAATCTTTCACCACAAATGGTCAGAAAAGAGTCTAGAAAGAATAAGTCACAAACATTTTAAGTTTTGAGAGTGGGGGTTATTGACTTGGTAACCAAATTTTCATGAGTTTCAAGCAATGTTATCTAATTGAACAAAGTAACAATTCAGAGATTCAGTTGCACATATAATAAAGGTACTAGAGGTATAAAGGACTTCTGTGTAACAGTTAAATTTATGTGAAAGCCTCACATTCTGTTTAGATCTTAGCAGCAAAAATAGTTGACGGGTATTTTAGTAAATAAACTATTAAAAGTCCTCGTGTCCGTACTCCATAGTCTAATGTTCAATAGTTCTTTTTTGATTTTCAAAGTTCTCTCATATTTGTGCTGATGTATAACTTAGCTTGTACACTGTCTTTTACTTCCCACTCCATATCCTTGAGTTTGGTTTTATTCTGAAATTTCAGGGAGAAATTGCTGGGGCCAAGCGGCTACACAAATCGAAGGTTCTGAAGGAGCTGCTTAAAGAACAAGGTGTAGCTGGAAGAATATATGGGGCAGTGTGCTCTTCCCCTGCAGTTCTACATAGTCAGGGTTTACTGAAGGTACTCAACTCAACTCAACTCAACTAAGCCTTTATCCCAAAAATTTGGGGTCGGCTATATGGATTCGCTTTTTTCACTCTGAACGGTTTTGGGTTAAATTCTCAGAAATGTGTAATGCTTCTAAGTCATGTTGTACTACTCTCCTCCAAGTTAATTTAGGTCTACCCTTTTTTTTCTTTCTATCCTCTAACCTAATGTGCTCTACTTGTCTAACTGGAGCTTCCGTATGTCTACGCTTCACATGACCAAACCACCTCAATCTCCCTTCTCTCAACTTATCTTCAATTGGCACCACTCCTACCTTTTCTCTGATACTCTCATTACGGACTTTATCTAGTCTAGTATGGCCACTCATCCACCTTAACATTCTCATCTCTGCAACTCTTATCTTAGATGCATACGACTCTTTCAGTGCCCAACACTCACTACCATATAACATAGCCGGTCGTATGGCTGTACGGTAAAATTTTCCTTTTAATTTATTGGGAATCTTACGATCACATAAAACTCCCGTGGCACGTCTCCACTTCAACCATCCAGCTTTAATTCTATGACTAATATCCTCCTCACATCCCCCATCTACTTGAAGGACTGAGCCTAGATATTTAAAGTGATTACTTTGGGACAGTACCACTCCATTCAAACTAACTCCTTCCCTATCACCAGTTTGGCCTTCACTGAACTTGCAATGCATGTATTCTGTCTTCGTTCTACTTAACTTAAAACCCTTTGACTCTAGAGTACTTCTCCAAAGTTCTAGCTTCCTATTGACTCCTTCTCGTGTCTCATCTATCAGAACAATATCATCCGCAAACATCATGCACCAAGGTTTACTGAAGGTAATTGAAATTAAATGATTTCTTTCTTGTGCAAACAATTATTTACTAAAAGCTTCCTCTTGCCCTGCCATATGTATAGGATAAGAAAGCCACTGCACATCCTTCTGTTGTGGGCCAGTTAACCAATGAAGTAGTGAATGGTGCCAAAGTAGTTATTGATGGTAAATTGATCACCAGCAAGGGACTCGCTACTGTGACAGATTTTGCAATGGCAATTGTGAGGAAGCTTTTTGGTCATGCAAGGGCAAGGAGCATAGCTGAAGGCCTTGTTTTTGACTATCCTAGGGCATAGGTATATGAAGTGAGGGTGGAAATCAGTGCAGATGCCCTGAGGTGCAAAGGCTAGCCACTTAACCCAGACTCTAATCATCCATTGAAGGAGATAAATCTTCTTAGCAGCACATAGGTCAAGGGTATGCATGAGAGTCGAAGTATGATTCACAGTTTTGGCCGTTATATTTGGGTGTCAGGTCCTATGCAATTCATGCCAGTGCTGATTAACAGATTCCATATATTTGGTTGAGCTGATAACTTCTCCAAATACATAGATCAATGGCGAGATGCATTTTTCCATCTTGGATTTGATAATTTAGTGCCAAGAAAGATTACTGGTAAAAAACTAGAAATGTTCTATTGTAATGCAGTTTGCAGTTTAAATTTTTCAGCAAAGTCAAAGCTTTGAGTTGCCCCTGTATTTTCATTGAATCTAAGATTAGGCATAAATAAAGACATCTATACTGGTTGCACTTTCGGTCTCTCTATATCGTGTTGATACTCAGATGAGGATGAACATCAGTCACCAGCCAGTATGAGGATCAGGGGTTGGAAACTTATTGGTACAGTTCCTATTAAAAAAAAAAAAAAAAAAAAGAAAGGAATTTGTTAATCACATCTTGATATCAATGTCATTTTCTGCAGTGAGACTAAAAAAGATTTGTGGATGTGGTATGAGCAGTGTCTTATCCGAAGGTGCAAGCAGGTAAGCATAAATCTGTAATAATCAAGGCCTCAAACCCACGCCAGGTGATGTGGGTTAGCCTACTATTTATGATCAATCCTAGCTACCATGCAAATCACTTTTGATCACTGAGAGCAAATGTCCTGATCGAATTGGCTGGTCCAGCCAAGAGTGAATCAAGCTTTATTTTGTAATATATGTTTCTTTATACATTTAAAAAAAAAAAATCTTGTCAAACCATTTAAATAGGTTTAAATAATAAACAACTTATTGGTTCAGTTTTAGTACAATGGCAGGTCTGGTTTTAAAGGAAACGCCTGCACCCAAAAAAGATATAATGGTTCTGCTGATCTCTGTGCATCCAGGAGTGAAAACAATGCTGAAATTTATCCCAAAGCTTCCTGCTTTCCAAATATGCATTCATCTCCAAGAAATTAGCAAAGCTGATAAGCGAATCAGAAAAAGAAAAACTGAAAAAGGTACGAACACCAACACAAAATAATATACAGAGCCAAATAACCAATGCCAAAAGTTATACAGATGTCATTAATAAGACTAGCTCTTTCTTTTTTTTTTTTATGATAGATATAAGACTAGTTCTCTTAGTGTTTAGAAACTAACCCAATTCATTAAGCTAACCCTGTAGCACACTAGCTTCACTATCCTACATGTCCTCTACGAACAAATGACAAGCAAATAAAGATGACACTATAATAAAGTTTAATCTATAGTGTAAAACTAATTTCAAGTCATAATTTACAACTCAACCCTCTGTTCCTATACGTACAGCTACCTAACCTTCAAAGTATAAGATGCAGGCCAAAGCTGCACCCTCCAATCCGTAGACCTTGCATGTTCAAGCCCTGCCACTATCCACAATCAAATATATGAGCTCTACCAAGGGCCTGTTAGTGTCCTCCGCAAGCATTTCCTTTTAGATCCCCATTGCCGATTTATTGTCTCCAGGAACTGCCAAAACAGACAAGGATCATCAGCCTCCCACTTTGATGCCAAAGTTAACTTACGGCAAATAGTTTTTATAACTACCGAAACCCTACTTAGAACAATATTAGACTCGATTTAATGGTTAGTTTAATAAAGAAGCAAAGCCCTTCGATAAGGTAAGTCTGCAATGCCTTTTGAAATTGAGAGTGACTACAATGCACTCCAAAAGACGAGGAGAAAGAGATCAATTTGAAGTTCAACATTAACGCATTCCCTAAACTACCTCCTCATTTTGTCAAACTAGATAACTTTATTGGCCTTTTTCATGAGACAGCATTTATATGGCTCAGTTTCAAACCATTAAGTTTATTGCCATTCAAAATGGCTGAGACATGTTTCCTAGCTCACTGACCACGCCAATGTAACCATACTTATTATCATCTTAGTTTTAATAGAAGAATGTAATGACTTCACCTGTTCATCTTGGTTTTAATAAACTGAGAACAAAAATATTGGTTGCAACACTGTAAGAGGGAAAAAAAGGAAAGCCGACAATTAATCATTCTTCACTATCAAGAAAACCAATCCTGAGATACCTTATTTCCATTGATTACCCTTCCTAGACAACCTAAAGTTCATAATATCACCCATTCACGTCTTTAACACAGATTAAGAGTGAGAATTAAAAATAGTCAATCATTCAATTTTGATACTACAAAAAGGAATGATCAAAGTACACAAACAGAGAATCTTTACTAAAATATAATAGCATGACTTGTACATTTAACTTTCAGAATATAGATAATAATTTTAGATGGCTAGTAAATTTGCTTTCTGTACATGAATCATGATTTTGGATTTTTTATTCGATAAAATGTTCTGATTCAATTTGAAAGTGAGATAATGATACTACTAATGAGGGCCATACCTGATTTTTCTGCATTTCCATAATTTCTTCCTGCAGCAACCAAGGCATGGTCAAGGAAGGTTCATACAGCTTAAAATTTTCTAAGATTTCAATTTAACAAAAGAATTTACCTGTTTGCTCCGCAACTCTTGGTTCAGTTCTTTAAGTTTTGCAACTTCTGCTTCTAGCTCCAATGTATAGGCCTGTGAGGAAACCCAAAGAGAAATTAAGCAACTTTTGCTGTTAGTACTGATGAGTTTTTTTCCCCCAAAAAAAACTATAAACTTAGTAGCCAAGCTGATGTGCTTGGTAGAAATTTCTGAGACTCAACAGCAGGAAAAAAATTTAAAAAACTCCCTAGGAATACAGTTATTTGCATTTAAACTTTTTTTTTTTAATTCAATTACTGTGTAACGAAACAGTATCATTCTTGTTTGTATCTACACAATACACAATACATGTTTCAAAATGATGGATGCTTTAAATGTTTATCCTTGAAAAGCTGCAGGATAATTAGACAAGTAAAACCTAATAAATAAATTCCAATCAAATAGTTTTGAATTTCTGTTGACACCATGAACTGGAGGGCTATTTATACATTCACCATATGTGTATAAATGAGTCAAATAGGCCAGTGTCATATGTTATCTACTATGTACCCATATGGCATGTTGCATTGTTCTTGTGCTAAAGATCTGCACACTTCAAATTTAGATTTCAGGAGAAGCATTAATGCTTGCACAATTACAGTGGCATAATTGCCATCCCATTATCTTATCTTAGATTATTCCTTCCGATACAACAGCAGCTTTTAGAGACACTGTTGGAACTATGCAGCTGTGGCAAGATCATGAAAGACAAATATCATATTCTTGACAAGCAGGATACATAAACAACTGTGGGTCTGTCCATCCCAATAATTTCTAAATGTTCCACCGATATCAATCTCGACCTTGCCATATTAACGCAACAAACATAATGGCCTGACATTGCCAACTAGAACTAAATCACGAGTGGAGTTTTCCTCAGACTCATTCATTAGCATCAGAAAAATTGGAAAAAGAAAACCAAGAGGTTCTAAGCTGCAACCAAAAACAACTGAGGCCCCTAAAATTACAACCAAGAAAACAAATAGCTCCTTGATTAGGTTCTCAGCATCAAAAGTCAGGGAGAATATCAAAGTACAAAGACAACAATAAAAGATATATTCAGCAACAATGGATGTGTAATGGTTCTTTCACTGAACTCACCTGCTTACGAGCGCGTGACCTTGCAGCTGACTCTCTATTTTTAATCATTCTCCGGTGTCTTCTCTCAATTACCTTCTCCAAAGCAGCACTGGCTTTTCTTCCCCGGCCAAACATGTTAGGAACTGGTGACATTGAAGGAGTATCTGCATTACCTTTTGTGATCATATCTGGTGATATCTGACTTGCAGGAGATCCGGTTGCAACTGTAACAGCCCCAGCTCCTAAACCAACCATTCCCATTCCTCCACCATGAACTAAATTATTGTTTATAGACGGATCCGCAATCCCAACAACTGAATTCCTCACTACTGGGTTGGCAAGCTGAGCACTGTTTACTAAATGCATAGGGGATGCAAAAGCCACATTTGTGGGCTTGGGGAAGAGTGGTTGCTGCTGCGGGGGCTGGTTCTGATGCAGCTGCTGCTGAGGTAGTGGCTGAGAGGATCTGATTCCACCTACATTCAGGGCTAAATTTGCAGCCTGACTAGCAACTATGTTATTATTGTTTTCCACTATTCTGGTTCCCACAAGTCCATTGTTTCGATTTGGCTGCTGAAACCCAAGAGTTAAACCAGTACTGTTGTTACTGATATTATTGCTGTTATCATTTAGACGGGATAATTCATCGAAGAATCCGCTATTATTTGGCCTTCCAATTAGCTGAGTATCCTCTCTCGTAACCCCTGCCCTGGCCAAGAACTCCTCCAAAGTCATCTCTCCCAAAGTCTGTTGTCTCTGAGGCATATTTGATCCCATGTTGCTCCCATCTTTAGCGCCACTATTGATTTCTTTCATCAAGTCTTTCCAAACCTCATCAACAGTCTTCTGACTTAGTGTCCTAGGCAAAGTTAAAGACCCTTGTCTCTGCAAATTCCCACCAGAGACACTTCCTTCTACAACACCAACAGAACTGGTCATTGCCTGAGTCTCTTCAGCTGTCCATATGTTTTTCAATAGCTCCTCCATGTTCATTGATCCAAAATCCTTCC
Source organism: Hevea brasiliensis (assembly GCF_030052815.1). NCBI lineage: Eukaryota > Viridiplantae > Streptophyta > Magnoliopsida > Malpighiales > Euphorbiaceae > Hevea > Hevea brasiliensis. The sequence continues at coordinate 29,757,212 of NC_079506.1, forward strand.
CAAGTCCTCCACCCCATGTGTTCTGGAACTCATCAAAGGTCAATGAGTATACTGAAGGCTGGCGGACTAAAAGGGAACTCCCTGGTGGCTTTGCACCGCTGCCCTCCCCGGCTGGGGCATTACCAAAGTTCTTGAAGTTCAAATGAGATCCCATTAATAGTAGCGGCAACAGCAACAGCTAAACCAAATAGGCTTGTATCTTTTTCCCAATTTAAGTAGATCAAAATGAAATCCCACTCCTTCCAGTTTGTTTTCTTCAGATTGAGATCCAAATATTCACCAAATGAAGTAAAGAGTGAGCAAAGAATTAGCATGCTTGTATTTTCAGCCCAAAATTATAAAATGTCAAGAACCAAATTCCTAACAACTATGAACATAAAACTACAGCAGAATATAACTATAAATTCTGTAGGACAAAAACAGAGCTAGCTGCAGCATGAAAGAGCTCAAAAAACATAAAGGAAAAAAAATGAAAGCCTCAAGTGATACACCATTCCCAAGGGTAAGAAAACACCCAAGCAATAAGTATCTTCAAACAACTATAATAAACGTTAAAGTTTCACATGGCATCCCATTTGGGAAAAAACAATTAAACACTAATATATAGCTTCAAAGAGTTGAAGTCAAGAAAGACCAGAGTTTCAAATAATATTCCGTATTCAAGAACATGTTAAAAACAAAACTGAAATCAAGCATGAAGGGTTGAAACCATAAAACATGCCTTTTAGATGAGAATACTCACTCAAGAACTTGACAGAAAGAATCGAGCTATAGATTGGAAGACTTAGAGAAGGGAGAAACAAAAAACAAAAAAAAGAAGGGCACAAGTACAACATATGAAAACAAACCAGGATAGATTTAAAGGGTGGCGAGAAAATAATATCCCTTTTCCAAGAATCTCTAATGGTACAGAATACAAGAACTAGCAGCTCCAGAATCGAATCAAATCAAACAAACAGTCTTACATAGCCATCCAATTGATTCAGATTAAATTAAATCTCAAGTAGTTTGGTCATGTTATGTTATCCTCCAATTCCAGATCCAGAAAGATCATCAATATTTTTTTTTAACAAAACAAAATTCGATGTTTCTGATAACTTTAAATATCAAACTCAAATAAAAATAAAACTTGAGGCCCCCAAAGAAAAATCTAAAGACAACCCATTTTTCCAAATCAGAACCACTACCCGATGCAGAAAGACAAGAATCAAAACCGAAATCCATTTCCAGTACTGAGTTTCAACTTTCACAAACAAGAACACCACCCACAAAAATATAAGAAAAAAAAAAAAGAATATCAATCCACATCCAAATTCAAGCACCATAACTCTCTCCATCAACTAAGAAGTTATCATAAATCAGATCAAAATTGAGAAAAAAAAATCAGAAAGAAAATGAAAAACCCAAAGTTCTAAGAAAACCCACACAAAACCCAAAAAAAAAAATAAAAGAAATAAAAAAAAATAATTAATCTAAAATAATATAGAGGGACAGAGAGAGGAAGAGAGCCAAAAGCAAGGGCTAGGATTTTTACTCACCTATAATAATTTTAAATTTTCTTTCTTTAAAAAAGAAAATTAAAATTAAAAAAAAAAATCGGCGTGGAAATTAGAGAGCGAGAGACTCCGAATCGAAGAGTGTCGTTTCTCTGGGACTGGCTGGTGGAGGCGACAAGTGTCTACTGGCCCTCGACACGAGTCGACATTTAAGGACCTAAAGTACTGGACTTTTTTTATTTTTTTATTTTTATTTTTATTATTTTAATCTTAGCCACCGGGATAACGCAACGTTGCCAATCGGAGTAGAGTTGAAAGATTGATGTGATGTTTAGCCATTGAGATTTTGCAAGGTGGGTTTTCCTTTGCCGTTGGATTCCTCTTTCCGACACCAGTGATTGGATTTCGATGGTGATGGGTTTCGCTTTTATTGGTGGAAAATTGGGTTAATTATTAAACAAGTATTGAAAAATAATATTTTTTTATAAAAAGTGAATTTTTTTTTATAATATGGAGGATGAATAACAGGTGAATATGAGAAATGATAGATGAATATCAATTACATTTACACTATAATTAAATAAATTCTGAGAGAAAAAGAAAAAAGAGAAAAATATATTTCATTCTATATGTAGAAAATAAAATAAAAATAAAAATTAATTAAAAAAAAATAAAAAATAAATAATATAAATTTAGTTTTTTATTTTTATTTTTTTAATTTAAAAAGATAATTAAAAAAATAAATTTTATTTCTCTCTTTTCTTTTATTTTTTTATATAAATAAAGAAAATATTTTTTTTCTTTTCCTTTTTGACTTATCCAAATAGGGGTGGCCACGGTTCGGTTTCGAACCGGAACCGAACCGGAACTGGTTCGGTCAAAACCGGACCTAAACCGGTCAAAACCGGAACCGGCTTCAAACCGGACCGAAACCGTCCTTCTACGGTTTGGTTCAGGTTCATAATTTTTAGAAACCGTGAACCGTGATTCGAACGGATTGAACCGACGATTTCGAACCGTACCAAACCGACTATATAAATAAAAAAAATACAATAAATAATACATTATACTACTAATTATTTTATATATATATATATATATATATATATATATATATATATATATATATATATATATATATATATATATATCATTAATTCATTAATTCTCTACACTCTCTTTAATTCTTAATACTCTTTCAATTTCTCTCAAATTTTCTAAAGAATTATTTTCTACACTCCTTTTAATTCTCAAGATTTCACAATTCCCTACTTTATTATTTTTATACTCACTGAAATTTTTAATACTATCTCAATTACTCTGTTATTATTTTATATCTTCAATAAAATTTTCAATACCCTCTATTTTTATTTTTTTTTCTTTTATATTTTTTTAATTATTAATTATCATATAATTTTTTAAAAAAGGGCAAATAATACTCAATTCAACTAAACTTTTATCCCAAAAATTTATTGGTATATGGATTCTTTCTCCACTCTAAACGATTTTGGGTTAAATCAAATGTGTAATGCTTCTAAGTCATGTTGTACTATTCTCCCCTAAGTCGATTTAGGTCTACCTATTATTTTCATTCTATCCTCAACCCAATATGCTCTACTTGTCTAATTGGAGCTTTCCTATGTCTATGCTTCATATGACCAAATCACCTCAATTTCCCTTCTCTCAACTTATAACTGAAAATTTTGATTCCTCTAAATCCTAAAGGGATACATAGGTAAAATTAAGTTTATGCACCTTTTTCTATTTTTTTTTAAATTAGTTTTATCTCTAGTTTTTTAATAAGTTCAAGTCTTTGCTTATTAAATTTTTCTTAAAAATAAGTTATTTTTATTCTTATTTTTCTTATTTTATTTTGATTGAAAGATTTCTAAGAAAAATTAAAATATTTTTACAAATATAACTTAAATTCTAAATTAATAAAATTTTTCTATAATTTTTTCCTTTAAGTTGTTCTTAAACCGCCCCTAAACCGCTTTCAAACCGTCTTGAATTATCATTTTTCGAACCGTCCTCTAAACCGTTTTAAACCGGGGCTCGAACCGGAACCGGCGGTTCAAAAACCGTCTTCCGAACCGTCCCATGACGGTTTGGTTCAGGTTCATGATTTCATTGAACCTGAACCGATGGTTCAAGAACCGTAACCGGCGGTTCCTGAACCGTGGCCACCCCTATATCCAAACATGGTCTTTATGATTTTTGGGACGACGGGAGGCGGGATTTCGTGTGATTTGGTGTTGTTGGTGAATGAAAATGAGCCGTTTTGATTTCGAGATTTTTCCTTCTTTATCATCAGATGGTGTCTCCAAATTTTACTTTGTTTTTATCAAAGCCACAGTTGATAATTGAATCAAGCACGACTTTGTTCTTAAAAAAAAAAAAAAAAAAAGATTAACATTAAAAATACGATATTATTAATGAAATTTCGACATGCTCCCTGCTATACATTTTGGATTATTTTTTATTAGGAAATGACCATTTTGGATTTAATTTCAAGTAATTTATAATTTAGTTTTTAAGTATTTTTATAAGAAAAAAAAATAGTTTTTAAGATGTATTTATGTTAATAAAATATTTTTTTTTCAAATTTACTAAATAAGTTGAAAATTATAATTATAGTACCTTTAAAAAAAAGTTATCCATGATAATAAGGAAGTAATGTCCAATTAGATGGAATTTTTTTTTATTTCATTTTTTATAGTTAATTTTTTTTATAAACTGTGTGATAATATTTTTTTGACCACTTAAATTATCTATTTGCATATTAACGAGTGTTTGATGTAAGTAATTTGACATTTTTATCCCTTAAGTAATGTTAGATATTTGAACTTTGTGAATGAAGACGATAGCCATTGAGAGTACTTTACTCCTTGGTGGATCCAGCACGAATAAATTAATCGTGATTTATTGAGTTAGAAATATCTATGAAATATCTAAAAAAAAATTATTTATTTGCAAGACCACAAATAGAACTAATTTTGTTAATAGAAACATACCTCAGGTATTAATATTTTGAAGGATTTCAAAAGCTAACTTATTTCTAACCAATATATATATATATTGACAGCTTCAATTGTGATTTTTATCATATCTTAAAAATTAAATTATAAATACCCTTTAATTTATTATTATACCTTCAAAAAATAAATTAGGTAAAATATATGTAAAATTAATAAAGAAACCATATTTAATAATAATAATAATAATAATAATAATAATAACAATAATAACATAAAATTTTTATTTTACGAAAATGTTTCATGAAAAAAAATTTTAATTGATGATTTGGAAAAAAAAAATCTAATTACAAGTCATGATAAAGAGTTGTGATATATAGCATAATTAATTTAAATCAAATATTTAATGAATCAATTTCATAAAAAATAAATTAATAATTTGACTTAATATTAAAAAAGATAATGACAATAAATAAATAAAACTTTTTTTAAAAAAAAATTCAATAAAAATAATTTTATTTTTACAGTATTAACTCTTTGGTACAAAATAGATTTTTCCTTGAAGGATTGGCTCCTGTTAAAGGAGACGCGCAAGTACTCATTAAATGCCATGGACTTTAATGTGCATATGGAAGTCCTGTGTGGTTCAAAATAGGAAAGAAGATCAGGAGGCTATTTAAATCCTAACTAAAATTTTTATAAAAAAAAAAAAAAAATGAAAGCTCTAATATTCACTTAAAAAGTGACTCAGACATCTCATATTCAATTGGATTATATTTGATATTTAAACTTTATAAAAGAAGTATAATTATTTAATCCTGTAATTAATGAACACATAAATTAATTTATAATTTTTCTTAGACTTCTATAAAATTTAAGGGTAATAGTTACCTTTTATAAATTTATAGAGTTAAATAGTTTTATTTTTATAAAGTTTATATATTAAATGAAATGTGATTAAAAATAAAAATATCAAATAACTTTTTATAAAAAATTCAGAATTAAAAGATGTTTATTTAAAAAAAAAAATCCGTATGAGATCATTTCCCAACACAACATAAGGTGGAACAAGAATTTTTTTTTTTTTTTTTAAGATGTTCTAAGGAGATTGAGTTTCAATGACAAATAGGTTTAGGAATAAAGCTTAAGCAAGTCTTTGAACTTTTGATTGACATTCTAATAATCTTAAAATGAATTTTTTGGCCTAATAAATCTATACTTTTAATTTAAGTTTACTTAAATTTAAAAATTCATTTAGGTAATATAATCGGATTTGTAAAAGATTATTTTTTTTAATTTTTTATTTTTTTTAATAAACTCTTAAATTTGTGTCCTTTAAAAATAAATTTAAAATTCTCTTTCTAGTATTAGTTTCTATTTCTCTTTTTTTTTCTCCTTAACAAAATTTTGTATTAATAAAAAAAGATCAATTTCTACCACGAAGATTTTTTCAATTCTATGCACATGTTTTAAAAAATAAATATTTTAATTATTTATATTTATATTTAAAAAATTTAAATAAAAAATTATTATTTACATTTAATTTATTATAAATTAAGATTGTACATCTTATAATTTTATTAATCGAACCAAGGAAGGAAAAAAATTTAAGATGAAAAGTTCATTCTCTCCCTATAACAACGATTAAGTTAAAAACCAAGTTTGACAGTGTCCCTACAGAATTTCTCCAAATTAAGGCGATTTGGATTACACAGGTTCGAGTCCATTGAAATGGTGGTGGCTACGCGCTTTGATTATTATTGTATAAAATAAAAATGCAATTGCCTGGAAGGGACATGGGCCGCAAATGCAGCATCACTGTATCAGATCAGGAAAAAAAAAAATACATATATTCGAACAGAAAGATATGAGTGGTAGCTATACACATTAGAATATTCAATCATTAGTTCATTACACCAATCAAGGTAACCAATTTCTATTCTGCCACCGATAGTGGTAATTTTGCGTACCACGTGGTAGCTGGGAAGTCATCCACGTTCTTGTTATTATTTTATTATTAAAAATAGAAAATGGTCCACAACGTAGAGTAGAGTTATTGTTGTGGGGCATCTTCTGTATTCCAACAAAATGGTGCCGCCAGGTGTACGTTAATTGTCTGAAAGAAGAAAAAAGTGTTACTCTTGAGTCTTTCTTCTTTTTACATATACACCAAAATCTACACATTCTGATAAGTCTCGATATATATATATATTAAAGATAAAAAAATTATTATTTAATATATTGAGACAGTTAATATAGAATAAATTTTAAGACGTAGTAAATTATTATTTTTAAGATATTAATTATTTTTATTAAATTACTGAAAAGTTATGATATTATATCTCAAAAATATAATAAAATTTAAAATTTACAGATAACAACTTCTGAAAATTTTCTTTAAGAACTCATTATATGAATCAAATTTAGAGAAAGTAGAAGAAAAAGAAGAAATAGAAGTAATATATTTCTAAATTGAAACACTTGAAAAGTCATGACATATGTTCTAGACAAACATATTTATCTATTTCTAACAGACGTGATTGTTTATTTAAATCGGTATATCTTCTAACAGATGTAATTATATTCATTTATTAAAAGACACATCTTCTAATAGTCATAACTGTTTATGTGTAATAGATATATTTATTTATTAACAGATACATCTACTTGTTAATAAACACATCTGTTCGTAATTTATTTACGAGAATTAAAATAAGATAATTATTTTATTTCACACACATACAAGCCAAGTGTGTATATATATATATATTTCACTTTTTCCATTTCGTGTATTTCAATAATGTGAGAATTATTTTTCTCACTATTATCTAACATACAATCTATTTATAACATAATATTCATATATTATATGATAAAACTCTCCCTAAGCTTTGCTAAGACCTTAATTTACTCTTGATGATGTTTCTCTATTAAAATGAAGGGAATGAACGTTAACACTATGTTTAGATAAATTTTGGGAGAGAAAGGAAAATAAAAGAAGGAGAATATTTTTTATTTTATTTCTTTGTGTTTGGATATGTAGAAAATAAAAAAGAGAAAGTAAAAGTTAACACAAAAAATAAAGGGTAGATAATACAAATCTAGCTTTTTTTCTTTGATTTCTTAGTTTCATTCCAATTTGGAGAGAAAATAACTAGAAGAAAATAAAATTTATTTTCCTCCCCTTCCTTATTTTCCCTCTCTTATCCAAACAAGGGGAAGTATTTTTCAAAGTTATTTTCCTTTAGTTATTTTCTTTCCTCCCCCTTTTTCCACCTATCCAAACATGTTGTAAAATTTCATGCTTGACTTGATCTTTGGATGCCTAAAAAAGAAAGTAAGCACTACACTTTCAACATGTAAGATAGTAATATAGGTTTCAATTACAGTATGTTCATACTTTAGGAATTTGATGTCTAGTAAAAAGATTCTAACAATAACAGAAAACCTCATCAATGTCCTCAAGAGAATTAAAATTTCCAATCCATGTTTATCCCAGAAGCTCCATTTCTTACCTGCTTCACTTTTAATCCTCATACAGATTTAATCCATAAGGAAATTTATTGTAACTAAGCCTATTTTCTCATGCAAATGGTATAAATCCAAAAGAGGTTATTCTCCAAACTCTCATCCATGGATTGGAATCCTGAATTAATCTCTTCTTTATATTTATATGCATTCACTTTCTTTTGAGTTTTAACTTACTTAGAATAACTAAATAATTCATAATCTAAAAATAAAAAACTTAATAGTATATATTTCAAAATATAGAAATTAAGTAATTAATTTTATTAAAATACAGAACTAAATAATAATTTTTTTCAAATTAAAATTAATAAATTTAATTTTATTTTTTAAATTTATATTTTGTAACACCTTGAATGTTTAAATAATTATTTTGTGTAATCACTTGAGTATTGTCTGATTTAGCAAGCCCAAGAGGGGCCGTATGATGTTGCTATTGTGGGCCTGAGGTCCTGTGTGCTGCGTTCTGTTGAATTTTCATGCAAGGGGTTAGGTCTACTTACGAGGAAAACTTTGTCAAAATTTTGGCAATACCTTAGGATTTATTCTTGTTTTTATTGATTAAATTAATTAGTTAATTTTGTCAGTTAATTGATAGAGGTCAATGTATATGTATAGGTGAACAGTGCCGGTCAGTCTTCTTCTATCCAGTCGGACTAGCTATAATCGGGTCATCCTTTCTGTGAGTAGATATTTATTTTATTAACAATTTTAATATTATTATATTTCTGACATGCTCATGCATCATTTATTCTTATAATTACGTAGTTAAATATTAGGTATACTCTGTTTTATATTTATATTTGATGATATTACTTTGATTGCTGTGTTGTGATAATTTGGAGCTCTGTGTGTGAATTGGTGTGTACGTGGAGTATATGGATAAGAGTAGGACAGGTAGACGCGGCTGGAGCTTGACTCGTTGGGACCCGATCTCTATTATGGATAAGTCATGGTAAGCATGACTTTGAGTTGATCTCGCTGGCCCCCACATATGTATTATTAAGCAAAAGTCCAACTCGAGTTAATCTCACTGGCATGCCTTGGATTAAGAGAGCTGGGTAGGGAAATTAGCTCCCCATATATGTATGCGTGAGTGTGGACTTGACACGAGTGCTTGAGTACTCCAGATTATCTTTGATGTGACTTAATATGACTTGTATGAAGATAATACATTTCATTTCCAAGGATTTATTAGAATTAGATAATTATAGAGATTCTACGTAAAATAAATATTTACTTTCTGAGTCGAACGCTTACTCCTGTTTACTATTTTTTCAGGTTACAGAAAAGCTTTTTACTTGTGATTAACCTGCTTTTATTCTTCGCAGGTCTACTTGCTATTATTTTTATGTTTTGTACTGTCAAATATAAAAATTCTAGATCTCCGCGTGTGTAGAAACGTATTATTTAGTTTGGGACTGTAATATTTATCAATTTTGGATTGTAATCTATAAATTTTAGGTATGTGTAATTGTGTGGTTGGATACTTATGATGGATGAGAGAGCTGAGCTCCTATTGATTTTATTTTAGATTATAGATGATTGATGGGTGAGCTGAGCTCCCCAAATGTATTTTTATTGAGATTACAGGTTAGGTGAGTTAATAATTCCCCGTTGGATAGTCTATTTTATGGTCGGATTCTGTCCGGTTGATTTCTTGAAATTAAGGTCAATATGGGCTTGCTGATAGGTTAGAGTTTAATTGGGCTTACTACGGGTTTTGAGAGCCTTACGCTGACCCAAATCTTAGTGTCGGTCCGGCTCATAATTTGGGTTGTGACATATTTAATAGGATTCAAATTTTAAGATCCATTCGTAGCTTATTAATCTCACTTTTATAACTAGATTTTTGTTAATTCTCTTATTATACATATTTATTAGCAAAAAGTTCTTTTTTTTTTTTTATTTACCTCATTAGTTAAATCAATTAACTTACGATGCTAATTTTGAAATATGTACAAATAATAATATTCTCATTCAACCTAAACCCAAAAAATAAAATTTTCAAATCCAACTTTTAGCACCCTTTGACTGGTAAATCTTATATATATATTTTAAATATATATATACTCTCTCTATATATATATTTATAAAATTTATTAAAAAATAATTATAATTTCTATATATAATTTATTAAAAATAATTATTTTAAAAACAAAGAGATAAAGTAGATGATTATAATTTTATTAAAAAATTTAAAAGAAAAAAGATGACACAACTCTCCTAATTTTTAAGGAAAATTTTATTATTATTTTGTTTTTAATAAAGTGACTTTTATTTTATAAACAACTATATAGTTCATCTAAGCATAAAATAATAAAATATAAATAAATAAATAATGAAATAACTATGAAAGACACTAATTTTAAATGTAAAATAATTATGAAATATGCAAAAATAAATTCGTTAAGATGTTGATCGTAATAAACGAATTTTAATATTCATAATAAACCATCAAATATAAAATTTTTCTATCAAAATAAAATATTATTGTTGAGAATATGTGAGAGTGGAATTCTCATATTGAAAAAAGAGATAAATGAGAAATATATAAGTAAAAAGGATCCATAAACCTATTGCTTTAAAATTTTGGACTGGATGTAGAGTTAAATTCATAAGTATATTTTTTCACAAAACTCATTAAGAAGGAATCTCCCCTAACGTTTTGGGCTTTCTGAATATCTAACAATTACTTATCAAATAAAACTAAAAAAAATCCCTTTAAGGATCCACAAATATTGGTAGCAACATACTAATTACACTTATTGTAATGGCCCGGTCCACTAGTGATATTGTTCGCTCTGGGCCGAAGCCCTCACGGAGACCGATGTGGGATTTGCCTAGGGTGTTACAATCCACCCCCCTTATGGGACTCAGCGTCCTCGCTGAGGTTTGCCCCACCATCGCCCAAGGTTGCACACGGAGTGGCTCTGATACCACAAATGTAATGGCCCTGCCCACCAGTGATATTGTCCGCTCTGGGCCGAAGCCCTCACGGTTTTAAAACGCATCGCTAGGGGTTACGAACCGCTAACTTATAAACTTAGCATCTCTTCCGTGTTTTGCCGATGTGGGATTCGCCTAGGGTGTTACAATCCACCCCCCTTATGGGACTCAACGTCCTCGCTGAGATTTGCCCCACCATTGCCCAAGGTTGCACGTGGAGCGGCTCTGATACCACAAATGTAATGGCCCAGCCCACTAGTGATATTGTCCGCTTTGGGCTGAAGCTCTCATGGTTTTAAAACGCGTCACTAGGGGTTACGAACCGCCAACTTATAAACCCAGCATCTCTCTCGTGTTTTGCCGATGTGGGATTTGCCTAGGGTGTTACACGTAATAGCTCTGCCCACTAGTGATATTGTCCACTTTGGACCGAAGCCCTCATAGTTTTAAAATGCGTTACTAGGGGTTATGAACCGCCAACTTATAAACCCAGCATCTCTCCTGTGTTTTGCCGATGTGGGATTTGCCTAGGGCCCCTTATCAGCGTCCTTACTGAGGTTTGCCCCACTATCGCTCAAGGTTGTAAGCGGAGCGGCTCTGATACCACAAATGTAATGGCCCGGCCCACTAGTGATATTGTTCGCTCTAGGCTGAAACCCTTACGGTTTTAAAACGCGTCACTAGGGGTTACGAACCACAAACTTATAAACCCAACATCTCTTTCATGTTTTGCCGATATGGAATTTGCCTAGTGTGTTACACTTATCTTGAGAAGACACTCCAAAGAAGAAGAGAGGCTATGAGAGAGATGAGAATAAAAACACATAAGAAGTAAATTTGTTAGGCATTCTCTCGCAACACTTATAGTAGGAGAAGAAGAGATTTTGGATTATCTTTAATTAGGGCTTCTAATGAGAAAAAAGAAGAAATATATATGGACGTTATAAAATGATGTTGTGCTGAACTACTACTTTATTGTAATTTTCAGTATTGTTGAATCTTTGAATGACTTCCACGTGGCTTGGAAGATCACTTAATGGACTTGGACGATCACTTGATATGGTTGGGAACACTCACTTTTGTGGGTTAAGACGGTCACTCGGTGAAGTTGGGCAAAATCTACAAGACAACAAGAGGTTAAGGAGTTAAGGTAGTCTCCTTCCAATTTAGCACCCTGATACCTAATAAGTTGGTAGAAGTTTGTTAGCAAGAATTGGAGTGGATAAATAGTAATTGAGGAATATGAGAAAGTCTGAGATTGGTTAATACTCGGAAAAATTATTATTTAGTTTTTATATTTTAATAAAATTAATTATTTAATTTTTTATTTTAAAAAATATACTATTTAGTCATTGTAAAAATTTTTATTAAACTATTTAATTTCTTTATTAAATTTTTTATTATCATACTATTCACACTACTATTTAGTCTCTCTATTTTAAAGAAATTAATTAGTTGATCCTTATATTTTTAAAATATTACTATATAGTAATTCTAATGAAACTAATTAATTGGTTAATGTATTTTAAAAAATGTATTCTTAGATAAAAATAAAAATTTTGATATGTGGAGACTAAATCTTAATTTATATCTTTTTTAAATTTCTAATTTTTTGAATATCATTTTTATGTTTTCTCTGCTTTAGAAATAATTTCTTTTAATTATTTATAAATTTAAAGAAATTGATTAACTTTTTTGTATAGATAGTTTACATAATTTTTATTGATAGCTGAAAAAAAAAAAAGAAAAAATAAAGGAGAGAAAGGTATGGGTATAGAGAAAAAGAAATATTGAGAGAGAAATAAGAAATGATCGATATGAAATAATATGAAGAAAATTAAGATAATTTAAATATAAAAAATTAATATGAAATTAAATAATTAATAGAGTTAAATTATAGAAAGTAGTTAATATATTTTTTTAAAATATAAAAATTAATTAATTAATTTTATTAAAATAATAAAATTAAATAATAAATTAATTAATATTAACTAATAAAAAAATATAAAATGATGAAACAATTTAACAAAAATTTATACAAAAATTAAATAATTTTTAAAAAATAAAAAATTAATTTTATTAAAATATAAAAATTAAATAATAATTTTTCCGTTAACGTGTTATATATCTTTGTCCATCAAATGAGAAATTGCCAGCTAGCTTCTGAATGTATGCGGACCGATGGATGCACTTGCGAATTAGTGCATATACTGAATACAGGTGTCTTGTCTCCTGCTATGCTTACCGTGCAGCTGGGTAATCACTGCTTAGTTCTTTGAGAGAGTCAATGGTCGTTACCTTGGAGTCAGTGTCGTACTTTGGATACTATATTCACATCAGGGTTTGTCAGAATAGGAGTTTCTCAAGCTCCTTTCTACTTGATGTGACCAGACGACCTAATTTTCTCCAGGTCTACAATTCCTATTGCAATGCTCGTTTGGTTCACAGGGCAATTTGTAGGTCCATCATGTCCAGCCGTGGTCTTGTAAATATCTTTTGAGGTTCTCCCCAAGTCTTTTTAGGTTCTCTGTATGTCTTTGCAGGCATTGATGATCTCTGATCCTCTTAAGCATACTAACCTTTCTCTATAAGCATGGAGAGTTGGACAAGTATCATGATTATATATGAGATTTATATTTTCTTCTTATATTAGTATATTATATTTGATTTTAATTACATTAAGATCTTGTATTGATAAAATTAAGACGGAACCAATACTCTTTTTTCATTATTTAATTGATAGTAAAACTACAAATATCAAAATTTATCATTATTATTATATGATTCTATTTAATTTTTATGAATTATTTGAAATTTTTTTATAATAAATTATTAAATATATTTGGTATATAGAAATTTCATCGTTATCTACAGAAGAAGAAACATTAGTTTGGATGTCCCCAGTAGATAAGACCAGCCAATAGTGTTTCTCATTATGATCAGTATGGGCAATTGTGAAGCAGGACTCTTTATGTGATTCGCTAATCTTTTCTTTAAGAAAAAAAAAAGGTGTGGGATCCTCTAAAAGCCTGCCATTTTTTTTCTGAAAGATATAACAATTTTTTTTATTAGAAAAAGGAGCTGAACATAGCTGAACACCAACAGCCATCCTTGGGTAAGCCAACCCAATATTGTCATGCATGAGCCACGCAACAACACCCGCAGGAGGAGAGCATAGTCTACGGGTGTCTTGAGGAAAAGGCTTCGCAATAACAGCAAAAAAAAATCAGCACTTTCATTCGACTCATTATAAATATGCGAAATTCTGACTTCTCAATTATTTCCAAGCAACATTCTGATATTGTGGGAGTGATGCCAAATCCTCACCAGAAATAAATCTGATTACATAGGTATTATCACATTCAACCTCCACCCTCCGAATTAATCCCTAAATTTCAAACAAGAATTAAACTCTCAAGCACTCCCCAAGCTTCAGCACCAGTTATAGAACACTTGCCAATGTTCTTAACGAGTCCATTTACCCAATTACATATAACAACTTTTATTGTATTAGTCACAAATCATACGTATGGAAACTTTAGTTATTTGATATATTTCATAGCTAATTGTAGTTGCATTTGATAAAATTATATATATCTAACACTTGCTGCCAATATGTAAAATAACTTACAAATATATATAATGTTATTTATTTTATCATTAAATATACATATAATTATAAATTTATTATGTAATATATATAAATTAAAAATTATTGTGAATATTACTATACATTAATCCCTAAAATTTATTGTGCAATCCAAATCTTTAAACTTCTAAATATTTATATTTTGTGACTCATAAGATATGTTGATGGTTGGATTATAGGCCACATACAAAGCATAGATGACAAAATATAAGTTTTCCTCCTTATAAAATTCTCTCCCTTTTAAAGCATATTTTTCTTTATATCCTTGTTCATGTTATATTTCTTATAGTTTTCTTTTAATTTATAATAAAAATATAATATTTTAGAAAATATAATAATTTCATATATATACATGCACACATATTTTTTATCATATAAAAATGAATATTATAGCTAATTTAATTATTATTTATAATATTCTTATATTTATCTATTATTTCTTATAATTATAAGTAATTTATTGTTATAAAAAATAATTTGGAGAATAAAGATTTTTTAATTAATAAATTTTAAAAAGATAATATAATCTAAATAAGAAGTAAAATCAAATTGATTACTAGTTAATGAGAAAAAAAATTCATATTTCAAAGTTGATATAAATTGCAATTGATAGATAATTTATTAGATATTAGCTATAATTTTAATACGTTTATCAAATATGTTGGTTCAATTATTTGGACACCTATCAGTTATCAATTGTATCTAAAATTTGAGCTAAACACCCCTTAATATGAAATAATTTTAATTCAAATGAGGTGCAAAATTAAAGACTTATTTGAAATAATTAATTTATATGATTAATTTGAAATTAATTTGAATTACCTTCATCAACTTAATTTTAATTTAAAATTAAATAATAAAATTACTTTTGAAAATCAATATTATAATTTGAATGATTCATAAGCTAATTAATTTAAAATTTTATAAGTCTAATTTTTTTTTGACAAAAATGGAAAAATATATTTCATTAATTAGAAATAGAGTGCAAAAGAGAAGTATAAATTAAAATATTATATTTTTCCATAAATGAAAATAACCACTCATGAAAAATAAAGTAAAGAATTTGAAAGATTCGATAGTGTTGACATAGGGCATGCAGATTCGTCAAAGATGGGCTGTGTGCTCCACGTTTCGACTCCATGGCCTTTTTTTGAGTCTTGATACTACAACCACCAAAATAACACTTAACCGAGTAACAATTAAACTAAGTATACGGGCTAGGAATAATCCAAGCTGCGTGACACTCGGATGCTCGAACAAGAGGATTACTCATCAATAATGCTCGAAGATAAGGATCCCGTGATATCTGCCTTAATGAGAGTCCCATTCATGTAAGGACTTAATCAAATAGATTCCTTATACTACTCAACCATAAGATTCCTAATCCTAACGGAAGACTACATCGAAAGGGCCTATATAAGGGCTCTCAGGTATGCATGCTAATTAACTTTTTTCCTATTCATCTTATTGTACAGTTCTTGTTACTGATTTAGGCATTGGAGTGGTGGTCATCTAATCCATCCGGTGCTCTTCTTCCTTGTAGATTCAACATTCATATCCGAAATCCAGTATCCACTTCCCTAAAAAGGAGGACAGCATCACTGGTGCCATTTGTGAGAAACGATTAGTCCAATAATTCTTTCTCATAAAAAATAAATTTTTATGATCATTGCATCCTCTTCCAAATCCTCTACATATGGAACCACAAGTAATTCCAACCGAACTTCCCAATGATAATGGGACCATCAATGGTACCAATATCACTGAAATTACACCCCTAACCTCCCATGACACTAGAGAAAATGGCACAACGCATTAAGAAACTAGAAGCAGAAAATGTCAAACTAAAAAATCTCAATGCTCACCTAGAAAGTTCGAGAGCCCCTAAGAACAGTGCCATCCTAAACCCATAAAAACTACAACAGTTGAAGGGTAAATAGAAAGTTTATGATTATGAGGCCAGCTCAATAAGAGAAGGTATTGATTGGGGCAAAAGTAAGACCTTACCAAAATTTCAGAACAACTTTGACCTTGAAGAAGACTTTGGTGTAGGAGACTATTCTCCTTTAATGGATGACATCCTAGATGAACCTTTTCCCCTAAACTTCAAATTGCCCACCCTTGAAAAATATGATGGCAGATCTGACCCTAGAAGTTATCTAGCAAATTTCAGAACTATAATGCAACTTCAGAATGTCACAAACTTTATTTTATACAGGGTTTTTCCATCAACCTTGATAGGGCTTGCTCAAAAATGGTATCAACAACTTCTTCCTAGTTCAATTTGAGTTTCCAACACCTAGCCTCAGAGTTCAAATAGAGATTTATCACTTACATCCCACCAAAGACTATCATCTGACTTACAAAACATTAGGTAGAACCTGAGCGAGTTACTAAGAAGCTAAATCGACCGTTTCAATGCCAAAGCCATCCAAGTCGAGCATCTTAATCATGAACTACTTGTGAAGCCATCAAAAAGGGGTCCATAAATGTTAAATTTATAAATTCCCTCATAAAAAACCTCACCAGAAATTATTATCAACTCATAGAGCCAGCCCAAAAATACTGTCAAGATGACGAAAAGCAATTATTAAAGCTAGACAAAGAAAGTAAAACAGAGGAGAAGAAGAGTAGCCTGGACAACGTCTCAGAATGACAAAACAATTCTTCTTCAGATAGGGAAAGAGGGTGAGATAGATATAAAAATTACACTTCCCTAAATGAACCTCAATCCAGAGTATTGATATGGATTTAGAAGAACAAAAAATCAATCAAGTACCCAAGAAAGCTAAATCCCAGAGCAGTAGACAAACAAGATCAGAGTAAATTTTATAGATTTCATGATGATTTCTATCACAATACTAATAAATGTAGACAATTAAAGGATGAAATTGAGAGGCTGGTTAGAGATGGCACCCTAAGGCATCTCACTCGCCACACTTCATCCGACCGTGGCAGAGATAGAAGAGAAAGACTCGAGCATAGACTGAGATAAGGTGATGATGAAGAGCCCATTGGCACTATTTATGTAATAGCAGGAGGTCCTAATCCTGCTAGATAAGATAAAAAGAAAAAGTTGACAAACCATCCTGATACAATACTTACAGTAGAGGAACTATGCCAGTCGCCCATAACCTTCGACAAAGAAGATGGCATGGTTACTCGCCCACATTGTAACCCCCTCGTCATCTCCCTTCAGATGAACAAGTACATAGTGAAATGTGTTCTAGTTGACACTAGGAGCTTTGTGAACCTCATAACTCTTGATGTGTACAAGAAGCTAGGTCTTTAGAGAAAAGATTTATCAAAAGTCCCTTACACTTTAATGGGTTTGGGTGTCAAATCTGTCCCTATTCTAGGTACCACAAACATGACAATGGTCATAGGAGATAAACAATTCAAAAGGGAGATATACGTCGAGTTTGCCATGGTTGATATTTCTCTTTCTTATAATGCTATCTTGGGAAGGCCAATCATAAGCAACCATGGTATAGTCATTAACATGGAGATATTATGCTTAAAACTCTCAGCAATTAGAGGAATAATGATTACTTGAGGAAGTGAAAAATCTACCCAAGAGTGCCGCATACAGTCCACCAAGAACATAACTGAATTGTCCTTACCAATTGATTTGTTAGAAAAACTAGAAAACAAGATAAATGCTAAACTAGCTAATAACATTTGTGAAATCGAGGAAAGAAGGTAAGGCTTGGGTTAGCACTCAATGGTCCAAACAAGGATGCAATAATCCAAACACTCAAATCCAAGATTTCAAACTTTGCTTGGAAACTAGATAATGTGAAGGGAATTGATCTAAGGGTCATGACACATAAACTTAACGTTGATCCCACAGTCAAATCCATTTAACAAAAGAAAAGGCATTTTGCATCTGACAGACAAAAAGTGATTACTGATGAAGTCGTTAAGCTGAAAAAGAAGTCTAATACTTGAACTGGGTTGCAAATGTTGTATTGTTTAAAAAGACAAACAACAAATGGAGGATGTGTTTTGATTTCACGGATTTAAATAAAGCTTGCCCAAAAGACCATTATCCCCTTTCAATAATTGATCACTTAGTAGATGCAATGGTAGGCCATGCAGTGCTCTCTGGTAGATGCTATCTCTAGCTATCACCAAATAATAATGGAACTGAGTGACTCAGAAAAAATAGGTTTCATAATAGATAAAGGTGTGTTTTGCTACAAAGTCATGCCCTTCAGACTTAAAAATGCTGGTGCAATATACTAAAGGTTAGCCAATGGAATGTTTAAAGACTTAATTAGGAAAACAATTGAAGCGTATGTCGATGAAATGATAATCAAAAGTAAGAAGCTGGAAGATCATGCCACTGACATCTTTGAGGCTTTTGATATCCTAGACAAAGTTGGCATGAAGCTCAACCTGAAAAAATGCACCTTTGCCATAAAGGTAGGAAAGTTCCTAAGCTACCTAGTATCTGAAAGGGGAATTGAAGTAAACCCAAAAAAGATTAGGGCAATTATGGAAATGCAAACTCCAAAAAAAATCAAAGATGTGCATAGGTTAAAAGGGCAAATAACTACACTTGGTCGATTCATGTCATGCTCGGCCAGAAGATGCCTCCCCTTCTACAAAGCCATCAAAGCTAAAAAATAATTTAAATGGGGAAAAGATTGCCAAACAACATTCCAAGAACTGAAGGAAACTCAACCTCCCCTACTAGACATGCCTAAGCCAGGTGAAACTTTGTATTTGTCTTTGTCTATAACTATTGAAATGGTTAGTTTAGCGCTAGTCAAGGAAGAACAAAGCGAGCAACACCCCATCTACTACACTAGCCAAGTGCTAAAAGGTGGAGAATGTAATTGTTTGGCCTTAGAAATGCAAGCCTTCACATTAATTATAAATGCTAAAAAACTCAAACCATACTTCAAAGCTTATACAGTTGAGGTTCGAAGCAACTATCCACTTAAAAAAATCCTGCATCGGCCAAAGGCCACTAGGCGAGTCACATAATGGGCAATCTATCTAGGAGCGTATGATATCTGCTATAGCCCCAACCCAACACTCAAAGCATAGGCCCTAGCCAATTTCGTAGCGAAACTCACAGCAGTTCCTTATTGAACATAAGAGCCAAATTAGGAATGGAAAGTATAGGTAGAAGAAATAGTTAGTTCAGAGGGAGCAAGTATCATCATAATACTCGAAGGGCCCTATAAGGTGAAACTCCAATACGCCACCAAACTAACATTTAAGGCCACCAATAATGTGGCTGATTATGAAGCATTGTTAATGTTATTATGGATATTGAAAGAAGTAGGAGCAACGTATGTGACCATATATTCTAACTCATAACTTGTGGTCAATCAATGCAAAGGCAATTTCCAAGTAAAAGACCAAAACCTAACCAAATATAAAATATGAGTGCTCCAATTTTTGGCTGATATATGGGCTAAAGGAGGAAACAATGAAATTGCCCAAATCCTTAAGGAGGAGAACAGTGAAGCAAACAGCTTAGCCAAATTCGCAGCGACAGGCTAGCAACACTTAACTTGCCCAATCCTTTTCGAGGAAATAGAATGTCTAACAATTAACTGAGAGAAAGCTCTCCCAATAGACATGGGCAAGACATGGATAGTCCCCTTTTTTATTACCTGATCGAGGGTGTCCTTCCCCAAGATCCAATGGAAGCAAGCAAAATAGAGAAAAAAATGTCAAGGTATGGAATTATTAATAGCTGGCTCTGTCGCAGGTCTTATTTACAACCTTGGCTTAAGTTCATCACCTCTGAGGAAGGACTCTAGACTCTGAGAGAGATCTATGAAGGCGTCTATGGTAGTCATGAAGGCCTTAGAACAATAGCCTAAAAAGCCTTTCGTCAAGGACTATATTGGCCAACCACAGTGGAAGATGCCAAACAGCTAGTCCGAACATGTTTAAAATGTTAAGAGTTTGATCACATTCCCCATCAGCCTGCTTAAAAACTAGCCCCCATTGGCAACCCATGGCCTTTCTACCAATGGGGAAGTGACATAATTGGCCCTTTCCCAAGCCTTAGGATAGTGTAAATATGTGATAGTAGCAATAGACTGAAGGAGTGGAAGCATGCTAATTGGTGTTTTAGAGCATTGAATTTCAAAATTTTTCTTCTAGGGTTTCATACATCATGCCACATCTCTTATGTGCCTAATTAATTTCAATGCTCAATTGTATATTAAAACACTTTTAATATATATTAGGATCTTCATTTGCCATTTAAGAATGTGAATTAACAAATTAATTCAATTAAACTCTAGTTTAAAAGAGGAATTTGAGCACTAACCTCTTTGATACACTATGGATGCAATTGACGCCTTTAGGAAGCTCCTAGGACCCCAAGTGTTGGCCCTCTAGCTTGTCCACACCAAGATCACTAATGGCAGCCCCCAATTTTGCTTCTCAAGCCTTTGCCAACCAATTATAATTTGGGGTTTTGCTTTTAGAGAGGTTATATGTGTATATAGGACACTAAAAACAATTTCTAGCAATTTTAATTCAAAGAAACTAAGGGATTTTTCTTTGAATCAAGTGAGAAAAGAAGAGAGGAGATGAAGAACCCTTTGTGCTGTCACACATGAGAGAGAGAGAGGTTATGTTTTAATTCTTCTTTCTTTCTCTTTTATAATTAGATCAAATAATCACTTAAACCCTTTGCCACATGACACCACCACATTGCATCTTATTTTTAATTGACTTAATCACATTAAGCCAAGTATCAAAGCTAAACTTAATCTTGACTTTGATCATCTTGCATGATAGGAAGATAAATGGCAAGTTTATATGATGTCATATGTCACCATCTCATGGTGCTACATGTCACCATGTGAAATGACCAAATTACCCTTGTGTTCTAATTTTGAGTTTTCAACCCAAAATCATTATTTCTCCTCTTCTAATCAATTTATATCAAATATAAATTAATTAATTAATCTCCATTAATTAATTTCTCACAATTAAATTCATATTTAAACACTTTAAATATAAATTTAACTTTTACTATACATCCAATAACCTAGATTTGGTTTCAAGCCATGCTAGGGATTTTGCAATTTCATTACAAACCAAACCTATTTAATTAATTAATTAAAGTCTTTAATTAATCAATTAAATCACATTTTACTTGGTGATTAACTTGTGTATGTGTGTGACTCACTAGGCTCATCATTAATTGACAATGAGATATGATATTAACTCTTAATATCATCAGAACTCTTTCTGACTATGAATGATCTCTCTAAATCATTTTAGGTATCTTATAGACCATGGTTGATACCTAGCATAGCGTGCCATGGCCACCCAATCAGTAATAAGCAATACCTTAAATGAACATTTAATCATAAGTTACCATGCACTAGAATCTCTCCGTTACAAAATCCCAATTCGAGTTGGAGTCATGGTTAATGTCAAACCCTATTTGTTATGAACATTATATTCTCTTTTAATCCTAGTTCTTGATTAATTAGATTTTCTTGTCTGAAACTCTTTTCTGACTAAATCTGTCTGTCCTGGCCAGGAATTGAAATATCAAGAATAATTAAATGAACATAAGATTTTATCCCTATTTACTTAAGGTAACGGATTCCATCTTGATCAACACCTATCTCCATATATAACTAGTAGGAGCCAACACATGACCATATACCCATACACAGTACAAGTATGAAAGCAGTATCAAACTCAAACCACCTATATACAAGATAACTGTGTTATCTCAGGTCCAAAGATTATATGCAATGATATGATATATGACAATGTATTGACAAGAGTAAACTCTATGTGCTTGTCATAAGCATCACTGGTTCGACCTACTTATCATGTATAAGTGCCTATCATATTTGTTATATGGCATAAGACTCACCACTCTATCTTATTTATATCTCATATAAATACCTTGGGAACAAACATGATTACAATCTTTCTGGATAAGTTATGTCCTTTGTGAAGTATCCTCGATTGTGAGCCAATTTATGATATTTTGTACTAGAAATATTATCACTCATATTCTTAACAACTTAAGAATAGAATTTCTAACAAAATATCAATGGACCTTTTCTATTACACATAAATATATTATGTAAACAAAAAAGTGAAATTGTCTTTTATTAATAAAATATGTACAAGATATATACAAAATATATGCTCTAGGGCATACTACTAACAATCTCCCACTAGCACTAGAGCCATTTATTATAATATCTTAAACTCATCTTCTCAATATGTCGGTCTAACTGAGTTTGTGACATAGGCTTTGTGAATGGATCAGCTGGATTTTCAGCTAATGCTATTTTTTGCATGGCTCTATATCGCCTCGCCCAACTATCTCTCTGATAATGTGGTAGCGCCTTTTTATGTGTTTGGATTTCTGGTGAGACCGGAGTTCCTTGGCTTGTAAGACCGCTCCATTGTTATCACAGTAGAGAGGAACTGCTGACTCAATGGAAGGAACTACTGCAAGTTCTGTCACGAACTTCTTTATCCAAATAGCCTCTTTTGCAGCATCTGATACAGCAATGTACTCGGCCTTTGTAGTGGAATCAGCAATCATACTCTGTTTGAAACTCTTCCAACTGATTGCACCTCCATTACAAATGAACACAAACCCAGAGAAAGACTTTCTATCATCAATATCTGATTGAAAATCAGAATCAGTATAACCATCCAATTGTAAGTCACCACTTCCATAAATCAAGAATAAATCCTTAGTTCTTCTTAAGTACTTGAGGATATTCTTGATAGCTATCCAGTATTCCAAACCTGGATTGAATTGAAACCTGCTAGTCAAACTAACAACATATGCGATATCCGGCCTAGTACACTTTATTACATACATCAAACTTCTAATAGCCGAAGCATATGGAATCCTGGCCATTTTACCTCTTTCTTCAGGTGTCTTTAGAGACATCTCTTTAGAAAGTTGAATACCATGTCTCACTAGTAAGAATCCTCTATTGGAATCAAGCATGTTAAAACTCTTTAACACCTTTCCAAGTATAGACTTTGGGATAAACCAATTATTCTTTTTGCTCTATCTCTATAGATGCGAATTCCAAGAATATAGGTTGCCTCCCCTAAGTCTTTCATGGAGAATGTATTTGACAACCATACTTTTACAGTTGTTAACATACCTATGTGATTATCTATCAACAGAATATCATCCACATATAAGACAAGGAAAGTGATAGCACTATCACTAACCTTCTTATATACACATAGTTCATCCACATTTTTGATAAAATCAAATGACTTAATGGCTTCATCAAAATGAATATTTCAACTCCTCAAAGCTTTTTTCAACCCATAAATGGATCGCTTTAGCTTGCATACCTTGGAACCATCTTGGGATTCAAAACCCCTAGGTTGTTCCATGAAAATGTTTTCATCAATGTATCCATTGAGAAAAGCTATTTTGACATCCATCTGCCAAATCTCATAATCATAGTATACAGCTATTGCTAATAGAATCCTAATTGATTTAAGCATGGCAACAGGCAAGAAAGCCTCCTCATAGTCGATTCCTTGCCTTTGGCGAAACCCTTTCGCTATTAGCCTTACTTTATAGGTCTCTACCTTTCCATCAGAACCAATTTGAAAACCCATTTATTCCTTATAGGTACAATACCTTCAGGTCAATAAGGTTCCAAACTTGGTTCTTATACATGGAATCAATTTTGGATTTCATAGCTTTAATCCATTTTGAAGAGTCTATATCTGATATAGCTTCTTCATAGGTAAGAGGATCATCTCCATGATCTACTTCTTCATGAGTAAACAACTCTTGTTCATCTTAATGAAGAAAAACATATCTCGCTGGTGGGTGAGATAAATTGGTTGATCTGCAAGGAATTACTGTAGATGTTTTATCAATAGGTGTAGGTTGACTAGATGGATCTATATCCATTTGATCTGTTGGTTGGTCAGAATTCTCCAATTCTAACTCTATTTGCCTTCCTTTGCCACCTTCTTGAATAAACTGTTATTCAAGAAATATGGCATCTTTATTTACCATAACCTTTTGTGATGTAGGAAAATAAAAATAATATCCAAAACTTTCTTTTGGATATCCTACAAATCGATCTTTTTCTGATCTGGTTTCCAATTTATCAGTGTTCAGCTTTTTAATATAAGCTGGACAATCCCAAATCTTAACATGCTTAAGACTCGGTTTTCTTCCATGTCATATCTCATAAGGTGTGGAAGAAACTAATTTTGATGGAATCCTATTCAGAATATGCAAAGCTGATTCTAATGCAAATCCCCAAAAGGAGATTGGCATGTCAATATAGCTCATCATACTACGTACCATATCTCATAGGGTATGATTTCTCCAGTGACCTAAAATTTGTCCTAATCCGAATGACCAAACCTAGAAATTTACTGAATGAACAGTGTCCATTCCTTAGGGTATAACTCACTCTAAACAAGTCCAAATGACCTGAAATTTATACCATTGGAAAGCTTAGACATAGGGCTACAACTTTTGTGAAGGCACCAGAGCCCAGAAATGCCATTAACCAAGTCAAATTGCTTGCCTAAGTAGGGACACCAAAACTGTCCAGAATTGAAACTACCCAGAATTGCTAGACAAAGGCAAACTGACCAGTTTTAGTAAAGAGACCATAACTTGGTCCATGGAACTCCAAATGCCCTGAAACCAGTGCCAAAATTTCAATAAGACATAGGCCTACAATAATGGTATTTTGACCAAAATCCAAAAATTAAGGAAACTAGGTTAATTAACTCGATTAAGTTGGCATACCAATTCTGGAAATGGTATAAATGATCATTAACTCCAGAATAGTGTCTTAAGCATACCTCCCACTAGAAACCTTCAATTGAAATGAGCCATACCATTCTAGAAAGCTAAGAAACAGACCTTCAACTTTATTTTAGACATTTTCCTCAACTTACGAATGTAAGAAGCTTAAATATTGGGTCAAAGCTACTGACCTAATTGAAATCCTGTTACTACAAGACACTTGAGTCCAGATC
This sequence comes from Hevea brasiliensis, assembly GCF_030052815.1. Lineage (NCBI taxonomy): Eukaryota > Viridiplantae > Streptophyta > Magnoliopsida > Malpighiales > Euphorbiaceae > Hevea > Hevea brasiliensis. The sequence continues at coordinate 29,782,813 of NC_079506.1, forward strand.
AATAATTTGGCTATAATAAGTTCTACAAGATTTGAAAAATTGCAACTAGAAATTCTGAGTGACCATATAACATAAGGCAACATATCCTATGAAGAACACTAGGCCTAAATGTTGCTAGAACCTATTCAAATAAATTGGTATAGTCCAGAAACAAAACTGCCTAGTTAAAAGAACCAGAATTCAGAATTAACCTAGTTATGGTTATTTGACCATAACTTGAGTTCTATAAATCCAAATGATATGATTCAAAAAGCAAAATAAAGACAAGACATAGAAGACCAACTTCTATTGAGGAAGTGTGGTCAAACACGTAACACCCCTCACCCGACTACAGTGTAGCCAAGTAAGGCGTACTGCATTCGGTGCCGGAGCACCCTAACTTATCTTACTTTTTTTCTTTAAAAATTTTGTTCTCGTTATATTTAATATCGATTATTTTTCGATGGAGAAACTAACGGAGTTTCTCCTATTTTATTATTATTTGACGTGTTTTACTATTCACCTGTTTGAAAATTTCAATAATATTTTATAATAAAAATCTCATCAATTATTCTCATAATCATCTCATAATTCACATCTCATTCATATATCTCAATTTCTTATTCATTTCCATGCATGCACAATTTATATATATAAATTCTCAAGTTTCATTAATTTACATGATTTATAGACTGATTACATAAATTCATAATTTACATTACAATAATAACTAATTATAATGTACAAAATACATAATATGATCTACATGGGCCCTATCTATATGCATTGCTGAGGAGGTGACAACCTTTGACACCCTGTAGATCAGAACTTCAAAATCTCTGTTTGGTATTCACTGGGCTTTAACTTCAGTACCTGCACGAGGAAACAAATCCATCGCGCTAAACATTGCTGCTTAGTGGTGTAATAATATAAAAAGAAATAATGTATACAAACAAAGGTAGAAATAAACCATAGTTCAAATAATTTAGATTTATAATTAATTTAGTTTTTAATAGTAACTATCCTCTATCTTGCCATGTTCTTCCTTGGAGGTTCTCAGTCCAAAAATTGCATTAATAATGTACCAAATACGAATAATCTAAAATTTAAACTTATACTTATATTCTTATGTATGTCATATTTGTAATGTTATTAAGTTATAATTCTCCTACTAGTCTTTTTATCACTTCCTTGATACTTTCTAAGTTGTTTATAATCATTTCGTAATATTTAAAATTTTTTTTTAGAACTAATTTCATTTACTTCAAATCATTCTAAGAAACAAATTTTTGGTGCTAATCTAATTTATTTCAGAACTTCATACTTATTTATTTGCTTTCTAGCATTTTTAATTGCTAATATTCGTAATTTATTTTAATAAATTAGACTGCCCAAGTAACCTACGATAAGCTGACTAAACTGGATAACGGGTCATTGGCACTGGACACAGTGGTGCATCGGGCCGTCATACCATGAGACGTAGAACATCAACCACGTATGTAGTCAGTATATTTAAAAAGCCATGATAACACATAATCGGGCATTAAACCATGAGTGCGGGCATAAAGCCATGAATGCAGACATAAAGCCATGAATATGGGCATAAAACCATGAATACAGGCATAAAGCATTTCGCAGTACTGCTAAAACAATACCCTATTGGCATGCCAAACTATCCAATCTGACACACATGTCTAGGCAATACAAGGGCACATAATATATTTAAATATTAATATATTATGTTTTATGACTTTATTATATCATGATAAATTTCAATTATAATTTGTACATTCATTTGATCATTTATATGATCACAATTCACATCAATTATCCTTTTATACCATTGTACTCAAAGTACTTTTCCTTTCTACAATAATGAGAACTAATGTCTTATTCATACATTAATATGGTTCATTTATTCATTCATTATATTATTCATATTGATTACAATTCAAAACAATGGTTCACATGTACCATTGTATTCAAAACATTTTTCCTTTCTCTCTTGATGGGAACTTAAATCCCAAATGGCACTTTAATCTCATTTATACATTTAACAATCTATTCATGTAAATTATATTTCATACTTCAAGTTGTATTGCTAATATATTATGAACTCCATTAGTGTTGGGAGTATAAATCTCAATTACCTATTCCAAGTAATCCATGAACATTTCATGGATTCCAAATTTTATGCCTTAATTTCCTCTACCAATTTAGTTCTTACACTTTGTGTCTTTGTATTACTATTCACCTTACTATTAACTCAAATTGTTGACTTTTTTTATACATAATAAATTTATTGAACCTAAGTTCCCCAAGATACCACATTTTGTATTTTATTTTTATTGGTATTGATTTCCAATACCATTTTAAAACTTATTTTATGTTATTCAAAATTTTCAGATTTCATACCCTAGGTTTACTATTTCATTGGTCATTTGTACAGTAGGAATTTGATAAAAATATCTTCATGAAAGTTGTTCCTTATTGTATCTAATAACATTTTTTTTTGAATCACTCCATTTGGAGTTTTGTAGCTTACGTTATGGTCATTTTACATTAACTGGCAGGATTGACCTGTACTCAAAATTTCTGAGCAATTTGGTTCTGCCAGATTTGGTGACCTAAATTTGATTGGAAATTTGACTAGGTTATGATCAGAATTTAGATTTGTTTTCCTCATGAAAGTTGTAGGGCTATGTCTCAGCTTTCTGCTGGTAAAATTTCAGATCAATTGAACTTTTCTACACTGACTTATGACCATTTGAACAATTACTGTTCATTTAGTCATTTTTCAGGGATAGCATGTTGGTCACCCAGATTAGGGTAATTTTTAAGTCAACTTGGTTTGGTTTTCTGGGTAGGGTTTCTTCACCAAAGTTGTACCATTATGTGTCTAGTTTCATGTTTAATTAGCCTTGTATCAATTAAACCTATATAACTCTAGTTATAGCTGCCCAAACCTGTTGGACTCACACTCAGTCCTGCAGGTCACCAAGGGCAGCATGCCTAAGCTCAACTCCATTATCTTTACTCACTTCAATTCCTCCTCACATACATTCAAATGGTCACTAATTGACCATTACAATGTTAATATACCATTACATAAGCAAAACTCTAATTTTTCATAAACCCTAATTTTCAAAGTGTCCATTTTATGCTATCCATGCCATCTAACACATCCAACACACATTATTCAACATCTAACTCAAGTTTTCTCGTCACAAACCACTTCTAAACAATTCAATTCATACAAATCAATAAATCTCATCCTTCTCCCATGGCTGCCAATTCTCAAACATACTTCAATATAATTGTTTTGTTCAATTTTACAACAAATTCTCATTTAATTTATCTTCCTAACAAAGATTAAAAAGATAGGGAAGTAAGTATAGGCACTAACCTTTTTGAGCAGAATTTTTCCCAAGCTTAAACTTCACTTTCTCTTAAATTCTTGGCAGCCAAACACTTCCCCAAGGTGCACAAGCATTTCATGAAAGAAGTCTAGGGATTTTATGGTGTTTTTATATGGGAATTTGAGGTGAGAAGAAAGAGCAATGGAGAGAGCTCTAGAAAATAGTGGTTCGGCTATGGCTCTTGGGAGGAAGAAGATGACCACAATTTTTGGTTTATTATTCTCTTTTTATTTGTTTTATGTAAGCTTGTTGAATGGTGATTGGTGGATAAGTTTTTAATGACATCATATGATGTCATAATTAGGTATTTGTTTTCATTTTCATTTTCTTTCTTTTCTACTTATTTTCAATTAAATTTTTAGCAATATTTATTCATATTTTAGATCATAATAATTATTCACTTAACTGGACAAGTCAGCCAAAAATCATCTCTGAAGACGAAATGACCAAAATGCCCTCCGTTTGGCTTAACAGACTAAAATTGTCTATACCGATTGAAAAATTTTTCTAAGCTTTTTCTTGGCATTCTAGTGCCATAGAACCTCAATGACTCTTCTCTAGAGTCTCAATAATTATTTCACGAATTTTCTCCCGGGTTTAGGGTTTCTAGTTGCGAAGACCGCAACTTCCCACTGGGTTACCCATCGCTAGGGCACCAGCTCATTTAACTCGGTTGTATTTTATTTCTAAAATTTTTTCTAAATTTTTCTTATTAATATTTGAGTTAATTATGGTTCTTCACTTTAGTTTAAATATTTTTCCAGACATTCTAGCTGTCCCGACAAATATCGGTCACCGGAACAGTAGAATGTACGGAATTGCTACAGGGAGGGTGTTACAAAACAGTAGTCACAATTTACTCAATTTGATATGTAAATTTAAAACAGTAAAACTGAACCTAAAGAAATGTTCTTAAATTAAATTGTTTTTAGTAAGGACTTATCCCTAATAAGTCACTATATACTAAATTACATGAAATAGGTACGTGGGACCCACTTTCCCACTATAAGGTAACATGAAATCAATTGATACATAAAATATAAATTAACTAAATGGTTTGCTATACACATAAGTCAAGGAAAAATACACTTAGAACCTATGTTTTCATCATATATGAAATAACAATACTATGAATATGTATAGTACATAACATAAAATAATGAGAGTGATAAATATATAAGTTATATGAATATATACTTGGGACTCATGTTCCCATTATAAATGACATGAATATGCAATTGGGGCTTATGTTCCCATTATAATGACATGAAAATGGTATCAGAGCAAAGTAGGGATGGCGATACGTAACGCCTACAATTCCTGGGAATTCTCACGCTTGAACTGTGGGGAAGTGTGGCTCTCCGCCCAGGGGCTTGCAGGGACGGCGATACGTAATGCCTACAAGTACTCTGATAGGTATCCTTATTTGCAACCAAAGATAGTGAATTATGATATCAGATGCCATTGTGCATAATTGTATTTTTGGCTTTATGCCTGCCCACTGGCCTTGTGCCTAACAGACAGTTGTATACAGGATATTATATGCCTGCTCGCTGGCTTAGTGCCTGACATGATAGTTGTATACAGGATATAATATTCCCGTATATCCAGTCTTTATAGACTGTTATAGGTTACTTGGGCACAAATATGAGTAATGAGTCTTAAAATTAATTAAGTACCGAAAAGATCACAAATATGAGTAATAGGCTATAAAAATCAATTGATTATAAGAAGAGATCCCAGTAAATTAATATACTCCTATGGAGCAGCTAAAGTTATAAAACGACTCATAAGTAATAAGCTTTAAAAAAATTAAATAATTACATGAAGAGACCATTGATATGACTTTAAAAGACAGAGAAAGAAATTAATACACAAATAAGATACTGATAATTAAATTATTCCCAAAGTGTAGTAAAATATGCAAGTGACCTAGAATTGCCAAAGTTTACACAAAATTATTATTTATAATTATTTAGTTGAATTTGTTTAAGATTATGCACCACTAAGCAATTTACTTAGCGCGTTGGATTTTTCATTGCATAGGTAATGGAGACCAGACGCAGCCGCAGTAGCAGCCACAGCAGTAGTGTCCTGACAGAGCTTCAGTCAGATCCGCCACCATCTAGAATCACCTCAGTCTTTTGTTTTTTGGTAGGGCCCATGCATAGACTAGTATTTTAGTTTAGTGTATATAAACATTTTGTAATTATAGTCTGTGATGTAAATAAGTTGTAATTATATATTTTAGACTGTAAATAAAGTTGTAAATTTTTGTATATGAATTTCCATATGAATGAATGAATGAAAAATATATTTTCTTGAAATGATATAAGTAGAAATGATATGATATGACATGATGCATATGGAAATATGAAATGGTTTTTAACAGGTGAATAGTGGAACCCCCTAAATGCTAATAAAACAGAGGAGGCTCTGGCCGGGTATCCACATAAATAATTTATGGAAAAAAAAATAACCACATGTTTTCTATAAGTTTAAAATTAACAATGAACAGGACAACATAAGATTGGGTGCTCCGGCACCGAATGTAGCACTCATCGCTCGGCTACACTGTAGACGGGTGAGGGGTGTTACATACCAACCTATCCAAACCAATCTTTCTAGGCATACTAGGGCATTTCATAAAATTAAATATTTAATGGTTACTATTCACTTTCCTATTTATACACAAATGTTGACTTTTTAATACATAATAAATTTGTAATTCTAATACCATTAAAATACCACATTTTGAACTTTATACTTGTTGGCATTAGTTACTAAACTCAATTCATAGCATTTTGAGTGTTATTTTAAAATTCTAGATTTCATGGTCCATGTTTACTGTTCCATTGGATCTTGCTACGTTGAAAATTTGGTTAAACTTTCTTCATGGAAGTTGTTCCTTTATGTGTCTAATTTAATTTTCTTTTTGAATCACTCCGTTTGGAGTTTTGTAGCTCAAGCTATGACCTTTTTACCATAACTAGCCGGATTGCCAATTCCCAGAATTTTTGGGCACCAATATGGTTCTGGCAGTTTTGGTGTCCTAACTTTGGTTAGTAATTTGAATTAATTCTGGTCAGATTTTGAGTTTCTAGTCTTCATGAAAGTTATTCTATATTGTCTATGGCCACAAAAATCAGGTCGTTGGGACCTCTCTGTACAAAGTTATGGCTAAATAAATAAATACTATTCATTTAGTCACTTTTACCAAGTCCAGAATTGGTTACCCGGATTTGGCCAATTTTTAGGTTATCCTAAGTCTATTTTCTCAACAAGGTTTCTTCATCAAAGTTGTGTCATTATATGTTTAGTTTAACCTTTAATTAGCCTTGCACTAATTGAGGTTATACAAATCAAGTTATTACTGCCAAACCATACTGGACTCAAGTTTAGTGATTCTGGCACCTAATGAGCAGCATACCAAATCAATCTCCAATGCTATAATTCACTTCAATTTATGGTAAAACCTTATCAAATGGTCACTAATTGACCATTAAAATGTTCATTCACCATTACATGAACAAAACCCTAATTTCTCTGAAAACCCTAATTCCCAATTTCTCCAATCTTACATTATACACACAACTAAGGTTTTCAATTCATTTATACACATCAAGGAACATGCCTACATCATTTTAATTCCATTAAAAGCCATCAAACTCAAGAAAGTTCATGGCTGCCGAAAATTTGAAGAAACTCTAATATGTGTAATTTGCTTCAAATTTTATAATTCCTTAACTTAATTTGATGTTCTAACAAGAATTAAAAAGAGTGAGAGAGAAAAATATGGCACTAACCTCACTTGAGAGCTTTTCAAGAGCTCCAATTCTTCACATTTTCTCTTTCTTTTTGCTGCCTAAGGGTTATTCAAGGTGCAAGGATGAGTTTTAGTGAAGGGAGTAGGAGGATTTATGGTGAAATGAAGAGGGAAATGGAGCTTTGGTTGAGAATCAATAGAGGGAAAGGGGAGATAATTTTCGGCTGGTCTGGTTCAAAGGAAGAAAATGACTCTTTTTCTTTTATTTTCAGCCCCTTTTATTTGTTTTATGTGTATTTGTTGAATGGTGATTTGTGGGTAAATTTTAAATGATATCATTATGATGTCATAATTCTCATTAACTTACGTTTCTTTTTACTTTTGTTTTCTTATTTTCATTTCTCATTTTTAATAAATTTTTCATCAATATTAATTCACATTTTATGTCATGAATTTCACTTAATCGATTGGACAAGTTGGTGAAAAATCATCTCTGAAGGTGAAATGATCAAAATGCCCTTCGTTTAGCTTGTTGAGCTAAAATTGTCTGTACCGATTGATAAAATTCTCTGAGCATTTTCTTGGTATTCTAATGCCATCGAAGGCTTAATAACTCTTCACTAGAGTTTCAAAAATTAATTCACAGGGTTTCCCCACGGGTATAGGGTCTACAACTATCTTCACAGTCGCTTCCCGTTACGTCACCCATCGCTATGGCCATGGCTCATTTAACCTAATGGCATTTCTTTTCTTAAATTTTTTTTTCTAAATTTTTCTTATCATTATTTGAGTTATTTATGATTCTTCACTCTAGTTTAAATATAATTCTGGATATTTTGATTGTTCAGATAGATATTAGTCACTGGAACAGTCGAATGTACGGACTAGCTAAAGTGAGGGTGTTACAATAAAGCTCCTCAAGCTCGTGGTAAACTTTACTATTCCAAAACCCATGACCAAACACCTAATTCAAGGCCTAACATGCAAAATAAAATAAAATAAAATATTATAAATTAATTTGAGCCAACTCAACTCGATAATTATCAGAAATCCATAATTAGGGGAGCTTAGTTCGACCCTGATACCTAGCATGCACAAACCATTTAATATCATAAATATGGGAGCTGATCCCATATATAGCTTTCTTAGCTCAAATTTTGCTAGCAAACTCAACTCAAGCCCCCTTTTCGCTTAAATCCATGTGCGAAATCAACTCAAAACCATGCCTCACCCCAACTTTCCATATTCATAAGGATCAAGTTCTGGTGAGATTAGCTCAAGCCGTGACTACCCGTTCAATCTATATCCATTATATACCCCTCAGTACGACAAACATGAATAATTAACAACAATTAAATATGCAACAAGAAGAATGGCCATACACACACACACACACACACATTGAGCTAAATGTATGCATAATAGATACATATTAAATACATGATCATGCTAGATATATAAAGAATATTAAAATTACAAAATAACCAATATTTAACTCATAGACTGGTTGACCCAACTATAGCTGGTCTAGCTAGAGAAAAGAAGACGGTAAGCCCAATCAACTATATAGGCACACTGACCTCTGTCAACAGATTGATAAAATAATTAAATTAAATATAAGAAGCAAGAATTTAATCTTAGGTTTTTGTCGAAATTTTGGCAGAATATTTCCTATAACTGGACCTAACCCCATATAAAAAAACTTAAATAATTCATTGCAACAACACATAGGGTCTCAAGCCCACAACAACAATCACAGTGCCCGTCTAAGTCCTACAAAAAACCTAGTCTAAGTCCAGTTGTGTAGTCTTCAGTTCGAGTCCCTAACATCTCTATAATCCAATTAATTATCATATACACTTTGAAAAATCCAAAAATATTCTTGGGGTCCTTCATATCATCTTAAAATTCACACAAAATATTTTAATTATTTTTAATGTCAGAAATATTTTACAAATTAATCGGCTCGCTTAACTAAGGTAAAAGCTACACAAGAGTTTGGAATTATTATTGCAAATTCTCTTACTGGAACGCGTTCAGAACTTTTGAAAATGCTAAAAACAACCGTAAATATGATCACCTTTCAGGATGGCCCATTGGACATCTAGACCAAGCTGAAAACTCAATCTCTAGCGTTACTGAGTTATCGCCGATTTGATCACACCTAAATAAAATCCATAAATTATTAATAATTTTTATATAATTATTTTTAATTTATGAGAATCGAAAAGGCTCGAAAATCTCACCAAGCGATCTGGATCATTCAATGATCACCTTATCTGAAGGATGTTTGATTGAAGATGGATTGGTCCCATCTTGAAAATTTCAGTGTGTTGAATTTAAGAGTGGTTTCAGATCGCCAATCCGACAGTTGGATCATTAAGAAATTGGTCTGAAAGCCACTGGACTCACCCATTCCTCTCTCTCTTTTCACTTCTCGTAGGAAACTTCCATTAAAACTGGTAGAGCTGGCTAGAAATCTCTTCCCCAAGCTATGACACACCAAGGGCTACTGGCAGGACGACCAGACTGTGGCCGGAGCAAGTTGAGAGAGCATTAGAGGCTTGTAGCTCCCTTTTTCTTCCCTTCACGATTTCCCCCTTCCCTGTTGTTCATGGATGCCATCGGAAGTCCCTTGAATCTCTCTGGATGATACTGTTGCTGGAGAGAACTCCACTGTCCATGGGTCTTCACCGGAGAAAAGAAGTAGGAGAGAGAGAAAGGTGATGAGAGAGAGAACTTCGAAGGGGGAGGGGTGTTACAACTGGTTTTCGAAACTCATTTTTTTTTTATTGGTCGACTATAAAACTTTCTAATTCTTATTGATTACCTCTCTCTCTCTCTCTCTATATATATATATTTTCTTCCTTTTTAAAATATATACATGTGTATATATTAACTTAGTAATGTCAATGATAATATTTATTTAAATTAGTATTCCATTCTTTATCAAGTCCTTAAAATTAAACAACATCAATTTAGTATTTTAATTAGCATAACTTAAATTTTTATTCCTTATACCAAAATAAATTTATAAAATAACATTAAAATATCATGCATAATTAATATAATGATTAATTCACTTTATTTTCCAATTATTTATTATAATAATACTGAAAATAATATAATATAAAGTTAAGGTACCACGTTCGTGCAATAATTTAACATTATTAAAATTTTCAAGTTTCCAATAACCATAATATTAATAAAATAATAATTCAGTTAAAATATTTTATAAAAAAAAAACAAGCTCTTCAAAAATTTTCTTGTCCTTTGGGAAGGAAGCTTCTGCTAATTGAATATGAATTTGTTTAAGTTGAATAAAAAAATAAAATTGCAGGTTGATTTTATCTTACATTTGATCTTGTTCAAATGCCCAATGAATAGTTACTCAACATTTTCTTTATCTTGCATCTAATTCTTTTCAGGAATAGCTTCAAAAGTGGAAGATTTTCCTCAAGATCATACTGACCAGAATAGTAGAAACATCTTTTAAGGAACTGGTTCATATTTTCACCATAGTTCTCCCTTTTATCAATTATGCAAGTCAAAGTCTTGCTAACTATGTTTCTAAGTTCAACATCAGTCATCTTACTCCAAACAGAACCAAACACAGCGAAGTGCTCAAGGAGACCATCCTCACAGTAAAGTGCAAAAAACACAGGAAATATCTTTTTCTTGGCAAGGTGCCCAGAGGCTCCAACTCCCTTTTCTTTTAATTCTTCAGCAGATGTTATTGTAAACAATGACCTATCTTTCACATTCTTGAAAGACATCTTATTTTCTAATGGGTTTTGCATATGTGCAACTGTAGAAGGCTTTGGGTTAGACATATAACCAATATCTCCCTCAAGACTCACTCCTACAAAAACATAATCTGTCACAACCTCTATATCAACGTTGGACTCCAAATATTTTACATTAATAATAATATCAATATTGCAAATGCTCTTCCTTATATCCACAGAAGTTGGCGTTCTTTTCTCGAAGGTGGCTTCAAAACGAAGTAAATCCTCCCCACATAAGCTGCTAATCTCACTAGCTACTAAAAGAGAACAAGTGCTATAAAAAACATTTTCTTGAGTTTGTTACAACTCCTTATAGCAAGAATTGATAGCTTTCCCAAATACTGAATTTCTTACGATGGAAAAAAAAAAAAAAAAAACAAAGGCACAGTTGCATGATCTTCATCTTTAAAAAATTTTGATCATCAGAAAGTGATTTTTGAAGCAAGGAAAAGGTTGAATTCTCAGAATCTTGCTCTTCTTCATTCCATTTAGAACATCAAAAGGCTACAAGATTGATGGGCACTCTTGTTGAGCATTATATTAACGATAGAAACATTTGCTATTATTGGTCAATCTTATTGAATAGTATCATTAATAGCAAAAACATTTTCTTGGATTTTTTGCAATTCCTCAATATTTTCATCGTCACCTTCTTCATCTTCAATGTCATTTATGATACTCACCATAAATGGTGGTAAATTGATCATCACGCCACAACTTAAGCCATTACACTGTCTATCATTTAAATTCTGATAAGGTTTTTATGACTGAGAAAGGAATGTGGCATGGTTTCTTGAATGAATTAGAAACGAACAAAAAGAATGCAGAGAAATAGAAAATAGAGAAGTTTCTGATACCAATGATACATACCAGAAATTAATTCAAAAAACACAACAAGAATGAAAAGAGAAAAGAAGGAAATTCAGAGAGAGCCAAAACAAAATTAGAGAGAAGCAAAAATAGAATACACACACAGAAAGAAGGGAACCGAGGAAGAAATGGGGATCTTTAGAGAGAGAACAAAAATATATGAGCATCTTTATTCACAAAGAAGGAGAAGCAGAGATGTAAAGAAAATGAGAACTTTTAAGAAACTGGAAATTTCAGGAAAAGAAACTTGGTATATGTAATTCTATTCTTGAGAGCAAACTTTCTCTCCGTGGCCATGAATCAGCCAGCTCTGATACCATTGATGCAAATTCAATAGAAAAAGAAAGAGAAGGGAAGAAGAGAGAACATTTCAGAGAGAAGAACATAAGAATTCAAAGAGGAGAATTTCATTCAATCAACACGCCCCGTAAAATTAGAGTCAACTTCTTATACGAAGGTTACAATAATTAAATACGGGATGGATGGTTTTTTTGGGGCTACTCCACTCAAAATAATCGAATTTGAAATGAGTTTAAATTTAAAAAATGATATTTATGATAATTCAGATTTTACATATTATGTACCTAATATTTATTACTCAAATCGTTTATATAGATAATTAATTAAATATAAAATTTATATTTTTCATAATAATATTTATAAATTTTAACATATTTTATTTTAAATAAAATAAAATTTAAATATTTTATAAAATTATTAAATTTTTAAATATAAATTAGTAATAAAAAATAATATATACATATTATTAATTAAAATATATAAAATTAAATGAGTTCATATATTTTTTGAATAATAATAAATTTAATTAATTAAAAATAAATTTTAAATAAATTTCAAACAAATGATAATATTAATTAAGTTCAAATTTAATTTTCGTAGATACTCTATTTATTACCTTCACTGCCTACCGGCTCATTAACTACTTAAATATTTAGAACAAATTTACAAATAGTTTAGCAACATCTTAATAGAATTACAGTTCATCTTTTTCAATCGTAAACTATATTGTATCAATATTATATTATCCACACTTATTTCAATAATATTAAATAAGTTTAGCAATGAAAAATATTTAATGTATTACCGTCCGCATCTATAAAGAATTAATTAATTTTTTTTAAAAAGCAATTAATTGAACTTGACATTGGCAAAATTGACAAAATGGCGTCGTACGGTTGAACACCGCCCATAAACCTTTTGCCATCTTTTTATGAATAATGCATAGTAACGCAGGTAGATAGGAAATATCGAAGCAATTCAAGCGCTCCCAAACCAAATTGAAAAATATCTGGCTGACACTGGCTCAAGATATTATCATCTGCTGCTGATGTGGCATCATTGACTCTATTGACACGTGTAAAAGGTCTGCCATCTGGAGCCTTTATTGGGCCCAACTACACCCAAAAGGCCAAAACCACAGGCAAATAATATAAATTAAGAAACTGATCGTCGCGTTTTGTCCGATCGGCTAATAAGAAAATCATTAAAAATGGAGGACGATGAGGGGGACAATCTCAGGCCAAATATTCCGTCGCCATCGCCGGACCACGATGCAATGGCTGGTGGTTGCGGGACTGAGTTCACCCGGATGAAGTCGGACTCTTCTGCGTTAACCGTTGATACTTCCAAGGATTTCTCGCTTCACAATGCTTCGTCAATCCCGGTAATTTCATAATTCTCTGTGTTTTTGGTTCAATTTTGCTTTGTTTGGATATACAAGCCAAAATTTTAGCAACCAGAGACGGAAATAGTTCAAGAAAAATGCTTCAAGGAAGATGAGATCTCATTGCAGTAAAGGAAGAGATAGTTTTTCTCCTTTTTTCTTTTAAAAGAAAAAATGATCAGGGTTTCTATTCTGATAGTTAGGTTTGCTATGATTATGCAGAATAGTCCTTTTTTTTCTGATTTTATTTGCATTTGTTGCATTTTATATCATATTTCTTAAAATATTTGAGAAAAGTGAGGTTCTTCTTATGGTGGTTGGAAGGGTCAGGAGCTACACTGCCTTTGGTTTAGGAAAAAAAAATTTCCTTTAGCTTAAGCTGAATATAGCAGTTTGGAAATAAGATTTTCCAATGAATTTTTATCAGATCAGAGGTTAGAAGCAGATATGTGTAGGCCAATGAATTTTTATTTTGTGGTTAATGAGGTGGCCTGTTAAGCGCTTGCATTCCTTCCTTTCTGTTCATCCAGAGTAATTTTCTAGACTAGATAAAGTCCGTAATGAGTGTATTAGAGAAAAGGTAGGAGTGGTGCCAATTGAAGATAAGTTGGGAGAAGGGAGATTGAGGTGGTTTGGTCACTTGAAGCAGTATAGCACATTAGTTTAGAGGATAGAAAGAAAAAAAGGGGTAGACCTAAATTAACTTGGAGGAGAGTAGTACAACGTGACCTAGAGGCATTACACATTTCTGAGGATTTAACTCAAAATCGTCAGAATGGAGAAAGCGAATCCATATAGCCGACCCTAAATTTTTGGGATAAAGGCTTAGCTAAGTTAAGTTAAGTTGTATACTTAGTTCAATTTCGCTTAGATTTTAGACGGCATCAGTTTCTTGTATAATTTGTAAAAACATTAAGATGTGGATTTTAATTGATCTTGTTTGCGAACTTGATATCTAATAAAGCTTAATGGCAAAAAAATGATCCATTTAGCCAACCCCAACTAGTTTGAGATTAAGGCTTAATTCTTCTTGTTGTTATTGTTTGGGGATTTGTTGTGATGACTGTGATCTTTGTGGAGAATTCTGTCGTTTTTCATTTCTAGTGGAGGGTAGCTCCCTGGATTTGGATGTCCAGGTCCAGCAGCTCTATTATCCTTGTGGTTTCCTTGTCTGTTTTTCCATACTGTATGTTTATTTTTCTAAAAGAAAAAATTATGCTTTATCCCAAAATAGTTTCTTCTTTAGCTATGTTTCTGTTTCCTGCCTCTGCATCAATTTATTTTTCTTGATTAGTTCAATGCTGTGTAGTATCATGTAATTTCATTTCTGTAGATTTCAGTGCTATACCTGCTATCTTATCTGGTGAAACTGTTACAATATTCCCACAGTATCATATTGTAAACTATCTATTCTGCATATTTGTCAATATATTAAATTAGACATGCCTAGGCAAATTGCAGTGAATCTCTGGGAAGTGGCAACTCATTTAATTTCTTATTTTATTCCAGAAGCTTCTCGTTTTCATCAAGTAATCCAATGGAAAAAAATGAATGTCCAGAGTCTAATGAGTTTAATTTTATTAGCTGACAAATTTTTAGTACTTTTTTTTAAATTACAGGGCCCGTCAACAGTGTGGACAGATGAGAAGCATAGCTTATATCTTGATTCATTAGAAGCGGCATTCGTTAATCAATTACACCATTCCATTGCTTTGCATGGTTGCTTGCAAAAGACCTTATGGGGGCCATATTCATTCCGAACACTGAAAACAAATAGTTGTAATTCTTCACACCAGGTTAGGGACTCCCCTGCCCTTCTCCCCGTCTTCACTCTTTTCCTATCTTTCAGTCAGTGTGGGTGCTCTAGAGATGTGAAGGAAGGAGGCTTGATCCCTTAGCTACCTGCATATTGACGCAAGTACCTGACTGCAAGGCCGGAGATTTTAATATCAATATCTCAAGTTTCTTCTTTTCTTCCCATCTGCACTCCTTGCCTCCAAAAAAAGAACAGATTACAAAGAGAGGAAGAGGGGGAGATATACACATACATACTTACAATTTGTACCTATACCTTTTCATTCATTTTCCCACCCCCTTTAGGAGATCTATTTATTGTTTGTTTTGTCTTATTCTTGGTTATGTTTCAGTTTATCGTTCTACAAGATGGCTCCCGGAAGCGAAGCAACCTTGACAGGAGTAAACCTTTATTGGACAGCACAGCTGATTCTCATTTTATTCAGAAAAGCCCATGGATACACCATTTTGCATCTGCAGGAAAGCAGCGTATTGCAGCATGTCATGGTCAAGAACATCGAGCACCTCCTACTAAAAGAATTCATGCAGGAAGGAGTTCTCCAGTCTGCTGTGGATCCACAAGATACTCACAACACCCTGAATGTAGCCTATGCCATCACAATTCAGTTGGCATTGCCAAAGGTATCAATTCCTCTATATCTTCTGGGAAATTCTCCTTAGCATGGCATTTTTACTTTCTAGTGGCAGCCTAGTAGTAAATGCTTGAAATCACTAATTCTGTCTGAAATTTGTCCCCTTGCATTGTATTTCTCTATCATGCATTAGATGCAATGTCCCTCCCCTGCATCCTCCCTACTCTTTATGTGTGCGTGTGCTCTTGTATGTTGTTGCTTGCACAGATACACTAGCATGTACACAAGTGTTATTCTGTATGATGGCAGAAGACATAAGGAATCCAAAAATGTCTATGTTTACCAGTTGGACTTCATGATTTCACCGGGACCTGTGGACTGTAGTTTATGATTTGAGTTGGTTTTACAATTTCTCATTGTTTTCCATGATCTTTGGCTGGAACCTTTGTACGAGTGAACTTTTACTCAACAAATACCTTATGATTAATGATATATATATATATATATATATACCTTTGTACGAGTGAACTTTTAATCAACAAATGCCTTATGGTTAATGATTATATATATATATATATATGAAGGAGCGGCCGGGGAGATATTGGAATTTTCCAAAATACTTTTCATTATTTTTATTATTTACAACTATATTATTTTTTATTATCTAATTAATTTTAGAGCTTATATAAATTTAAAACTTTTAGTCCTATTTATATTTAAATTCTACTTAATTAAGTTTTTTTTTATAAATTAAAATATTTATTTATAATTATAAAATTAAATATAATACATAATATATAAAAATGAGAAGGTTGGGATTTCCAAAAATGTCTTTCATTATTTTTATTATTTATAAAAATACCAAAAACATATTTATAGCGACAGAGAAATGATTTGATGCCAATAACATATATTAGCAACAAAGAATTTGTCACCAATTCATATCACTTCGTCCCTAATACCTTTAGCGACACAAGTTCCGTTACTAGTACCTTATTAATAAGGTTTACCCATATAATGTCATCTTTTAGCGACATTAATTTCATTGCTAATTCTTTTATGAATGAGGCCATGCAGCATCATTGCTAATAATGTTTAGCGACGAAAAAAATCCCTAAAATTTTCAATTTTTAATGTTACAATAGTTAGCATAAATTAAAATTTTAATATTATTTTAATAATAATTATACTTAGAGATAATATATTATAATTATAGTGATAATATATTATAATTATTTCAATAAGAACTAAAATGCACTTACTTTAAAGATAGTTGATTATAATTTTTTTCCACATCTTTATTAATTTCTTTTTTTTTCCTGTGAACACTACTTTTAAAAAATAGTAAAGGATTTTATTATGTTAATTTATTTTAGTAATATTTCTTGAGCATTTTATATACAAATTGTTTTTATTATAAACACTACTACTTTAGAAAAATAAATGATTTTAATTGAAATATTATTATTTCATTTTAGATACTATTATTATTATCATCGAAATGTGTATTGTTCAAAACCACAAAATATGTATTGTTAACATTATTTTAAAATATTATAAAATAATGTCTATGGACCTTTCAATAATATTTATTTAGAGTTAATGGTTTATTAGATGTTTAAATAAAAAATTTCAAACATTATAATGTAATATAAATTAACTTTATTATATTAAAAAAGAAATTTTTACAAAATTTATATTATTTATATTCTTAAATAAGAAAATTTGAAACACAACATATTAAAAATTTATTATTGAAAATCAATAGATTATAATAATATCATATTGTATACAAAAATTAACAGAAAATTACATATACTCAACTCAACTAAGCCTTTATCCCAAAAATTTGGGGTCGGCTATATGGATTCGCTTTCTCCACTCTAAACGATTTTGGGTTAAATCCTCATAAATGTGTAATGCTTTTAGGTCATGTTGTACTACTCTCCTCTAAGTCAATTTAGGTCTACCCCTTTTTTTCTTTCTATCCTCTAACCTAATGTGCTCTATTTATCTAACTGGAGTCTCCGTATTTCTACGCTTCACATGACTAAACCACCTCAATCTCCCTTCTCTCAACTTATCTTCAATTGGCACCACTCCTGCCTTTTCTCTAATACTCTCATTACGGACTTTATCTAGTCTAGTATGACCATTCATCCACCTTAACATTCTCATCTTTGCAACTCTTATCTTAGACGCATACGACTCTTTCAGTGCCCAACACTCACTACCATATAACATAGCCGGTCGTATGGCTGTACGGTAAAATTTTCCTTTCAACTTATTGGGAATCTTACGATCACATAAAACTCCCGTGGCACGTCTCCAATTCAACCATCCGGTTTTAATCCTATGACTAACATCTTCCTCACATCCCCCATCTACTTGAAGGAGTGAGCCTAGATATTTAAAGTGATTACTTTGGGACAGTACCACTCCATTTAAACTAACTCATTCCCTATTACCAGTTTAGCCTTCACTGAACTTGCAATGCATGTATTCTGTCTTCGTTCTACTTAACTTAAAACCCTTTGACTCTAGAGCACTTCTCCAAAGCTCTAGCTTTCTATTGACTCATTCTCGTGTCTCATCTATCAGAACAATATCATCTGCAAACATCATGCACCAAGGAATACTCTCTTGTATATGTTTCGTCAATTCATCTAAAACTAATGTAAAAAGGTAAGGGCTTATGGCTGATCCTTGGTGTAATCCAATTGAGATCGGAAAATCTCTTGTGTCCCCTCCCACCATGCGCACAATAGTAGTTGCTCCTTCATACATATCTAGAAAATTACATATAAATAAGTTAAATCATTATATATATATATATATATATATATATATATATATATATATATATATATATAATTGATCAATCGGATGAGAGGACAAAGGAAGTTCAACCTCTTTGGATGGCTCAATCTCACCGATTTCTGGTTCACCGTTGGGAGAAACCCTAGTGCCATTTTGTAAGCAAGTGTCCGGTTGGAATTTAGTTATGTTGTGACAAAGCTCTTATGGTACTTCGGTAATCTTGGGGTGTTAAGGATTCAGAAAAAGTTGCCCCCACTTGCTGATGGTCAATGAGGTAAGTCATCCTTGGATTGGAATCGATGACTTAAGCCTATTTCATAGGGCAAGAGCGTGACTCTTTGAAGCTTAAGACTCTCATCTAAGAGAAAGAGTGTCCGTTCATGCTTTCTTCATGAACTCAAATTCTCATTTTATATTTTTAGTTCTTCTAGTGCTTGGTTTGATTGCCAATGCAACCAGAATTGTTTTGCAGTGCTACGCTACTGACAGTTGTGGAAACAAGGTTACTGACACAAGTTACACTTACACAACCTAATTCATTGATTAAATTAACATTTGATTGTTTTTCTTGCTGGATAGAAACTGTAGAAATCTTTTATGGCATGATACAAGACCACTTGAGTCAATGTTTTATGAGATGCATGAAAAACTTTGAACTTGTGTTATTGCAGTATTTCCCTAGTTTGAGGATTTGCTCCTGTTTATGGTGTTTGAGTTGATCTGCAAATGTCTCATTTACTGAAATCTTAGGTTTCTTGCAGAGGTTTCAGATCAGAACTTCGTAGATGAAGACCAAGGAGAGAAGTCAAGCTCTATGGCAATGGTGAAAAGGTTGGAGATAGTTGAGGCTGATGCTTCAAGCAATGATCAAGTAATTTGCGAAATGAACCTGTATTCAAATTCCTAATTTGATTTCTAGACTTGATCGTCTGAGTTGGAACTTTAAAATTTCTTGGTTTTTAGAATGATTTCTAGACTTGATCGTCTGAGTTGGAACGTTAAAATTTCTTGGTTTTTAGAGTTGCTCATTTTCTGTGAACTTTCTTATACTGTTTCAGGTTGTTCCATTTGCAACTTCTAAATTGAACAATTTTCAAGCTTCCACAGAAAGAGAAAAACAGGCGCAGCAGCAGTTGCTGCCAGAAAAAACTGATAATTTTGTCTACCCAAAATCTGATCAATATTTCAAAAGGGAGAGCTAAGTTGGAATCGAAGGTTAACACTCAACTCTAATGAGCCAATAGAGCGAGATATGCTAGGGTTTTTCATGTTGCCCTGTTGAAGATGTATTTTGAGAGATGCAAAATATTATAGTAGGCAACCTTCCTGAAGATGGTTCTTGCTGATAACTATATATGATGAGGGACTATTTTTGTTAGAAAATTGTTTTAGGGGATGAAAAATTCATATGTGCTGTATGATAGCAAGCTGCTGAACTCTACAAGATAAGTTACTTTCTTGTTTTCGTGTTCCTTAACCCAGTTTGTAAATTGCATTCAATTGATAGAGATATATTGAACTTTTTATGTATGTAGAAGATGGAGAAGAATACAATTGATGGGGTAATGTATTGATATTTTGTAGCTGCAGCAACAGCGTGTGTTCAAATATACAAATAAGGATTCTTTTGATTCATTAGGCAGGAGCTTCAATAGAGGGGAAGAGAGTTTATGCCAACCGTGTAGCATATGCAGTTAATATGCTGAAGAAATTGTTGGAATTGCTGTAGAATTTTCTACATCCTTATATATAATAATGTCCTGTAATTGTGAAAGAAATATGATCACGATTCTAATCTCTCTCTAATGCCAAGATAAACTGGTGATATCAGAGCAAGGACTCACCTGTGCTGTGCCCCAATTCTCCTGTTAATATATGTTCTACCTAAAATTCCTCCAAATTCTTTCACAGAGATAGTTTTTTCTTACACCAGAAACTACAAAATCTAATCGCGGCAACAGCTGACAATACTCAACAGAAGAACCAAATGAAGGCAATTTGAAGGGAATGATAGGATTCATTAGACCAAAAAGGGCAATTAATGAGGCATTAAGTCCTACAACAGGTATATGTTTAGCCTTTAGGAACTAATTTTTACTTGGCTAAAATGACTTCCCGTATATAAACAGTGTCATTCACTTATTTATTTATTTTTTGTAGGTCAAACGGACCAATGGCTCTTGCAACTGCTTGAGTACTACTCATAAAAGACTCTGCCCAGATAAAGAACACGGCATCTAACTATATTGTGAGCGCCTTTGATAGTTACTTGTACGATGCAAAGAAAATAAAATGATTTAATATAAATTTGTAACTAATCTCATGGAATTCTTGTAAAATAATTTTTTTTATAAATAGTTAATTTCAAAAAATTTATTAATTTAAAAAAAATAAAATATCCTCATATAAAAAAACACATAATAATTTTTTAAAATATCTAATAGATAATATTTAATAGATTCTAAACTAATTTCTATAATTTTTTAAATAATATTTGATATATAGAAATTTTTAAAAATTATTTTATTTTTTATGAAGAAAATTTATTTTTTTATTAAGTTAATAGATTTTTTATAATTAATTATTTTATAAAAATATTAATTTAATAATAATTTTAAAAAATAAATTATAAAAATTTTATTAAATCATCTTATTTTTTTATAATAAAGTAATTTTATTATTTATTAAAACCAATTAATAATAGAATACCACTTATAACATGACATGATATGGTAACATTCGCTTTGCAGGAAAAATAATATGCATATAGATATGGATGGCTGAGATGATTTGAGATGGACGACTAGGCTCAATTAGAAATAGATTGGCTCAATCACATATTGGTAAATATCGGCCACGCATAGTTCAGATCGACCAAACAGAGCTCGAGTTCGGCCAGAGATAGCTCATCTAAGACAGTTAGCTAATCCAGGTACATCACTAAGGACAATCCCTACTTATTCCATATAAGAATATACACCACCACCAGAAAATACTCTCTAAAATATGAATATGCTAAAAAATATACTCTTCTACGTTATTTATATTTAGGATATTCTCTCCTTCTATCGTTTGAACTAACTTTAATTTGAATGTCAGAAGATTCTCATCGAGAATATCCTTAATGGACAGTTGACTCGTTTATTTTCTATTTTTTAAATTTATACTTGCAAAAAATTTTATGGACCACAATAACACTAAAAAAAAAAAAGAAAAAAGAAAAAGAAAACAAAATCTTAAATCATTTTTTTCCCTTGTACATAAGAATAATTTACTCTAGTAGAATGCTAAAAAGTTTTAAAGATTACTTTGCAAATTATATATTTAGATTATATTAAAATTTGTTCACGGTTTTTTTTTCCCTTTGCGTACGGATCGTACAGTGCCCATTTTTTTTTTATTTTTAATAAATCTTTTTATTTTATTTTTTCACTATGGTGTCAAATCCGCTCAATGTCTCCTCCATGACTCTACCATTTATTTCGTCTCTTCCAAAAATCTTTTTTAATTTTTTTTTCATTTTTAAATTTTGTTGTTTAACAATAATTATAACGATTGGACTTTAACTATGAAAGTAATAAATTTTACTTATTCTTTTTCTAATATTCCACTAATACTAGATGAGTCATATTACTTACTCTAACTATAATTAATTAACGATATATTTGTTAATAAAAATATAGAATAAATATGGATATATTAAAAAATTAATAGAAATTAACTATTTTTTTAAAATTAATTAAAATATAATTTTCATTGAATAAAAATTTTTTATGTTAACCAAACGAGAAATAAAATTTTTTTATATATTAGTTATTTTATTTTTATCATTAGTTAATGATCAAGTTTAGTAAAAAAATAATAATATCAATGCAACATCGTGTGGGTAATTTTACTTCTTTAATTACTATAATCAGCGTGTTCACATGCTTACTCTTTGAGAAATAGATTTTATTGACATTTTTCTATTTCATTTTGATGCAAATTGCAACTTTCTTTTATATTCCATTTGTTTGTACTTCATAGAGATATGCTAAAAGTGAAAAAAATTAAGAATTTCATAGTTCAAAACTATATTTAGAGTTAACAATAGGAAATATACCTAAAATTAGTTTTGAAATGATTTTAAAATAAATACAAAAAAAAGCACAAGATGAAACCCAAGCTAAAAAATCTATTTGAATTGAGTGAACTAAATTAGTGCCTATTTGGCATTACTGTTAAAGTTATTGTTGAGAAAAATATTTTTTTTTAAATATACTAGTTAGTGAGTTAAAAATAATTTAAAATTAAATTAGATAAGTTTTAACGTAGGTGAAGGCACAGCTGAGGGGCATAAGCAATTTTACTTTTATTTAATTTTAGGTTGTATGCATCACATGTAAAACCAATTTTAAGCTGTTGTCAAATCACATTTTACAATTCTTGCAACCCAATTAATATTAGCCTATTTTTCCATTAGGAAGTTTACAACAAAATTAATCTAAACTAAGATTTAGGGATTTTATCCAAATGTGCACATAATTAATATCCAATCACAAATTCGGGTAGCTAGGCCTCCAAATGTCGGTCCTCTCATCTGTTCACTCAAAGTCATGATTCAAGGTAGTCTAACTCTTGAACCGAACCCTCCTTATGGTCTCCCTATGCTTTGGCCAAGCAATGCCCAAAGGGACGAATGGTTTTTCTTGGTTTTTTTTTTTTTTTTTTTTCGGGTATTTAGAAAACCAACTTCTCTAATTTCAATTCAAGAGTAAAACTTATAATGTCTGTTGAATTGCTAAAAAAATTGGCTAAGAGAAAGTGTTTGGCTTGATAGAAAAAGAGAAGAAAGAAATCTCTATCTAATAAAGCTCTCTCAATGCACGTGGTGGTATGACTTTTCTCTTAATTTAGGGATTCAAATTCCCTAAATTTTGTGAGTGGAGAGGGAATATTCTCCATTAAGGAGACATCCATGACACCGTCTTCCATTCAATAAGTCAATTAGGTGACTTGTCATTATCTCATGGTGCTACATGACATCTCATGTCACATCACCACCAAGTTACTAAGTCACATTTTCTCTCATAACTTTACAAGCCATATTAGCCAACTTAATTCTCCTATGTAATAATTTATATCATATATAAATTACCAATTAATTAAACTCCTTTAATTAATTAAGCTTATATTTAAATAATTTAAAAACTAGCTTATTTTCTTCTAAGAAACCCAATAAATAGAATTTAGTCAAGTTATGATAAGAACTTTGCAGCCTTATAGCAAACTAAATTTATGAATTTAATTAAACAATTAAACTATTTAATTAATTAATCAAATTAATTATGCATTGATCACTTGTTCTTATGTATGTGACTTCTTAAGTCTATTACTAATTGGCAATGGAAATAATATTAACTCTTTAATATTATTAGAACTCTTTCCATACTTAAAGTGAAATTCTCTTTCTACTCTTAGTTCTCATAAATTATGGTTAACATCTGGCATAGTGTACCATGACTACCCAACTAGTGATGAATTAGATTCATCCCTTATCTATGAACATTGATCATACTTACTATGCACTAAAATCTCTGTTACAAAATTCTAATTCCAACTAGGGTCACAATTAATGTCAAACTCTAATTGCCTTGAATAATATGTCTTCATCTTAATTCTAGTTCTTGATTAATAGGACTTTTTATTAGAAAATCTTTTCTGACTAAATCTATCCATCCTAGCCTAGAACTTAGTTTATTAAGTACAACTCAGATAGGCATAGGATTTTGTTCCTATTTGCTTAGGGTAATTGATTCCTTCTTGATTAAACACATATCTTCATATATAATTAATTAGTAAGAGCCAACACATGTTGGTATACTAATACATAGTATGAGCATGTAAGCAGTATCAAACTCAAAACACCTATATATAAGATAATAGTATCATCAAAGGATTATATGCACTAGTTGAAGGAGCGAAAGCATGAAAAACACAAGTTTAGATATTGAATTCAAAAAATTTTCATCTAGGGTCATATGCATCGTGCAAGATTCATTTTTATCTATTTGATTTCAATGATAAATAGCATATTAAAACTCTTTTAATATATTTTTGGATCTACATTTGCCATTTAAAATTTTAGAATTAACAGATTAATTCATTAGAACCATATATTAGATCAAGAACAAGTGCACTAATCTTTTGATGTACTGCAGTGTGTTTGGCACCTTTGGGAGGCACCTTAGGACACCAGGTGTTGTCCCTCTAGCTTCTCCACATCAAGATCACTAATGACAGCCCTTGAACAGCTTCTAAAACTTTCCAATCAATTAGAAAATTAAGTTTTACCTTTTAAGAGATTACAGATGTAAACAGGACACTAGAAACGATTTTTAGTATTTTTAATTCAAGAGATTGTTGTCTAATCTCTTTGAATTGATGAGAGATGAAGAAGAAGAGAAGGAGAGGCAGCCAAGGGTGGCAGCACCAAAGAGAGAACAGCAGCTTGTGTTTTTGTTTTTTCATCTTTACACTTATATAGCTAGGTCATCACTTATAACCCCTGTTACATGTCACCTTTTGATTAGCTCTAGGTTTAATTGACCCAATTACATTGTGCCAAGTGTCAAACCTATATTTAATCTTGACTTTAATCATCTTACATGATTAAAAGACATATGGCAAGCTTATGTGGAGTGCCATGTGTCACCATCTCATGGTTCCACATGTCATCCTGTGAAATGACCAAAATACCCTCGTGTCTTAATTTTGAGTTCTCAACCCAAAATAATTATTTCTCTTCTTCTAATCAATTTATATCAAATATAAATTAATTAATTAATCTCTATTAATTGATTTTTCATTAATTAAATTCATATTTAAACACTTTAAATATAAATTTAATTTATACTATACATCCAATAACCTAGATTTGGTTTCAAGTCATGCTAGGGACTTTGCAATCTAATTGCAAACCAAACCTATTTAATTAATCAATTAAACTCTTTAATTAATTAATTAAATCATATTTAATTTGGTGATTACTTGTGTATGTGTGTGACTTACGAGGCTTATCACTAATTGGCAACGAGACATGATTTCAACTCTTCATATCATCAAAACTCTTTCTTACCATAAATGATTTCTCTAAATCATTTTATGTAGCTCATAGACTATGGTTGACACCTAGCATAGCATGCCATAGCCACCCAATCAGTAATAAGGTTTACCTTAAATGAACCTATAATCATATGTTACCATGCACTAGAATCTCTCTGTTGCAAAATTCCAATTCGAGCTGGAGTCATAGTTTATGTCAAACCCCATTTGCTATGAATATTATGTTCTCTTTTAATTCCAGTTCTTGAGTAAAAAGATTTTCTCATCAGAAACTTTTTTCTGAATAAATCTATCTGTCCTGGCTAGGAACTTGAAACATCAAGAATAATTAAATGAATATAGGATTTTATCCCTATTTACTTAGAGTAACAGATTCCATCTTGATCAACACCTACCTCTATATATAACTAGTAAGAGCCAACACATACCCATATACCCATATACAGTACAAGTATGAAAGCAGTATCAAACTCAAACCATCTATATACAAGATAGCTGTGCTATCTTAGGTCTAAAGATTATATGTACTGATATGATTTATGACAATGCATTGACAAGAGTATACTCTATGTGCTTGTCATAAGTATTACTGGTTCGGCCTACTTATCATGTATAAGTGCCTATAAAGTTTGTTATATGGCATGAGATTCACCATTCCATCTTATTTACATCTCATATAAATAATTTGGGAACAAACATGATTACAATCTTTCTGGATAAGTCATGTCCTTATTGTGAAGTATCCTCGATTGTGAACCTATTTATGATACTTTGTGCTAGAAATACTGTCACTCATATTCTTAACAACTTAAGAATAAAAATTCTAATAAAATATCAATGGACCTTTTCTATTACACATAAATATATTATGTAAATGGAAAAGTGAAAATGCCTTTTATTAATAAAAACATGTACAAGATACATACTAAATGATATGCTCTAGGGTATACTGCTAACACTAATATGACCTAGATGATAATATATTAATAAAAGCAAACTCCATGTACATATTATCTATATGCCACTAGTTTAGTCTACTTATCTTATAAGTGTCCGCTGTGTTTGTCCCAACATCATATGTCATGTAGCATGAGACTCATCATTCCACTTTTATTAACATTTCATAATAATCTATGAAAACAAACAGAGGTCATAGTTTCACCGGATAGGTCATACCCAATAAAATATCATTGATTGTGAACCACTATTTATAGTACTTATACCAGACAGTTTTGTCACTCATATTATAAACATTTTAATAATGGAATATCTAACAAGCTACTAATGAACTTTTGAAATAAATATATAAACCATTTAATTTAAAAGAAAGGAAATTAGTGGGAATTAATTAATATGTACCAAATACAAATTATAAGTACTACTTTAAGGTACACTACTAACAATAAGAATACTAAAATAATAAAACAACCTTTCAAAATTACTTTCTTTAACAACATCTAAAATGATACTTTTTTTTCCTAAAAAAAAGTTTTGGGCCTCCAACCTTAGTGCCAAATAGGCACTTAATTTAGTTTGATTCGATTTTCTCGCTAATTCAATTCAATTTAGCCTGTCATAGATTTTAATTTATTCAATGTTTTTGGTTTTTAAAGCTAAACTGAACAATAAGTGCTCACCATTTATTTTGAGTCTACCACTGAGCTCATAATTACCACCTAATGCTTTATTCTAGTATGTTGTTCATAATGGCAATTATATATACAATTAAGTTTGACTATTATATAGCCCAAGCTATGGTTTCTGCTGATTTGGCTTCTTAATCTTCCATCATAGGACCAATAGATAGGTGCTTTTAAAAGTTAAATTGTTTATGTGGAGGTTTCTGCAACATTAGGCTTTTTTCTTTTCATAGTCAAATTTAACATTAGTTAATTTGTATTACTTCTTTGGAATGAATTAATGTGTACGCCTCAAGAGATCTACTTGGATGCATTAATGCATTTGCAATCTATGCAAACCATGTATGCCGAGGATTAGAAGATGGCAGCAACTGCCTTTTTCCTCTCTTGAAGCTTAATATATATCTCACAAATATAATTATTACTAGAGAAGAAAGAAGTAGCAAGGATTAATTTAATTTAGTTAGCTAATTTTGCTAGTTACTTTTATAAATTAGGTAGCTAGTTTCATGAAGTATACAACTAGTTTTGTAAGAAAGTTCACAAGTTTTCATTTACAACTTATTCTAGCTTTCATTTAGTTCTCTCCTTTCTTATTTTTCTCTCCTTTCTCTTCCTTTATAACTGTAACTCTATATAAGTAGCTTAGTTGCTCTATTTTGAAGTAATGAGAAAGTTCATCTCACATTCTCAAGTTAGTTTTGTGATATGGTGTCAAAGCAGTTATGTTTTGTTCTCTTTGTCTTCTCTTGAACAAGACCCCTAAATTTTCCTTTCTTTTTTTTTTTCATTAAATCATGGTGAATCAACTTACAATTGTAGAAACTTCTTCAACTTTAGCCCTTAATTCAATGGTGGATCATCTTCAAAACCCATCGAATCCTTATTTCTTTCATCCAAATGAAAATCCAAC
Organism: Hevea brasiliensis; assembly: GCF_030052815.1. Classification (NCBI taxonomy): domain Eukaryota; kingdom Viridiplantae; phylum Streptophyta; class Magnoliopsida; order Malpighiales; family Euphorbiaceae; genus Hevea; species Hevea brasiliensis. The sequence continues at coordinate 29,811,183 of NC_079506.1, forward strand.
TCTTACTCTAATATCTATTGTTCTTTTTGGTCTTAACTATCATTCTTGGTTGAGAGCCATGAGAATGGCACTTTTTTCTAAGAACAAATTGACGTTTATTGATGGAACAATCAAGGTTCTTGATATCATAGATCCTTTATTTTTTTGATTAGGAAAGATGCAGTATACAATGGTTCTTTCTTCGATTACTCTGTACTTGTCTCTATCGATTACATAGAGTATTCATTGGATGGATAAAGCTTATAATGTGTGGAATGATTTGAGAGATAGATTATCTTTCGTATATCAGATTTATAAGAAGAGATATATGCCTTTAAGCAAAGTGATTTTTTAGTTACTAATTACTTTGCTCAATTGAAAATTCTTTGGGATGAATTGAACAATTTTTGACCTCTCCCTGTGTGCTCTTGTGATGTGCCTTGCAGCTATGATGCCATAACCACATTTAATAATTATCAGAAAATGATTATGTGATATGATTCTTAAAAGGGTTAAATGACCAATTTGCTACTGTGAGGTCTCATATCCTATTAATTGAACCATTGTCACCAATTAACAATTTTTTCCTTAGTAATTCAGCAAGAACAATAAATGTGTTGGAAGTTGATGTGATTTTTGAAGAAAGACTATATGAAAGTATTTGCATACAAGAAAAGAAATATAAGCATACCTATGGGCATATGCTAACTAAACTAAGCAATCTTTCTTTATAAAAGGGGAGATATTTACTGCTAAATATAAGAGGGAAGTAGTGAGAATGTGAAAGCTCTGAGAGTTGGAGAGCTAAAAAAATGAGGAAGAAAAGAAAAATAAGTGTTTGTTTATGTATTCTTTGTTTCTTTTTCATGAAATTTGAGTTTATCTTCTCCCCAAATTGTCTATTTTTTATGTTAATTTTAAGTTTCTATATTGTCTTTGTAAAAGCCAAAAATCTGCTCTTTTTTCCTTCTCTTTTCTGCTGCATATTCTGCAGAACTTAGTCTTTATTTTCTATTCTTAAGTTATGTTTTTTAGCATTTTTTTGTTTTAAAGCTTGAATCTCCATTTTCCAACATGGTATCAAAGCCCAAATGATCTTTAAGGGTCTGTTTCAAAATCACTTTTAACTATTTTTATTGAAAATGATTCACAACTTCATCAAGAATATTTTCTCCTCCATTTTCATCCACCTTCAAGGGTGAGAAACTTAGCTTTTGTTATGAAAGAGACCTACAAGTCTTTAAACTATAGAAAATTTCAGACCTTCATGTCTTTAAACTGATGATGCAGATCTGCAAGTATTTAAATAGTAGAAAACTTGATGATTTCGACCTTAGTAAGTCTTTAAAATGCAAGAAATCTAATGAATGGGGCCTAGGCAAGTTGTAAAATGCAGAAATCTTATTGTCACAACCCAATTTTTGGGCCGAACTACCGCTAGGACTTGGGTCAGCATAAGACTTTCGAAGCCCGTAGTAAGCCTAAGTAGTTTACAAGCCAATAACAAAGCTCAAAAAGGAAGGCCTAACATCAAGAAAATAAACGGACAGAGCCCAACCATAAAATGGACAATCCAATGGGGAGAAAACTCACCCAACCTGTATCATAAACAAAACCATAATTGGGGAGCTTAGCTTACCCTCACTAAACAAATCAACGTCTAATATCAAAATAAGGAACTCAGCTCACCCTAAATCCAATATCACACAAGCACCTTAATTCAAATACTTTAGTTTTACATTATAAAAATATCATTACAGTCACTGCAGAGTTCTAGATTTGAATAATAAAATTAATAATTAATACATTAACCATTTTAAGTTCCCTACGAGGAAAAAGTAGGTTAAATCCAAAATAACATTCAGCTGTTACCTAGGAAAAAATAATTGAACTGAAGCAGTGGAAGCATAAAAAACACAAGTTTATATCATTGAATTCAAAAATTTTCACCTAGGGTCACATGCATCATGTAAGATTCATTTTTATCTATTTGATTTCAATGATAAACAACATATTAAAACTCTTTTAATATGTCTTTGGATCTGTACTTGCCATTTAAGATTTTAAATTAATCAGATTAATTTTAGAACCCTAGATTAAATCAAGAACAAATACACTAATCTCTTGATGCAATGCAGCGTATTTGTACCTTTGGGATGTGTCTTTAGGACACCAGATGTTGTCCCTCTTTCTTGTTCACACTAAGATCACCTATGAAAGCCCTTGAATAGCTTCTAAAGCTTTTTCTATGAATTAGAAAATCAAGTTTTGCCTTTTGAAATATTATAGATGTAAACAGGACACTAGAAACAATTTATAGTATTTTTAATTCAAGAGATTATTGGCTAATCTCTTTGAATTGATGAGAGATGAAGAAGAAGAGAGAATGGGAGCCTCAAGGGTGGCGGCACAAAGGAGGCAGCAGCTGATAGTTATTTTTCTTTTCATAACAACACTTATATAGCTAGGTCACCACTTAAAACCCTTGTCACATGTCACCTTCTGATTGGCTCTAGGTTTAATTGACCCAATCACATTGTACCAAGTGTCAAACCTATATTTAATCTTAATTTTAATCATCTTACATGATTAAAAGACATTTGGCAAGCTTATGTGTAGTGCCATGTGTCAACATCTCACGATGCCACATGTCACCCTGTGAAATGACCAAAATGCCCTATGTCTTAATTTTGAGTTCTTAACCCAAAATAATTATTTCTCTTCTTCTAATCAATTTATATCAAATATAAATTAATTAATTAATCTCTATTAATTAATTTCTCATTAATTAAATTCATATTTAAACACTTTAAATATAAATTTAATTTATACTATACATCCAATAACTTAGATTTGGTTTCAAGTCATGCTAGGGACTTTGCAATCTAATTGCAAACCAAACCTATTTAATTAATCAATTAAAATATTTAATTAATTAATTAAATCATATTTAATTTGGTGATTATTTGTGTATGTGTGTGATTTACTAGGCTCATCACTAACTGGCAATGAGACATGATATCAACTCTTAATATCATCAGAACTCTTTCTTACCATAAATGATTTCTCTAAATCATTTTATGCACCTCATAGACCATGGTTAACACCTAGCATAGCATGCCATGGCCACCTAATTAGTAATAGGATTTACCTTAAATGAACCTATAATCATATGTTACCATGCACTAGAATCTCTCTGTTACAAAATCCCAACTAAAGCTGGAGTCATGGTTTATGTCAAACCCCATTTTCTATGAATATTGTGTTCTCTTTTAATTCCAGTTCTTGATTAAAAGATTTTCTCATCAGAAACTCTTTTCTGATTAAATCTATCTGTTCGGGCCAGGAACTTGAAACATCAAGAACAATTAAATGAATATAGGATTTTATCCCTATTTACTTAGAGGAACAAATTCCATCTTGATCAACACCTACCTCCATATATAACTAGTAGGAGCCAACACATGCCCATATACCCATACACAGTACAAGTATGAAAGCAGTATCAAACTCAAACCACCTATATACAAGATAACTGTGCTATCTCAGGTCTAAAGATTATATGCACTGATATGATTTATGATAATACATTGACAAGATTAAACTCCATGTGCTTGTCATAAGTGTCACTGGTTCGGCCTACTTATCATGTATAAGTGCCTATCATGTTTGTTATATGGCATGAGACTCACCATTCCATCTTATTTATATCTCATATGAATAACTTGGGAACAAACATGAATACAATATTTATGGATAATTCATGTCCTTATTATGAAGTATCCTTGATTATGAACCTATTTATGATACTTTGTACTAGAAATACTGTCACTCATATTCTTAACAACTTAAGAATAGATTTTCTAATAAAATATCAATGGACCTTTTCTATTACACATAAATATATTATGTAAATGAAAAAGTGGAAATGCCTTTTTATTAATAAAAACATGTACAAGATACATACTAAATGATATGCTCTAAGGCATACTACTAACATGAACAAGGGTGAGTGTTTAACTTAGAGAGTTTAAATATTGATTATAATTATAATTTCTATAACTATTTAAGACTAATGCATTCCTAAGTATGAAATGTACACTAAGCACTTATATCAAGGAATTCACCCAATTCTCATACAAAAAAATATTTTGGAGCTACATCTATACCCAGAATAGTATTTTCACACATAACTATAGGAGCTGATCCCTTATCCAGCTCTCTTAATCTAAGACTCACCAACGAGCTCAACTCAAGCCGAACTAAAACTCTAAAATAAATATACTATTCATTTTGGAGTATGGCAAAATATTTATCATTTATGATATTAAAATAACTTAATATTATAATAAAATTCTAAGTTAAATACATTTAAAATTAAAATTCAAAACTTAAATTTGGATCTTTAAAATAATTTGATAAGAGCATCTTTAAATAATAAAATAAATCTTTAAATAATGCAATTAATAAATCATTTATTTTCTTTAAATTTTTAAGGCATTATAATCTTTCCCCCTTTAGGAAAATATTTTCGCGAATTTTAAACAAACCAGAGATAAAGAAAAGAAGATGATTAGAATAAGTGCAAGCACTTGTTACTCAAGTTTTGCATAGATGATTGAAAACGTTTTGCTTCTATTTGCCCTTGCTGTAGTACACCAACTAGCGTCCTCCATCTGAAACTAAGCCATCACATCTGACTACTCGTTTATTTTTTTCTGACATCTCTAGTATCCACAATGCTTCCACTGCACCCTTATGTGGTATCCTACAATTCTAGTCTTTATTTCTTTTTATTACCAATCTTTGCGATGCAAAGATCTAACTCATACAACCTAGTTTGAAATGTCTTTGAAGTACCCTTCTGAATTAGCTAATTTTATACGCACCTTGCTCGAGATCACTACTGATCTTGTTGGTCATTAAAACTTTAGCAAGACTTTCTTTGTGCTTAAAGCACTTATGCTTCTTAATTCCATGATATTATGAGCTTCTAGCCTACTTTTTTCCATGAGATCCTTGTACTAACTCCTGCCTATCTTATGTAACTAGTTGTGTAGAGCTCTATCTAAGTGTCAAACATCCATATACTATCTATCAACATTGAAAGGTGAACTGGGTCTCTTCTCTAACTTGACAAAAGTTTATGTATTCCAAAGTAACCTAGTTAGCATGACTTGATCATTTCCTATTCCTCTAGAATGAGAGTTGTTTGACTTCAGCCTAAAACTTCTTACTATTTGACTTGAACCTAAAACTTCTTATTGTTTGACGTACTTTCTAACACATTGGCACTTAGATCAAGGCTCCATTACTCTCTTATCTTATCATTTCCCATAACTTTTTCTTTTTCACCCTTGTGCCTTTTCCTTCAAAGATGTCCATCCCATCATCAATTCTAGCCTTTTATTATTTCTTAATCTAACATGATTGTTAGCTTCATTACTTCTCGAATTTTAACACTGCAATTTATTCCTACCAACACATCCTTTATGTTATATAACACTATAGTGTTGACCCATTATTCATGCTGTACAACACATGCAATTCACCATAAAAGGTTCCTACTATTCCTCTGTCCCTAACTTGACTGTCAGAACATTGTTATTCCCTACTACCCTTTGTAGAAAGCTGCTCATCATTGTTAGTTAAGGGCTCTTTAACCTATAAGTTCCATTGGAACTAACATAGTAGTGGAAAATGTATGTTGTACCACAATCCTAGACAAGATATTTCATGTGTTCATTCTTCTTACTATGGCCGCATCTACTGCCCACAACTTTCCAAACTTCAGCCTCAAATTTACTTATCAGTAAAAGTTTCATCCATTGAATCTCATTCTCATATAGCACTCCCTCCAACTTATAGTTTAGAAGGGATACAACCTTTGGTAACTAAGTTGGTCTAACTCCTGTCACTACCCTGATCGTATATCCATCCTTAACATTAGGCATGCACTTACCATCATTCCCATATAAGGAGATTGTGTATGAATTGGTGCCTACCAAATTCTCAAATAACTGGGTCACCTTGACTTAGTCTTCATTCCTTATATAACCTTCTAGAGCCAAAAGCACGAGTTAAACTTGAAAAGAAGGAGAAATATCCTCCTGTAGTCAACTACACATGATTATTTATATAATAATGTTTAACCCATGTCTTGTAGTCTTTCACCTTAAATTTTATCATCTCCTTACAAAAATTATGCTCTACCTATAAGGCATCAGTCGCACCAGCCCTTTATTGTACCACCGTCCTGCCTAACATAACTTCTTATAATTTATTAACTTTGCCTATACTAAATCTATATTTCATACCTATCATCATTAGTATTGTGCCCCTAACTTTTGCTCTATTCTAAAAGATACATCTCACTAATAGATTCTTCCAGTACTAACTCCACCCTTATCTACAACCTTTATCCTTGAACTTCCTAGTGACTTATAACTACCTATGCTTATCGCTTCCTATTCTACCCCTATTGTTGTTTTGTCATTATTGCTTTACTACAAAGTGACTTCGTTAATCACATTATAGACATTCTTCTGGCATTCATAACAAACCTTTAATTACCTTCTCACTATCTCAATAGTCTAACCTAAAGCTTATGCGTCATTATCCATCATTCTTTTCTCTCATCATGCCAATTTGATACATTAGATTGACTTTTATTCAACTTATCACTTACTAACTTCTTTTCTCTGCTTGATAAGATAGTTCAGGATACCATGGCACACCTTCTAGCTTTTGCTCATTATTATTGCATTCCTCTCCTAACCTTCTCGATACGGTTAATAGGTTAAAGGAATATTGCCCCATTGCTATCCACTTCACCTTAGGAATAGGGAGCAAGTAGAGGTTGATCCATTCCTGTAACTTCAAGCTCCAAATTCTAGCCCCTAACACTGCTCCAACTATGACTTGTTATGAGTCTTGCACTTTTGGGTTATAGATGTTGACAAATGTTCTCACTTATGTGGTCCTATCCTAGGCTCTTTAGTCTTACTTTTCAATTTACCTCATTTACCTTGTCCACACTAACACGTTGACTATTTTATTTCTTGATTTTTTTTCTTTGACATGATAACTATGCCAAAAACTTGTACCCTTTTTTTTTACTATCTCTGTCAAGTCATCTACGCTTCTATTTTACTTAGAATTAGTCCTCTTACCATTATGATTGGTACCAACTAGTACCTGAGCTTTTCACCCTCTAATCACTAAACCTTAACTACCTTGCACACTTCCTGTCATGACTTTTCACCACTGTTTATTCTGATCCTGAAATTTATACCCTTAACTACCTTAAGGAAGGGATCTACATGATTTCCATCTTTTATTCTACTTAATCAATCAAAACTTAGGGTACTAAGTACCCAGTTCCTATCCCTAAGTTCAAAAGAACCACATCTGTCATGATTTGATCACGTATGACTCCTACAATGGAACTTGTATCCTCCCCAGGGTACTCAAACCAACAACTCTTTATCACACTATAGTCCCATTCGGAACATCATTCTGTAGGTTACCACACTAGTAGTAACCTTTTGTCTTTCCTAATATACTGGAATGATACTAAAACCTCTAATCTCATGATAGGGTACTCAAGCCAACAACTCTATGCTCAAGTTAGGATAACTAAGTCATTGATTCTAGTTATCACCCAAATGCAACATTTGATACTCTATCCCAAGGGTTCTAAACCATAATTAGGAGTTTCCTAACTTCTCTGTAAGAACATAATTCCGTTATAATGCAACTGTACCAAAATAAAACAAAACCTCATCTTGGAACACCATGGGGATACCTACAGCTCTGCACAATAATCTCATGTTTGTACTATAATCTGTAGCTTATAGCACAAATAATAAGAGTGTTACATAGGTTACTATGGTACGTCCCAATAGACTATCGTCTCTAACCCCTTGCACCTCAATAAAAACCATATGGAAAAGTATCCTGATAAAACACTCAATTAATAACATAAACTTGCCTTAACAAGGCATTCCACTGACAACAGTTACAGTGGTACTCATACCCTCACTTAGGGTAGCTACACTATCATGACTCATTCTATGTACTTATGCCTGACACTAATTAGGCATGCCACATGGCCTTATAGTGACTAATCACATCATTTCTTGGAGTACTTATCACTATGGCAAATATTGGCACATCTGCAAACTCAAATAATGTCACTTATACTCCTATGAGAATCGATGCACAGAATAAACATCATAACATGCTACCCAAGGAGTAACATTGATACTAGAAGTAGGGAATTACAGAACAGATGAAATAGGATCCTATACTCTACATGTGATAAACCTAAGACCACAATTCCCATGAATCTAGAGCCTAAGCTTCGATACTAACTTTTTCATAACCTAATTTCTAAACCAGACCAGCACTAGATCTTTGGTTGGCATAAGGCTTCCAAAGCTCATAGTAAGCCTAAATAGTCTATAACCCAATAACAAAGCCTAAAAAGGAAGGCCCAACATCAAAAAAATAAACAGACAAAGTCTGACCATAAAATGGATAATCCAACTAGAAAAAAACTCACCTGACCTGTATCACAAACAAAACCACAATTGGGGAGCTCAGCTCACCCTTACAAACTAAATTAAATCAACATCTAATATCAAAATAGGGAGCTCAACTCATCATAAATCCAATATCACATAAGCACATTACATTAGTTTTATATTATAAAAATACCATTATAGTCACTGCAGAGTTTTAGATTTGAATAAAAAAATTTAAAAATTAATACATTAACCATTTCAAGTTCCTTACGAGAAAGAAAATAGGTTAACTCCAAAGTAACATCCACCTGTCAGGTGGGAAAAGATAATTGAACAGGAGTGAGTATTTAACTCAGAGAGTTTAGATATTCATTATGAGTATAATTTCTATAGCTATTTTAGGCTGATGTATTCCTAAGTATGAAATACACATTGAGCACTTATATTAAGCAATTTAAATAATTCTTGCACAAGAAGATAATATGGAGCTGTACACACATCCAGAATAGCATTTTCACACATAACTATAGGAGCTGATCCCCTATCTAGATCTCTTAATCCATACCCGCCAACGAGCTCAATTCAAGCTGGACTTTCACTTAAATCCAAGTTTGGGGGCCATCAACTTAAAGCCTTGCCTCACCCCGACTTTCCATGTTCATAAGGATTGGGCTCCTACAAGACTAGCTCGAGCCGTGACTAGCCGTCCAATCCATATCCATCATACACCATTTATAGATAACACACATATAGAGTTTCAAATTATCCTTAGGGCGGCAATCACAGATAATTAACAATAATTAAATGTCCATCAATAAGAATGCTTCTAATTTATTTAACTAAGCATGAATATATATATATATATATATATATATATATATATATATATATATATAGGAGCATGCAAAAATATAAATAATATTAAAATTATAAAAATAATCAATATCTAACTCACAGTGTAACCCAATGCTTATTGGTTCTGTTGAGAAAAAGAAAATGGTTGATTTGGATCACCTAAGCAAATTTACCAAAGAACAATCAAGAATAGATCAATAATAAGTAATTAAAGAAATAAAAGACTTCTTAAGTTCATGCCGAAAATTCGATAGAATTTCCCATATGCCTGGGTCCTAACCTCCCAGTAAGAAAATGCAATTCATATCTCAACAACCCAAAGGCCTTAGATCCACAATACAACACAACAAAATGCCCATTCGGGGCTTGCTAAAACCAATTACATAGTGTTATTGCTTAACTTCAACTTAAGGGCCTAAAATTCACTATTGTCTAAAAATATACAATTCACTTTCAAAAATTCTATAAATATTCTTAGAGGTCCTTAAAAATATTATCTTAATATTACAATTCAAATTACTGCATTTTATAAGCCCATAAATATTTTATTAATTTTCAAACTACAAAAAAAGTGAATTTTCATTCGAGATTACCTATGCTTATTCTGACACTTGGAACATGTCCAGGGTGTTTGAAAATAGTAGGAACAACCATAATATCGACCTACTTCTAAGGTGAGTCCTAGAGTTCGTGCGTTTGGACCAAAATTATATCAACATAAGGAGTTAGAAAAAAAAAATTAATCTAAAAGATGACTTTAAAGACTTAAGATCTCACTAGTAAGCTCATGGGTCTTGAAAATTTTTCGTTGTCAAAAAATTCTCGAATTGGTATCGTTTCGAAGCTCTTGGAGTTTACAACCGTTGGTATACTAGGATTTTTGAGAAAAATTACAGTTTGGGAGAATTTTTTCCGAAAATCAAAATGGGTTAAAACTTTCGAAGCTCGATTAGCACAAATCAGGAAATGATACCGTGCAAACTTGGTATCTACGCGATGCCCATGAGGAGAGGAGTGTTTTGATACCAAGAATGCTGGAAAAGGTGACTGGAGAAAAAGGTTATGGCCAGAAAAAGAAAAGAAAGAAGAAAAAAAAAAGAAAGAAAAAGAGAGAGAGAGAGAGAGAGAGAGAGAGAGAGAGAGAGAGAAGAGAGAACATGTTGGGGGAGGGCTGCTGGTTCACGTTTTAAAATTTTGGTTCATTTTTTTTTTTAACTTTTACTTTTACTTTTTACTTTTAAAACTTTAATTTTTTTTGTTATTTTCTCTCAACAAAGTTCAAAATTCTTTTCAATATAGTCCAAATACTATACCACAATTAAATTCAATTTAATAATAATAATAATAATAATAATAATAATAATAATAATAATAATAATAATAATAATAATAATACACACAATATATTAAAACAATAATATAAAATATATTTATTACATGAATCATAAAATTTTAATAAAAATCTATTTCATATAATTAAGATACTATTTATTTTGGAGTATAGCAATATATTTATCATTTATGCTATTAGCATAACATAATATTATAATAAAATTCTAAGTTAAATACATTTAAATTAAAATTCAAGACTTGAATTTAGAGCTTTAAAATAATTTAACAAGAGCATATTTAAATAATAAAATAAATCTTAAAATAATGCAATTAATAAATCATTTATTTTCTTTAAATTTTTTAGGGAATTACACTTGTTGAAATGGACTTGAGCAAGTCCAAATAGACTGAGAAAAAAAAAATTGTCTTTGAAGGTCTAACACATCCTTAAATTGAAAAGGACCTTGGCATGTACATAAACTGTTGACCCTTGATGAAGGGACCCAAGGAGAATCTTTTTGTTAGCAAGATTGCTAGCAAATAAAGATCAATGTTTTTGTTTGAAGAATTAATGATCTAAGACGAAGATGTCCACCTCCAACAAAAATCCCATCAAGGAGGAGTATTGGAAGTTGATGTGATTTTTGAGGAAAGATTATATGAAAAACTTTGTGTATAAGAAAAGAAATATAGCCATGCCTAAGTATAGTCATATGTTGACTAAAGTAAGCAATCTTTCTTTATAAAAGAGAAAAGATTGTTGCTAAGTATAAGAGGGGAGCAGTGAGAATGTGAAATTTGTTAGAGTTGGAGAGTAGAGAAAATGAGGAAGAAATAATGGGAAAAAAAAATGTGTTTGTTTAAGTATCCTTTGTTTCTTTTTAATGAAATTTGAGTTTATCTTCTCCCCAACTTGTCTCTTCTGTTATGTTAATTTTAAGTTTCTATATTGTTTTTGTAAAAGTAAAAAATCCACCTCTTTCTTCCTTATTTTTTCTATTGCATATTCTGGAGAACTTGGTTTTTATTTTCTGCTCGTAAGTTGTGTTTTTGGGCTCTCTTTTTATTTTAAAGATTGAATCTCCATTTTCCACCATGGTATTAAAGCCCAAATGATCTTTAAGGGCTTATTTCAAAATCACTTTAAGCTTCTTTTGTTGAAAAATTCACAACTTCATCAAGAATATTTTTCTCCTCCATTTTTATCCGCCTTTAAGGGAAAGAAACTTAGCTTTTGTTATGAAAGAGACCTACAAGTCTTTAAATTGTAGAAAATTTCAAACCTTTAAGTCTTTAAACTGATGATGTAGGTCTGTAAGTCTTTAAACTGTAGAAAACTTGATGATTTAGACCTTAACAAGTCTTTAAACTGTAAGAAATCTAATGAATGAGAGCTAGGCAAGTTGTAAAATGCAGAAATCAAGATGAAATGGACTTAAGCATGTCCAAATAGACTAAAAAATTTATCTTTGAAGGATCAATACATTCTTAAATTGAAAAGGACTAGAGCATGTCCATTAAACTGCTTAAACCTTAAAAGAGGACCCAAGCGTGTCCTAGTACTACTAAAATTCATAAAATACGACCTAAGCATGTCCTAAAACATTTAAACTTGGTTTGAAGGGACAATAGCAAGTGCATAAATTGTTGACCATTCACGAAGGGAACCATGTTAGTAGTATGCCCTAGAGCTATGCCTTTATGTTGTGTATTGTAAATATTTATTTCCATTTAATGACAAATATTAATTTCTCTTATATTTGAATGGTTTAAATGTAATAGAGAAATGTCCTTTAATGACTTGTTAGATATTCTATTCTTAAGTTGTTAAGAATATGAGTGATAGAATATTCTAGCACAAGCATTATAAATTTAGTTCACAATCTAGGATACTTCATTGGGCGTGACTTATTTGAAAAGATTGTCTCTTATGTTTATGTCCATGAATTAATATGTGATACTAATGAGATGGAATGGTGAGTTTCATGCCATAAGACAAAAATGGTGAGCACTTATATGACAAGTAGGCCGAGCCAATGATATAAGATGACTTATACATGGAATTTACATTTGTCAATGCAAAGTCATCTAGATCATAATAGTGTATATAATCCCTTAATTTGAGATAACACAGTTATCTTGTATATAGGTGGTTGGAGTTTGATACTGCTTTCATACTTGTACTATGTATGGGTATATGGGCATGTGTTGGCTCCGACTAGTTATATATAGAGATAGGTGTTAGTTAAGATTGGATCCATTACCTTAAGTAAATAGAGATAAAATCCTATGTCCATTTAATTATTCTTGATGAATTCAAGTTCCTGGCTAGGATAGATAGACTTAGTCAGAGAAGAGTCTCTGACAGGAAAATTCTTATTAATCAACATTAGAATTAAAAGAAGGACATATGATTATAAGCATAAGAGTTTGACATAAAAAATTACTCTAGCTAGAATTGGAATTTTGTAATGGAGAGATTTTAGTGCATGGTACGTATGACCAAAGTTCATAAATTGGGGAATTAATTTAGAACTAATTGGGTAGTCATAGCACATTATGCTAGATGTTAACTATGACAAATGAGAATTTAAATGAGAAAGAAATTTGATTTGTGTTTGGAATGGTTCCAATAATATTAATGAGTTAATATTATTCTCACTGCCAATTAGTAATAAACTTAGTAAGTCACACATAGAAGAGAAACTTGATCAAAGCAAAACTAATTTTATTAATTAATTAAATGGTTTAATTAATTAATTAAATTAATAAATTTAGTTTGTAATTAGATTACAAAGTCCCTCGCATGACTTGAAACTAAATTTACCTATGGAACTATTCAAGTTAATATTTAAAGTGTTTAAATATAAACTTGAAGGACTAAGCATAAAGGAAGAAAAAGATTATGGACTTGGTCAAAATTTTGGAGAGTTTGACCTTTCAAGGTTTGACACTTTGACTAAGGTTGACTTGGTTAAAAAAGGAGGCTTATGGTTATTTAATTAGTATTAAGAATACTAATTAATCAAAATTAATTTTCTTAACTAAGATTAAGAGTATGACAAATGGACCAATCATGGGATGAAAACTCATTTAAAGGTTGAATGGGAAATCAACATTTGTCATCTTAATTTTTAATTAAGGAAATTATGAGATAAATATATAAGAAAGAAAAGTTGTCTTCTTCCTCAGTCAAGTTGGTCGAACCATCTCCCTCCATTGAAGAAAATTCTTCTTCTTCCATTCTTGATTCAAGGGTGTAACACCCTTCCGGTAGCAACTCCGTACATTCTACTGTTCCGGTGACCAGTGTCGATTCGGAAAGTTAGAACGTCCGGAAAAATATTTAAACTAAAGTGAGGAACCATAATTAGCTCAAATATTAATAAGAAAAATTTAGGAAAAATTTTAGAAATAAAATACAACCAAGTTAAATGAGCCGGTGCCCTAGCAATGGGTAACCTAGTGAGAAGTTGTGGTTCTCGCAACTAGGAGCCCTAGACCCACGGGAAAAATCATAAAATAATTTTTGGGACTCCAGAGAAGGGTCATTGAGGTTCCTATGGCATTAGAATGCCAAGAAAATACATAGAAAAAATTTTCAATCGGTACAGACAATTTTGGCCCGTTAAGCCAAACGGAGGGCATTTTGGTCATTTCGCCCTCAGAGGTGATTTTTGACCAACTTGTCCAATTAAGTACATAAATTATATGACATAAAATATGAATTAATGTTGATGAAAAATTAATTTGAAGTTAGTAGAAAAGAAAAGAAAAGAAAATGAAATATAATGCAAATTATGACATCATTATGATGTCATTTAAAAATTCCCACCAATTACATTTAAACAACCACTTAATTAACTAATAAAAAGAGACAACTGAGACCAAAAAAAAAAAAAAATCAAAACACCATCTGCCTTATTCTCCCTCAAACCAGCCGAATTCTTTCCTTAACCCAAACCTCCATTAAAACTTCATCAAGCTTCACACCCCACTAAGTTTCACCATAAACCCACTTAATCACTTCACAAAAATTCTTCCTTGCACCTTAAACTCTCTCTAACCAGCAAAAAGAAGAAGGAAAAGAAAGTTTTTGCAAGCTTGGGAGTTAGCTCCAACAAGGTTAGTGCCATATACTTTGCTTTTATACCTTTCTAATCATGAATTTGAGTTAAGTTAAGTTGAAAACTTGATGAAAATTGAATTAATGATGCATGGTTATATTCCATGAAATTTTGGCAGCCTTGACATGAGTTAGAGTTAGGAGAATTCTTTGGTTAAAGTGACATATTAGCTGCCCCACTTATAAATTATATGATTAGTATAGTAAATTAGGAGTAAGGTGCATGAATTGGAGGCTTGGTCAATTAGGGTTAGGGTTTTGAAATTTAATTTTGGTGGTGGATGAAAATGGACATGAACTAAAATTTTAATGGTCAATTAGTGACCATTTGAGGTAAATTGACCATAACTTGGAGTGAATTGTAGCATTAAAAAACTGATTTGGTATGCTGCCTAGTGAAACCAGCAGGTTTGGATGTGAGTCCAGCCTGTTTGGACAGCCATAACTTGGGCTGTGTAGGTCCAATTGGTGTTTGGCTAATTGGACATAAAACTAGACACATAATGACACAATTTTGGTGAAGAAACCATGCCCATAAGACCAAACCAAGTGGACCAAAAACTTGCCCCAATCCGGGTGTCCTGCAACCAGTCTCTGCAGAATGACCAAATGAACAGTGATTGTTCATTTGGCTATAACTCAGTATAGAATGGTCTAATTGACCTGAAATTTTACCAGCAATAAGCTTAGATATAGACCAACAACTTTCATGAAGAAACCTACCCCAAATTATGAACAGAACCTATCCAACAAGGGAGTTGCAGTCACTGTTCACTGCACTGTAGATATGGTCAGTCCAGAAAAATTCCAATCCGGCCAGTTGTGGTTTTTGGACCATAACTTGAGCTACAAAACTCCAAATGGAGTGATTCAAAAAAAGAAATTCAACTAGACAAAATAAGGAACAACTTTCATGTTTATCATTTTCTCAAATTCCCACTGCAACAGTAACTAATGGAACAGTAAAGATAGGGTATGAAAACTGAAAATTCTGCTCCATTAATTTTAAGCTTAGAAATGGTATTGGTAATCAATACCAACAAATTTTGAATGCAAAATGTGGTATGTTGGGAGTGTTAAAACCAATGTACCTATTTTCTATACAAAAGTCAACATTTTTGTTGACTAATGAAGGGAATAGTAACACCAAAACTTGAAATTCAAAAATTGAAAAATTCAAAAGTGTCAAATGCCCTAGTATACCTAACAAGATTGGTTTGGATAGTTTGGCATGCCAATAGGGTTCAGTTAGCAGTACTGCACATGGCATTATGCCATTCTGTGATTTCATGGCTTTTAGCCATTCTGACCTTGTATTGAGATTTGGCCTTGTGCACGATGTTATCTGACTTATTAGCTGCTCATTGCACCGGGAGATACATATGTGACCGATGGTGTGACGGCCCGAGGTACTTGATACCTAGTGCCAGTTTACCCGCTTATCCAGTTCAGTCATCTAGTATAGGTTACTTGGGCAACCAAAAAAAAATGAAAGTGGATAAATTTAATGAATAATGAATATAACAAGTACAAAATAAGTAAGACTACAAATACTAAACAAAAATTTATTTGCAATGAGACATCGATACATTCACTGCATATTTATTTTATTTTATTTCTTTTTATTTTATTATTGGCACCACTAAGCTATTGCTTAGCGCGTTGCTTTTGCCACGCGTAGGTTCTGGAGATACTGACCGAGAGCCTAGTAGACCATAGACTGGATGAGACTTCCTGCAGCTCTGCATAGTGTCTGTGTCACCTCACCATCTTCAGTGCATTGGTAGGACACTAGGTTTCATTTTGGTATTTTGTAACTAACTTTTATTTTCTCATATGTAATTGAAACTTATGTAATGTATTTTGGTATTAATGTATATAGTGGAAATTGTGTTTGTGAATGAAAAAGTAAATATTTATTTATGACTTTTACATGATTATCATATGAGATGAATGATTAAGAAATGGAAATGTTGTTGAAAAACATATTGAGATTTTGTTGATGAAATGAAGTTTGGGATTGATTGGAAATGATTATTGGAAGTGTTTTTCACAGGTTCCGAAGAACTGTTTTCTACATTTTTAGCCGGTACTCTGCCGGATTTTCTATAAAATTTTCGGAACCTTAAATAAATTATAATTTCAATAAATGACTTAAATGAATTTATATTTCATAAATTATATTCAAAACTATGATAAAAATAAATTAAGGAAGAATAAAAATGATTGAGATAAAATAGAGTGTTCCGGTACACCGTGTGACATATCTTACTCGGATATACTGGAGACGGGTAAGGGATGTCACAAAGGGTGTTAAATGTTAACACACTTGAATTAATCCTAGAGAAAAGGTTTCCCACCACTTATATCCCCTTGTAACCATAGAAAACTCCAAAGAACTTCACTCCTCATTTTAGCCGAAATTCAAGGAGAGTGTTCAAGGAGTTTTGCTTGGATGAAAGGGCTTTAATCAAGGGCTTGTGTGGACAAGCTAGAGAGCCAACACTTGGTGGCTTTACTTCCCGAATTAGGTGTGTGAATGTGATTCTACGCTTATTGGGTGAGTTTTGCTCCAAAACCCTAACTTTGTAAGTTTGGGAATTTTGTTTCCTAATAGACAATTAGGTATGTTAGCAATTGATTGGGACCAAAACCAAATGTTTTTGCAATAGTATAAATGGTTTATATGTTGTATGAAACTTAGGGTTGAAATTTTTCAAAATTGCTAACCTTGCACCTATTAGTGAATTGTTTCAATTTTGGTGCAAATTTCCTTTAAACCAAGGAGGAGCTTTTTATTAGGAAGACTGCTAGCAAAAAAAGATCAATTTTTAAAGTTGTTTGAAGAACTTATAATCCAAGATGAAGATATCCACATCCAGTAAAAATCCCATCAAGGAGGAGTATTAGAAGTTGATTGGAAGTTGGTGTGATTTTTGTAGAAATACTATATGAAAATTTATGTATGAGAAAAGAAACATAGCCATACCTAAGTATGGGCATAGGTTGATTAAAGTAAGCAACCTTTCTCTAAAAAAGAGGACATTGCTACTAAATATGAGAGGGAATCAATGAGAATGTGAAAGCTATGAGAGTTAGAGAGTAGAGAAAATGAGAAAGAAAATAACAAAAAAAAAAGTGTTCATTTATGTATCCTCTATTTCTTTTCAATGAAATTTGAGTTTATCTTCTCTTCAACTTGTCTCTTTTGTTATGTTAATTTTAAGTTTCTATATTGTCTTTGTAAAAGCCAAGAATCCACCTCTTAATTCCTTGTTTTTTTTTTGCTGCGCATTCTGTAAAACTTTTGAGTTTTTATTTCTGGTTCTTAAGTGTAACATCCCTATTTGTATAGCCTGGTATATTTCACTATTCCGATGATCGGTGTTGGTTCGGATAATTTAGGGGATTAGAACCACACTTAAGACAACTAGATAAGCCCTAAACACAAATAATTAGTAATTGTTAATTAGTTAAGTATAAATAAGAAAAACGGAACATAAGAAGTTAAATGAGCCAAGAGTCACAACGATGGGTGACCTTTTCGGGAAGGATTGCGAAGTTGATTTAAACTCAAATTTCGAACCCCAAAATGTGACGTCGCAGTCCTTAGGACTATTGCGAACACAGTGGAAAAGAGAACATCACAAACAAGAAATGTTAAGCCAGTTAAATAATTAGGCCAAGGATCCAGAAGAAAGATTAAATTATTTGCAAACCGAGTCGAACCGGCGAGGGGCAATTTGGTCAATTGACCCTTAGAGCTGACTCCTGACCTAACTGTCAAATAAAATCGGAGAAAAGAAAATTTTGGAATCGAGAATTAAATTAAAGAACTATTGAAAAATTAATGAAAATGAAAAAAGAAAAGAAAAAAAAAGTTAATTACATCACTTTTATGACATCAAAATGATGTCAAAATTAATTTTTAATTTCTCACAATTTTTGACCCATTAAAATACACAAAATAAGACCTAAAATATATAAAATTAAAAAAAAAAAATTCACTTTCTTCTCCAACCAGTTCGGCAGCCTCACCTTGTTCCCACCTCCATTTTCAAAACCTCCATGAAAGCTTGGGCAAAGCTTGAGTTCATCCACCTAAACCCTAAATTCCCCAAAAATTCTCTACAACAACTTGTTATCTTCACTTGAGGAGACATTAGAAGAAGGAAATAAAGAAGAAAAAGAAAAGAAGTGAAGAATTGAATGTCAAGTGGAGGTATGTAATTTAACTTGAAAATTTTAGCTTAATTGTTGTGTTTATAGCTTAATGAACCAAGAAAGTTACTTAAAATGAAAAGAAAACAATTGATGAGGGACTATATATGAATTTGGCCAGCAGTAGGTTAGGGATGAAATGGGTGATTTTGATGCAAACTATGAATTAGTCAAGTGTGAATGAGAGTATAAATATCCAATATGCATTTAGAATTCAACAAATGAATTAAACATGGAAGTTAGGGTTTTGGACCTAGGGTTTGGGAGAAAAAATTTTGAGAATTGGTCAAATGGTGTATTTGACTTTGTTTGAGCTGAAAAATGGTCATGTATGACCAATTGTGGTGTGTAGGAAGTGTTGGAATTAAGTTTGAATTCGGATTGCTTATGGTCATTTTTGTAGGCAGCATGACCAAGGTCCATTTTAAGGACCAAAATTGAAAATTTACAAGCCCAATTGGTGTGAGGTCAATTGGGAATGAAACTAGACACAAAATGATACATTTTTCATTTAGGAATCATGCCCAAAAAGTGACTAAAACCTAGTGAACAAATTGACCAAATCCGGATTAGGCAATCTGACCTGTACAAAAATGACCAAATAAACAGTATTTGTTCATTTGGCAATAAATTGAGCCAGACAGGTCTAAATAATCTGAAATTTTACCAGTAGAAAGCTGAGATATAGACCTAAAACTTTCATGAAGAACACAAGTCCAAATTATACCCTTAACTAAGTCATTTGGCCACCCAAAATTAGCGACCTAAAACTACCAAACCAGAATTTGCCCAGAAAATCTGGGTTAGGCCAATCCGGCAGCCATGATTCAAATGGCTATAACTTGAGTTACAAAACTCCAAATGGAGTGATTAAAAAACGAGAATAAATTTAAGACAATAAGGAACAATTTCTATGAAGAAAAGTTAGCCAAATTCTAACAGCAACATAACCAATGGAACAGTGCAACATAAGACACCAAAACTAAAAATTTGAAATTTTGCCTAAAAGACTTAAGTTTTGAGAAAATAACCAAAACTAACAAATTAGGTAACCAAAATGTGGTATATGGGTGAAGTTGGAATTTCCATACCTATTAAGCCTTAGAAAGTCAACAAATTGACTTGAATAGTGTCGTGAATAATAACTCCAAAATACAAAATTTAAAGAAAGCCAAGTTTAGCATATTAAAGCTAGGTAAAAGTAGATTTGAATTTATTTTTGGATTTATGATAAGTTGTGATACTGAAACACTGTGAAACTGTGTGTTTCAGTGGAAAAGAATACCGAGAAAGAACCCGAGGGATCGAGTCAAGGCCAAGAGGCGACTCGCTTAAGGTTTGTGCACAACATCAATACGCTTAAAAATTCATTTGCAAGTGCATGAAATGTGTATTATGCTTTTGCTTTGAATTGTTGAAAGTTTATTTGTGTATATTTGAAATGGCAATAAATGTTTAGTAAATTGTTAAGATAAGTTTTGAAACCACAGTGTCATGACCATATATTTGAACACCTCACTAGCATGACTAGTGGGGGAAATCAGTTTCAAAGTTTGATTCCTTCTCTGGTTGAAGTGTTGAGGTGTGTGCCAATAGAAAAAAAAAAAAGAATGGGTTCCCATATATTTGAGCTAGCTAGCCTTGCGATGTGACTTCTCCTTAGCCTCTGGCTATTGAGATGATATTTGTTTTGAATGGCATGATATAACTGTGTGTTTTTATGAAATTTGTTTTGAGACTTTTGAAATGAAATTGTTTGGATTAAATGCATATAAATCATGTTTTGTATTTATTTCTCATATTCAGTTTAATTTTTGAATAAGTATAATTTAAATTCTGTATAAATATTATTTTAGTATGTTGTGCACCACTGAGTCATAGTACTCAGCGATGGCTATTATTGCTGTTGCAAATATAGAGATTAGAGGAGCAGCAGAGTGAGCTGCTAAAGATTGTGGAGCTACCTTCCCTGAAGTTTTATCGGGTATATTTTATACCTGATTATAATAATTATTTTAGATGTATGTAAATGTATGTACATTTAGAAAATGATCATGAGCAGTTGTATAAAACTTGTAATAAATTTTAGTTTGGATTTTTCCTAATGTAAAATTTGGAATGATGTATGTAAATTGTTTTATCTTTAATAAAATATGAATGGAAGTATTTTGTTTTAATTTGAATGAAATTACTTAGTAGTATTTTTTCTGATGTTGAATTTTGGAATTTGAGAAATGATGTTGAAATTGGTTGAGATGGATGTTGAATTGATGAAGTTGATGAGATAAATCTTTTGAAGTGCTTTTTACAGGTATTTGAAAAACTGTTTTCTTAAAATACAGACGGCATTCTGCCGAAATTTTTATAAAATTTGCCAAAAAATAAAATGGGACAAAAATCTTAACTAGTTTTCAAACACTAATTAAATGTTTTAATACCTATTAGAAAATGCTCACCACTTATAAAAGTAAGAAATTTATTTTTAAAATCCCTTGTAGGTTACTTAATGAGTTATTGGTATGTGAAGTTCGGTAGTTCATTAGGTATTCTACGGGATCATGTTATGCCCTACAGAGGGGTAAGGTGTGACATTTTTTAGTGGTATCAGAGCAAATTTTTAAAGTATGTTTTAACTTATGAATTTGTGTCTTTTCTTTGCTAAGGACAACTGCTCAATGTCCTTATTTATTACATAGAGTGCATTACATTATAAATATGAACTAACGGAGAGAATCTCCTTGTATTATTTGTTCAGGAGATATCCTATTCTAGACTGATATGGAAGAAGGGGATCGCTCTGTTGAGCAATCTGTTGAAGTTGAGGCACAAAGGGAAGCCCCAGCTCTACAAAATGTCAGTGGGTCAGTAGCACCAGCCCCACAAATGTCGCAGTTTCCTGCACAGTTCGCACAGCAGATGGCTGTGATGTTCCAACAAATGGCTGGGGGTATGCCTGCTCAAACTCCACCCCATACTTCTGTGGTGCAACCTCAAGCTCCAGTCAGACAGTATGACAAGTTATTGAAGTATGGGGCTACGGAATTTAAGGGTACAGTAGACCCTTTAGAGGCAGAGCAGTGGCTGGAAAGAATGGACAGAGTATTCAAGAAATTGCACTGCCAAGATGAACTGAAATTTGAATATTCGGTATCTTTGCTACAAGGGGATGTTTATGATTGGTGGAAGACCATCCCCACGGCTTATTTGAACCACGATCTTGACACAGGGTGACTTCATCAGAGAGTTCAGACAGAAATACGTCCCAGATGCATATGTGGATCAGAAGCTACAAGAATTTCTGAGTTTGAAGCAAGGCAACAGAACAATGACAGAATATGAGAGGGAGTTCTCCCGCTTAAGCCATTATGCTGGGAGTCTCCTTTCTACCAGCAAGGAAAGGTGCAAAAGATTTGAGACGGGTTTGAAGCCTAGCCTACGGATGCAAGTTGTGAGA
The DNA here is from genome assembly GCF_030052815.1 of Hevea brasiliensis. Classification (NCBI taxonomy): domain Eukaryota; kingdom Viridiplantae; phylum Streptophyta; class Magnoliopsida; order Malpighiales; family Euphorbiaceae; genus Hevea; species Hevea brasiliensis. The sequence goes on from NC_079506.1 coordinate 29,833,678, forward strand.
TTCAGACATAGTAATTTTCTCAGAGCTCATCTCTCAGGCACTTGAGTTGGAAAGAATTGAATCAGAAGCGACCCCAGCGAATGAAAAATCAGAGAAAGCTGAGAAAGCAGAGAAAGATAAGGGGGAAAAGTCAGTAGAGCCAAGTCCTAGTGGTACTTCTGGGAAGAGGAAGAAATTTAGTGGACCTAGCAGAGGTTGAGGTGGAAGGTTTGGAAGGGGCCGATTCTCTGGACAGAGACCCCCTAGGTCTGGTCAACAGTCGAGCAGGGATTCACAACCTCCTCGCCCCTGTGAGACTTGTGGTAAGATTTATGGGGGAGAATGTTATTGGGTAACAGGAGCCTACTTTAACTGTGGAGACAAGGGCCATCTTGCTAAAGATTGCACTAGTGCTCCTAGATTCGGTCCAGCTCCTACGACTGCAGAAGGATCTATTCAGAGTCCTGCTCCCAGAGGTTCACAACCAGTTGGCAGAGGTAGAGGCACTGCTTCTGGCAGTCAGGGCACTGTTAGTCAGTCAGCACAAGGAAGTGCATCAGCCAGGGTTTATAAGATGAGACAGTGAGAAGAGCCTGAGACTTTTGATGTTTTAGATGGTACATTCTCTATCTCTGATCAAGAAGTATTTGTGTTATTTGATCCGGGTTCAACCCACTCGTATGTTAGTGCTAGCATAGTCAGTTCACTTGTTGTTCTGTGTGTCAAAATGGGTTTTGAAGTGCTAATAACTAGTCCGTTAGGACAAGAGATTCGGGTCAATAGAATTTATAGAGATTGTCCTTTGGTGATCCAAGGACATATTTTTCTGTCGGATTTGATTGAAATGCCCTTCAGAGATTATGATATTATCTTGGGCATGGATTGGTTAGCCAGGCATCACGCCATGATTCACTGTAGACTGAAGACAGTCACTTTTGGTCTCCTTCTATACGGTGATGTGGTAATACATGAGGAGAGGCATTTACTGCCATCAAACATCATTTCGGCTACACTAGCCAAAAGGATGATCAAAAAGGGGTGTGAAGCATACTTGGTACATGTGATACACACCCAAGTGGGGAGTCTAGCACTGAGGGACATCCCTACGGTATGTGACTTTTCGAACATGTTTCCTGATGAATTGCCAGGATTACCTCTAAAAAGAGAAGTGCAGTTTGAGATTGATGTTATGCCTAGTGTGGACCCAATCTCCATAACACCATATAGAATGGCACCAGCAGAATTGAAGGAGTTAAAAGTGCAGTTGCAAGAGTTGCTTGACAAGGGCTTTATCTGCCCTAGTGTGTCACCTTGGGGAGCGCCAGTGTTGTTTGTTAAGAAGAAAGATGGCACTCTCTACTTATGTATTGATTATCGGCAGTTGAATTGTAATGGCCCGGCCCACTAGTGATATTGTCCGCTCTGGGCTGAAGCCCTCACGGTTTTAAACCGCGTCACTAGGAGTTACGAACCACCAACTTATAAACCCAGCATCTCTCCCGTGTTTTGCCGATGTGGGATTTGCCTAGGGTGTTACAATCCACCCCCCTTATGGGACTCAGCGTCCTCGCTGAGGTTTGCCCCACCATCGCTCAAGGTTGCACGCGGAGCGGCTCTGATACCACAAATATAATAGCCCAACCCACTAGTGATATTGTCCGCTCTGGGCTGAAGCCCTCACGGTTTTAAACCGCGTCACTAGGAGTTACGAACCACCAACTTATAAACCCAGCATCTCTCCCGTGTTTTGCCGATGTCGGATTTGCCTAGGGTGTTACATGAATAAGGTGACAATAAAAAATAGATATCCATTGCCCCTCATTGATGACTTGTTTGATCAGTTGAGGGGTGTAGCTGTGTTCTCCAAAATTGACCTAAGATCAGGTTATTGTCAGCTGAAAGTACAAGAGCAGAGTATTCCTAAAACTGCCTTCAGAACCCGCTATGGCCATTATGAGTTCTTGGTCATGCCATTTGAGTTAACCAATGTTCCGGCTGATTTTATGGATCTGATGAACACTATCTTCAAACCATACCTCGATCAGTTTGTTGTGGTATTCATTGATGATATATTGGTTTATTCGAGGAGTGCAGAAGAGCATGATAGACATCTGCGGATTGTCCTGCAGACTTTATGGGAGAAACAGCTATACGCCAAATTGTCGAAGTGTGAATTTTGGCTGAAAGAAATATCTTTCTTAGGGCATGTAGTATCAGTAGAGGGCATCAAGGTAGAAACAAGTAAGATAGAAGCTGTCCTTAATTGGAGGCCACCCAGGAATATCATGGAGATTTGCAGTTTTCTGAGTTTAGCTGGATACTACCATCGATTTATGAAGAGATTTTTCATGTTGACATCTCCATTGACCAAGCTGCTTAGGAAAGATGTGAAATTTCAGTGGACAGATAAATGCCAGCAAAGTTTAGATAAATTGAAGAGGTGTTTGACTGAGGCTCCAGTCCTGACTTTACCTACCCCGGGTAAAGAGTATATTGTTTATAGCGATGCTTCTCACAATGGGTTAGGCTGTGTATTGATGCAAGATCGAAATGTCATTACCTATGCATCACGCCAGCTAAAACCGCATGAGAGGAATTATCCTACACATGATTTGGAGCTTGCAGCTATAGTGTTTGCTCTTAAGATCTGGAGACACTATTTGTATGGGGAGAAGTGCTACATTTACACAGATCATAAGAGTTTGAAGTATTTGGGCACCCAGAAAGAGTTGAATTTGAGACAGAGGAGATGGTTAGAGTTGATAAAAGACTATGATTGTCTGATATACTATCAGCTAGGGAAAGCTAATGTTGTTGCTGACTCCTTAAGTCGCAAGACTATGGCAAGTCTATGGGTTACTCCTTTGTCTATGGTACATGAGTTGAGATCATTACATGCCAGCTTAGAGATTAATGATAAGGGGCAGACAACAGTTGCATGGCATGTACAGCCAGTGTTGATTGATCAGATCAGAATGGCTACTCAGAATGATGAAAGGTATCAGAAGCTATTAGAAGAAGTCAAACATGGCAAGAAACCAGAATTCTCAATAAGAGATGACAGTCTATTACTACATCAGGGCAGAATGTGTGTTCCTAATGATGTTGATTTGAGGCAGATCATTTTAAAAGAAGCACATGAGTCTCCTTTTTCCATGCACCCTTGTGGCACAAAAATGTATAGAGGGCTAAAGGAGCATTACTTGTGGATGGGTATGAAAAGAGATGTGGTAGAATTTGTTTCCAAATGCCTAACTTGTCAGCAAGTAAAGGTAGAGCATCAAGTACCAGTTGGTTTGTTACATCCACTACTACTACCAGAATGGAAATAGGAGAGAATAATGATGGATTTTGTGATGGGACTTCCAAGGACACAGAAGAGTCATGATGCAGTATGGGTTATAGTTGACAGACTAACCAAGTCTGCTCCTTTTCTACCAGTTCGGATGGACTACAGTTTAGAAAGATTGGCCAAGTTGTACATAGATGAGATAGTAAGACTGCATGGAGTTCTAGTATCCATCGTATCAGACAGAGATCCTAGGTTCACTTCTAAATTCTGGGGTATCTTCAGAGAGTATTAAGAACTAGATTGAACTTCAGTACGGCATTCCACCCACAGACAGATGGCCAGTCTGAGAGGGTAATTCAGATCTTGGAGGACATGCTACGGGCTTATGTGATTGAATTTGAGGGTAGTTGGGTTACACACTTGCCTTTGATTGAGTTTGCTTACAATAACAGCTGCCAATCAAGCATTGGGATGCCTTTTTATGAAGCTTTGTATGGCAGAAAGTGCAGAACTCTCCTGTGTTGGGATGAAGTAGGTGAAAGGAAGATGATTGGGCCTAAAATTGTTTAGTAGACCAAGGAGAAGATCAGGTTGATCAAAGATCGACTTAAGACTGCATCAGATCGTTAAAAGTCCTATATTGATTTAAAGAGAAGGGATATTGAGTATGCAGTGGGTGAGAAAGTATTCCTCAAGGTTTCCCCTTGAAAGAAAATTATGAGCTTCGGCAAAAAGGGGAAACTGAGTCCTCATTTCATCGGGCCATATGAGGTTCAGGAAAGAGTGGGTCCTTTAGCATATCGTTTGGCACTACCTCCAGAGTTAGAGAAGATACATAATGTCTTCCATGTGTCTATGTTGAGGAGGTATCAATCAGACCCATCTCATGTACTACCAGTAGAAGAAATTGAAGTGAATCCAGACCTCACATATGAGGAAGAACCCATAGAGATTCTGGCTTATGAGGTGAAGCAGCTACGGAACAAGCAGATACCGTTAGTGAAAGTGCTATGGAACCATCATTCGGGCTAAGAAGCTACTTGAGAACGAGAGGAGGACATGAGGAAACAGCACCGACAGCTATTTAGAGACTGATTACCAGGTAAAATTTTGAGACGAAATTTATTTTAAGGGGGGGGGGGGGGGGGGGGGGAGAATTGTAACACCCCTATTTGTATAGCCTGGTATATTTTACTATTTCGGCAACCGGTGTCAGTCCGGATAATTTAGGAGATTAGAACCACACTTAAGACAACTAGATAAGCCCTAAACACAAATAATTAGTAATTGTCAATTAGTTAAGTATAAATAAGAAAAACAGAACATAAGAAGTTAAATGAGCTGAGAGTCACAGCGATGGGTAACCTTTTCAGGAAGGATTGCGAAGTCGATTTAAACTCAAATTTCGAACCGTAAAATGTGACGCTGCGGTCCTTAGGACTATTGCGAATATAGTGGAAAAGAGAAAATCACAAAAAAGAAATGTTAAGCCTGTCAAATAATTAGGTTAGAGATCCGGAAGAAATATTGAATTATTTGCAAACCAGGTCGAACCTGCGAGGGGCAATTTGGTCAATTGACCCCTAGAGCTGACTCCTGACGTAACTGTCAAATAAAATCGTAGAAAAGAAAATTTTGGAATCGAGAATTAAATTAAAGAACTATTGAAAAATTAATGAAAATGAAAAAAGAAAAGAAAAAAAAAGTTAATTACATCACTTTTATGACATCAAAATGATGTCAAAATTAATTTTTAATTTCCCATAATTTTTGACCCATTCAAATAAACAAAATAAGACCTAAAATACATAAAATTAAAACCGAAAAATTTCACTTTTTGCTCCAACCAGTTCGGCAGCCTCACCTTGTTCCCACCTCCATTTTCAAAACCTCCATGAAAGCTTGGGCAAAGCTTGAGTTCATCCACTTAAACCCTAAATTCCCCAAAAATTCTCCACAAAAACTTGTTATCTTCACTTGAGGAGACATTAGAAGAAGGAAATAAAGAAGAAAAAGAAAAAAAAGTGAAGAATTGAATGTCAAGTGGAGGTATGTAATTTAACTTGAAAATTTTAGCTTAATTGTTGTGTTTATGGGTTAATGAACCAAGAAAGTTACTTAAAATGAAAAGAAAACAATTGATGAGGGACTATATATGAATTCGGCTAGCAGTAGGTTAGGGATGAAATGGGTGATTTTGATGCAAACTATGAATTAGTTAAGTGTGAATGAGAGTATAAATATCAAATATGCATTTAGAATTCAACAAATGAATTAAACATGGAAGTTAGGGTTTTGGACCTAGGGTTTGGGAAACAAAATTTTAAGAATTGGTCAAATAGTGTGTTTGAATTTGTTTGAGCTGAAAAATGGTCATGTATGACCAATTGTGGTGTGTAGGAAGTGTTGGAATTAAGTTTGAATTCAGATTGCTTATGGTCATTCTGCAGGCAGCATGACCAAGGTTCCTTTTAGGGACCAAAACTGAAAATTTACAAGCCCAATTAGTGTGAGGCCAATTGGGAATAAAACTAGACAGAAAATGACACATTTTTCATTTAGGAATCATGTCCAAAAAGTGACTAAAACCTAGTGAACAAATTGACCAAATCTGGATTAGGCAATCTGACCTGTACAAAAATGACCAAATAAATAGTATTTGTTCATTTGGCAATAACTTGGGCCAGGTAGGTCTAAATAACTTGAAATTTTACTAGTAGAAAGCTAAGATATAGACCTAAAACTTTCATGAAGAGCATAAGTCCAAATTATGCCCTTAACCAATTCATTTGGCCACCCAAAATTAGTGACCTAAAACTACTAGAACCAGAATTTGCCCAGAAAATATGGGTTAGGCCAATCCGACAGCCATGATTCAAATGGCTATAACTTGAGTTACAAAACTCCAAATGGAGTGATTCAAAAAGGAGAATAAATTTAAGACAACAAGGAACAATTCCTATGAAGAAAACTTAACCAAATTCTAACAGAAACATGACCAATGGAACAGTGCAACATAAGACACAAAAACTCAAAATTTAAAATTTTGCCTAAAAGACTTAAGTTTTGAGAAAACAACCAAAACTAACAAATTAGGTAACCAAAATGTGGTATGTGGGTGAAGTTGGAATTTTCATACCTATTAAGCCTTAGAAAGTCAACAAATGGACTTGAATAGTATCGTGAATAGTAACCCCAAAATACAAAATTTAAAGAATGCTAAGTTTAGCATATTAAAGCTAGGTAAAATTAGATTTGAATTTATTTTTGGATTTATGATAAATTGTGATACTGAAACACTGTAAAACTGTGTGTTTCAGTAGAAAAGAATACCAGAAAAGAACCCGAGGGATCGAGTCAAGGCCAAGAGGTGACTCGTTTAAGGTTTGTGCACAACATCAATACGCTTAAAAATTCATTTGCAAGTGCATGAAATGTGTTATGCTTTTGCTTTGAATTGTTGAAAGTTTATTTGTGTATATTTAAAATGGCAATAAATGTTTAGTAAATTGTTAAGATAAGTTTTGAAACCATAGTGTCATGACCATATATTTGAACACCTCACTAGCATGACTAGTGGGGGAAATTAGTTTCAAATTTTGATTCCTTCTCTGGCTGAAGTGTTGAGGTGTGTGCCAATAGAAAAAGAAAAAGAATGGGTTCCCATATATTTGAGCTAGCTAGCCTTGTGATGTGACTTCTCCTTAGCCTTTGGCTATTGAGATGATATTTGTTTTGAATGGCATTATATAACTATGTGTTTTTATGAAATTTGTTTTGAGACTTTTGAAATGAAATTGTTTGGATTAAATGCATATAAATCATGTTTTGTATTTATTTCTCATATTCAGTTTAATTTTTGAATAAGTATGATTTAAATTCTGTATAAATATTATTTTAGTATGTTGTGCACCACTGAGTCATAGTACTCAGCGATGGCTGTTATTGCTATCGCAAATATAAAGACTAGAGGAGCAGCAGTGTGAGCTGCTAAAGATTGTGGAGCTACCTTCCCTGAAGTTTTATCGGGTATATTTTATACTCTTATTGTAATAATTATTTTGGATGTATATAATTGTATGTACATTTAGAAAATGGTCATGAGCAGTTGTTTAAAACTTGTAATAAATTTTAGTTTGGATTTTTCCTAATGTAAAATTTGGAATGATGTATGTAAATTGTTTTATCTTTAATGAAATATGAATGGAAGTATTTTGTTTTAATTTGAATGAAATTACTTAGTAGTATTTTTTATGATGTTGAATTTTGGAATTTGAGAAATGATGTTGAAATTGGTTGAGATGGATGTTGAATTGATGAAGTTGATGAGATAAATCATTTGAAGTGCTTTTTACAGGTATTTGAAGAACTGTTTTCTCAAAAAACAGGCGATATTCTGCCAAAATTTTTATAAAATTTGCAAAAAAATAAAATGGGACAAAAATCTTAACTAGTTTTCAAACATTAATTAAATGTTTTAATACCTATTAGAAAATGCTCACCACTTATAAAAGTAAGAAAATTGTTTTTAAAATCCCTTGTAGGGTACTTAATGAGTTATCGATAGGTGAAGTTTGGTAGTTCATTAGGTATTCTACGGGATCATGTTATGCCTTACAAAGGGGTAAGGTGTGACATTAAGTTTTGTTTTTGAGCTCTCTTTTGTTTTAAATATTGAATCTCCATTTTCTAACAAAATGTTAGGGCGAGTTATTGTAAAACCAAAAGTGTTTGCTAATATTACTAATGGATCTTTAAATATCTAATGGAAACCTGATGTTGGCATAGGTTATGTGCAGAGATGGGGAAATAGGTCTCAATTTTCTACTATAGGTCCTTCTAGTGTTAGTAATTATTTTGGTAGAGGTTATGTGGTAATTTTGGTAATAATTTTTTTAGTGGAAACAATGTCAAAATTTGCACTTATTACGGAAAACCAAAACATACTATTGAGACTTATTATTACAAGAATGGATTTCCCTCAGGTTTTGAATTGAAAAATCAGAATACCTTTATCAACACATTTTTTTTTAACAAAAGAATGAAGCTATTGACCAAGTTTAATAGCCTTCTAAAACTCATAAGATTTAAAGTGTTCCTTTTATAATAAAAAAACAAATATAAGAGAATATTAACCCAAAATAAACACGAAAGCAATAATGCAAAAAAAAAAAAAAAGGAAATGTTGATTGTTATAAAGGAATAGCTGATGGTATTCCCACAGATGATGCCAACTGACACTGCTATAGATCTCTAGGTCATCAGATGCTTTAGAATGGATCTTGGATTGCCTGCAAATAAGAATCGAGTGAGGTCAGTGACTGTTTGGCAGCCACCCTGATGCTCAAGTTAGTAAGGACCTTGAAATAGCAATAAAATAGTATTTTACAATGAGTGTAAAAGCATTTTTGAGTAGATGTTGAAGGCCTTTTTATAGGGTGATTGGCAAGAGTTTAGCATGATTTTCAAGATCCTGTTAGCCAATCCTGAACTCTCCTATAACCGTACTCTACGAAACCATATTGTGAACGTGATTCCCAATTAGGATCACACTAATAGTACTCAGCAACAGTTGTCGTGTTTGCGTTATTTTGATCTCTAATTTGTATTGTCGATCTCCCAGTCAATAAATCTAGATAAATCAAATAATACGATTTGATCAATCTTTTCAAGATTAGAGATCTCTAGATTAAGCTTAAAAGCTCGTAGATGTTTATACTCAACATTTATTTATGGTAAGACTTGGTCCTCGTCAAACTGGTATCAGACTCAAGCCAATATAAACATCCAAAGTTCAAATTTGGGGCAAACTATATCAGTTTTACTCTAGAGTAATGTTAATGATTACCAACCTTGAGTCAACCTTTGACCCTAGCAATTCTTCCTATCGAGTGAATATTGAACCACCACCTAACAAGTCAGATGCTAAAATTTTGATTGCCTGTCATCTTTGATTGCTTTTCAATCTTCTCAGATAGGGAATGCAGTTACTCTAATTTCTAAATCTCATCTTTGGATTCTCGACACTAGATGAATAGACCATAACTTTTTCTTTACATTTTTTTACCACCTATAAGAAAATTAAACCTGCTTTTGTTAAGCTTTCTAACTGATATTCTGTATATTCCATATTTCAGCTTAAGTCTCATTTCTGTTAAGAATTCTTAATTGTTCTTTGATCTTTGAAAGTACTCATTGCTATATCCAGGACCTGAGTACTTGGAGGGTGTCTAGTTTAGCGGAGGCCAAAGATGGGTTCTGTGATAATAATTATAATGCTTGTCCTTTAAAATGTAACCTAAAACTTTATTTTTACTAAATTTTATAAATTTTTTAGCTAGGACAATAGATTTTAACTAGTTTAATCTAAACTTAATGGTACATTTGTTGCCACATCAAGCCATGTCAGATGTCACATCATGCCAATGGTGGGTATAATTAGGAAAAGTTGATAAGTATCGGATTTAATTGATAATTTAATTAGTATATAGTATAATTGCCAAAAAATTAAAAGTACAAGGTCTTTTTTAGTAATTTCTCCTAAAATTTCTCATAATCCATTTTAATTTATATAATATTTCAAATTATTTTAAAAATTTAGACTTAATTAAGAATTTAATTTAGATTACTCTAATTGACCTTAAAGTGCTTCAACACGAAAATGTGATAAATTAGTGTGAAAAAAATGAGAAGGAAAAGGAAGAAATATAAAATGATATAAAATGAAGTAATATCAAAAGATTTATAGTATTTGAATATTAATATGGAAATGATGTAAAAAATAAATGAATGGTGAAAACGAATCAATATAACCAACTTTAACTAGTTTAAAAGACTTAATAATTATTATTGTTGTACATACTTTAATTAATTACACATAATTAGTAAATATTTAAGGAAAATTATTTTTTTTTTTGTGTTTTTATATTAAGGATGGCAATGTATAAAATATCATGTAAATTATCTTATCCGAATTCATTTAGTATTTTAAATATCCAAACCTATTCCAAATATGATTATATTACTTGAATAATACTCAAACTCATTTAAATTTTATATGTTAAATAATAATCTACATAAAATTAAATATATTATTAATTCATAATTTACATTATAAAATTTAATAATTTAAAAAAAAAAATTTCAAAAAAACCTAATTTTTTTTTCTCAAATATACCCTACACTAGTTAAATTGCCAATGAAATTTTATATTTTTCAATTTTTACTAATTATACCTTACCATTGACACGATGTGATGTGACATGGTAGCTAATATAATGTCTCTATTAGTGAATGAATGACTTAGTTTATAGTATAGTAAAATTAGCAACCGTCGAAAAGTATAATATTTAATTGGCAATTTATTAATATAGAGTATAATTGTAAAAAAAGAAAATTAAAAGTAGAAGATTTTTTTACAATGTCCCATTTTTAAGATTTTTTTACAATGTCCCATTTTTTTTTTTTACTTATATTCCATTTATATCATAAGTTTATAATATTATAATATAAAAATTAAAAGAATTTCATACGTCAAGCTTAAAAATAAAAAGAATTTCACACGTCAAGCTTAATTTTATAAAGTTTTAAACGTATTTCAAATAAAAATTATGTCAATATTAAATAAATGTGTTATTTTAAATATAAAATAGGATTTACAAGAGAAGTCACTCGTGCATTGCTACGGGTTTATAAATTATTATTATTTTGTATTTTTCTCTATATCTAACAATGCTTTAAAATAAAATTATTATTATTTTTTCTCACAAAAAAGAGAGTATAACTATTTCAAAATTCAACAGTAATTTTGGGTATGTTTTTGATATGTATAGGGTTACCATAAAAATAAAGTCAATTAAAGTTATTTTAATAAAAAATAATAATTAGTATAAATTTAATAATTAAATATTAAAATAAATTAAATAAATATAAAAAAAATTAAATAAAAAAATTAAATAATTATATAAGTAATATTTATGTGGTTGAAAAATTAGAATAACTTAGAAATTATAAAAGATTTTTTAAAAAATAAAGATTGCTTAGATGTGTGGTAGGATCATGGAGAGAATAAAATATGGAAGGTAATGGTATACTTGTGAAAGAAAATAAACAACTTAAAAAAATAATTTTAAAAACATAAAAAATTATTAATCTTCTCAAAACATATATCTAAGGCATCCCTTAACTAGAAACTACTCTTGAAAAACACATGGATTCAACAAAAACCAAAAATTAAGCTTTCCTCTCAAACTTTAATCAAAACATCAAAGTTATAAAACATCAAATGAACTCAATTATCATAATTTTCTCCAAAAACTAACCAAATCATGCTTATAAACTCTTTAAACTTATCAAAATTTTCATTAAAGAACATATCATGAAGAAACAACATCAAACCCCTTTTCGCATGCATCAACCCTCCTAAAATTAAAGGCTTAAACTACATCAATCTCGCATGCAATCCAATAATACATTCTCTTACCCATGTACATATACTAAAAACATGTAGAAAATTCAATTGAAAAGGAGAAAATGCATTTCTCCCTTGGAACCAGGTTAGAAAGAGAGAGGTTTGAGGATACTTAAAAAATTCTTGAACTCTTAAGCTCCCCAACCAAAATCAGGATTGTTAGCTTTCAAACTTCAAATCAAATGAATTTCAAGGAAGAAAATGCTTTGCATGCAATAGAAGTTGAGAGAGAGAGGAAAAATCAATTTTTCTTTGAAATTGAATTGAAATGGGCTATTTATACCCTTGCTGTCGAGGAAAATTTCAGCTAAAATACAATAGTTAAAACTTTTCTTTGTCAAAACAATTAAAACATTTTCATTCGTAAATAAATTTTTAACACATCATATCATACATATAAAACTTACCACTATTTTCCTTATCTGTGAAACACTAAGTTTCACAAGAATTTTCCATCCATGATAGGAATTTTTTACATCCAAAAGTAGCGAGAGTTACATATACAGTTTCAGGAAAAAGCTACAGTAGCATGAAGCAATAATTAGAATCAAACTCAATTGTGGCATCTGCATCTTGGTCATATGAGTAAAAAAGGGTTATCTGTGTTGAGTAAGTGAGGTTTGTTGGATGGGCAAAAAACAAAATCTATGGACTTTTGTGAACACTGTGTGTTTGGCAAGCAAACTAGAGTGAAGTTCGATAAAAAGGTAATGCACAAGACTAAAGGGACAGTGGATTATATCTATTTAGATATATGGTGTAATGGAATCCTTCCAAGAGCAGTGCCAGGTATTTCATGATTTTAATTGATGATTACTCTTAGATGGTTTGGGTGTATTTCTTGAAAACAAAAGATGAGGCATTTTCAATCTTTGTAAAGTGGGAAGACGATGATTGAGAAGTAGACAAAAAAGAAGGTTAAGCATCTTAGAACTGATAATGGATTGAAATTTTGCAATCGTGAGTTCGATGCATTTTACAACAATGAAAGCATAGTAAGACACCACACTTGTACAAGGGCACCACACTTGTACAAGGACACTACAACAGAATGGTATTGCAGAATGCATGAATAGAATGCTTTATGACAAAGCACGAACTATGCTTTCACATTCAGGTTTAAAAAAGGATTTATGGGCTGAAGCAATTAATACATCCTATTTCTTAGTTAATAAATCTCCATCTACAACTGTTGAGTGTAAAACTCCTTTTGAGATCTGGTCTGGCTCACTTGCTGATTACTCTAAGCTGAAAGTGTTTGGTTTCCCTGCTTATGCTCATGTGAGGGATGGTAAGCTTGAGCCAAAGGTAAGAAAATGCATATTTCTAGGGTATGCATCTAGAGTGAAAGGCTACAGGTTATGGTACAATGATCCAAAGTCCAAGATTAATTATCAGTAGGGATGTGACATTTAATGAGTGCGCTTTATTGGATAGTAAGAGGTAAAAGTCAATAATAGAAGCAGATCATGGTGTCAGAGAACATGTGGAGCTTAAGGTTGATACTTCAGTAGTTTAGTCCAGTGATTCAAAGGATGAGGTGCAAGATTTTGATCAATAAGAAGATGCACCTGAGCAACAGCAATATGAACCATATAACGTTGTAACTAGTAGGGAGAGAAGACAGATTAAACCCCTGCATAGATATGCATATGCAAATCTAGTTACATTGCGTTGTCAATTACTGTGATAGTTAATGTATATGAACCCAGTAATTATAAAAAAGCTATTTCTTATTCAAATATAGATCAATGGGTCAGTGCTATAGGTGAAGAAATTGGATCTCTTCATAAGAATTAGACTTGAGATCTTGTAACATTGACTAAGGGATAGAAAGTGGTAGGATGCAAATGGGTGTTTAGGAAAAAGGAAAGCACTCTAAGGGTTGAAGCACCTTGATGTAAGGCACGGTATTGGTAGCAAAAGGCTTTACTTAGAGGGAGGGTTGACTTTAATGAAATGCTTTCTCTAGTTGTGAAATATAATTTTATTAGGTCTTACTTGCTATGGTTGCACTTCATGATTTAAAGTTCACGCAACTAGATGACAACTTTTTTGCATGGTGAGCTGGAGGAGCAAATTTATATGAGTAAGCCTGAGAAATTTATCATTGCACGTATGGAAAACTATGTTTGTTTGTTTAAGAAATCTTTATACGGATTAAAACAATTGCTTAGGCATTGTTACAAAAGATTTGATACATTTATGGTTCATAATGGCTTTATTCATAGCTCATGTGACAGTTGTATATATCATAGGACGCTTTCAGATGATTCTTTTGTCTATTTGCTATTGTATGTGGATGACATGCTTATTGCGACTAAAAGCATATCACAGATTAACATTCTAAAAAAGAAGTTAAGTGATGAGTTTGAGATGAAAGATTTAGGTGCTGCAAAGAAGATATCATGAATGGAAATTACTAAGTATAAAATTATTGGAAAGCTTTTCTTATCTTAATATACTATGTTAAGAAAGCGCTTAAGCATTTCAACATGAATAATTCTAAGCCTGTTACTGTTCCATTTGCTGCCCATTTCAAGTTATTTGCAGACATGTCACTAAAAATAGATGAGGAGATAGAGCACATATCTAATATTCCTTATTTGAGTGCTGTTGGTGGCATCATGTATGCTATGGTTTGCACCCGACCTGATATTTCACATGCAGTTAGTGTTGTGAGTAGATACATGGTGTGTCCTAGGAAAGAGCATTGGCAGGCTGTGAAATGGGTTCTGAGGTATCTAAAGGGTACTAGAGATGTTGGTTTGAAATTCAATAGGGCTAAGATGAGTGATTCGATTGTAGACTATGTGGATTTAGATTTTACAGGAGACATAAACAAGAGGAGATCTTTAACAGATTATTTGTTTACTCTCTTTGAAAATGCTATTAGTTGGAAGGCAATATTGTAAGCTATAATTGCTTTGTCTACCACAGAAGCTGAATATATGGCTTTAGCAGAGGTAATAAAGGAAGCTTTATGGTTATAAGATTTGGTGAGTGATCTTACATTGATATAGAATAAGCTAATAATATTTTATGACAGTTAGAGTGCAATACATCTCATAAAGAATCAAATGTACCATGAGCGAATTAAACACAGTGATGTTAAATATCACTTTATTTAGGACATTGTATCTCAAGGGATTATAATTGTGCAGAAAGTCTCTACACATGATAATCCAGCAAATATGATAACCATGAGAGTCACAATTAGCAAGTTTAGACATTGCCTAAACTTGGTTGGTATTTGTAGTGCTTAATAGTGCCCTTATGAGGGCATATGGCAAGACAGAATATTGTGATGATTTTATTGATGATGGAGAGAATTCAAGTTAAGTAGTGCCCTTACACATGATAATCCAGCAAATATGATGACCAAGGGAGTCACAGTTAGCAAGTTTAAGTATTGCCTAGACTTAGCTGGTATTTGTAATGCTCAGTAGTGCCTGTATGAGGTTATATGGCAAGACACAGTTTTATGGTGATTTTGTTGATGATAGAGAGAATTTAAGTCAAGAGGAAGAATTGTGGATATGTGGCAATGCCCTCTGTAATATGGATTAGTATAAATATTGTTATATCTGCCCTTTATGGTAGATTTGTGAGATATTCAGAAAGCAAACTAGAGTAAGGGTTTAAGAATTTTGAATGATTATAACTTGTTCTTTTTCATCATTGTGGAATTTTTTTCTCTCATGTTGTCCATGAACGTAGACCTTATAGTCGAACTACGTCAATCCTGTATTATCTTTCTTTTCTTTTCTATACTATATAATTGTGCAATTGTATATTTATCTTATATTTACATGATTGTTATAACAGTTTAATTAGCAATTAGTAATGCATTTTTTCCTTATAATCATTCTATAATATAAATAATATTCATGTTAATAAAGTAATTGATTAAATTGACTGCAAGTATATAATATAAAAAAATTATTAAAAAATTTCATTTTTTATTTACAACAACCAAATACTTATATTCTTCGTATACTTTTTTTTTTTGAAATTTAATTTAAAATATTTATAAATTAAAATTTACAAAATTCACATTCACTATAGGTTGAAAAAGGTAAAATGGTATTTTATTTTAAATTTTACCCTTTCCTACATCTTTCTAATGAAATTCTTGCTCATGAAGTCTTTCCCTACTGGGATTTGTACTCACTTTTTTTTTTTTTTTTAACAGAGGACAGGGCTAAAAAACTGTTATTGGGTGGAGTTTTTTTACCAAAGGAGTGTGATAAAAAAAAATTATATATATATATATACCAAAAAATAGTGAGTTTGAATTTAATTATAAAAAATAAGTGAATTATGTTGAGGTGAAAGATATAAAGGTAAAACGCTAATTATAATAACGTTTTGAGGGTCCATACGCTATTATAAATAACGTACAATGTTTCAATAAAATAAAATAATTAAAAAATTTAAAGAAAAGCTGGATGCTACTTATAGTAGCGTTCAGCTTTCTTCTAAAATTTTTAATTACTTTATTTTATGTTTTAAATAAAATATAAATATTATTTTAATAAATAATGTTATAATAATTAATATTGTTTATTATAATATTTTTATTATAAAAAATTATTTTTAATTTAAAATTAAATTAAATTTTAATTAAATAAAAATTTAAAATATAAAATGTTATTAATTTTGTTTAATAATTACTTTCAGAAAATAATAAATTACTAAATATTTAATTAAATTTTAAATTAAAAAGTTACAATATAAAATATTGTTAATTTTGTTTTAATAATTATTTCAAAAAATAATTAATTATTAAATTTAAATGTTATTAATTTTATTTTGATAATTATTTTAAAAAATAATAAATTACCAATTATAATTAAGCATTATTATTAATTTTTTCCAATTATTAATTTTATAAAATAATTGTCTCTTATGCTTATATGTGATGCATAGATTCATGTAACTATGGTACATTTGCTTACTTGAGTATAAATATAATTTTTTTTAATTTCTAAAATAAAAAGAAAGAGAATGATTAATTACACAAAATAAAAGAAAAAAAAGTTGAATTTCACAAAATACAATTAGGAATTTCTATTTTTTTATTATTGCATCGATCGTAAGCTAATTTCTCTTTTATTGGGAGTATTGAATAGCTCTGTAATTCTGAATTTCATGTTACTTTTATCAAGAGACAATTATTTTATAAATTTAATAATTAAAAAAAATTAATAGCAATGTTTAATTATAATTAGTAATTCATTATTTTTTAAAATAATTATTAAAACAAAATTACTAATGTTTAAATTTGATAATTAATTATTTTTTGAAATAATTATTAAAACAAGATTAACAATATTTTATATTGTAGCTTTTTTAATTTAAAATTTAATTAAATATTTAGTAATTTATTATTTTCTGAAAGTAATTATTAAATAAAATTAATAACATTTTATATTTTAATTTTTTATTTAATTAAATTTTAATTTAATTTTAATTTAATTTTAATTTTTTATAATAAAAATATTATAATATATAGTATTAATTATTATAATATTATTTATTAAAATAACATTTATATTTTATTAAAAATATAAAATAAAATAATTAAAAATTTTAAAAAAAGTGTTCAACTTAGTAACGTCTAACTTTTTTTTTAATCTTTTAATTATTTTATTTTATTTAAATATTACAAATTATTTATAATCACGTTCAAACTTTTTAAATACTATTATAATTAACATTTTTCCTTAATTTTTTCACCTCACATAATTAACTCTTTTATTAATTAAATACAAACCCATTTTTATTTTTATAAATTTTTTTATTACACCCCTTTGCTAAAAAACTCTATTGGATAATCTAAGACTCTTCATCTTCTTCTTCTGCTTATTCGAGTCATTTCAGCGGAATGACACTGGGAGAGAGTTGGCTGAATGTTGCAGAAGGAAATAAAATGAGTTCATCAGATGAGAGAAAGAAGAAAGCAAGAAAGAGCGGAGGCATGGACAAGTTGAGCAGTTTACCTGATTCAATACTTCATCGCATACTCTCTTTCCTCTACACTAGTGAAGCAATCAGGACCTGTGTACTGTCCAAGAGATGGAGAAACTTATGGGTTTCTCTTCCTGATCTCCATTTCGATAGTTCAAACTTTGAAAGCAAAGCGAGTTTTCGAAAATTTGTTCGAAGCGTCTTGTCTCTCCGCCTTGATAACTCTCTTTGCAAGTTCCATTTCCATTGTCATTCGACATGGAAGACTGATGTACCCCTAATTAACAGGGTCACAAGGTATCTAGTTTCCCATCACGTCCAGCATCTTCACCTGGAGGTACAAATGGACTTCCCAAACATACTTCTCAGCTGTGAATCAATAGGCTTCATTTAACATCATTTTCCAAATTACGGGAATCACTTGCTTTTACGAATTTGAGTTCGTTGCATTTGCAATAGTGTTCCTTTGCAGTTTCTGATCAAAGGGGCTTCCTGGATCCTTTCGCTAATTGTCTCCAATTGAAGACCCTAAAACCTTTCATGGCAGAGTGGATTTGACCCGGATTGTAAGGTCGATATTTTTGCTCCTAACCTCACTTCCTTCAGATGTTATTTGCAAATGGGGGATTTCGTTTTCAAGGAGATCAATCTACCTTCCCTTAATCTTGTGGAAGTTCATTTTTGTGGAAGTTCGATGCATGTTCCACTGGTGATCAATATGTTCCAAGCATTCCATAATGCGCAATTTGTCAAACTACACACTGATACTACTGAGGTCTAGTCATCTTCACATTGAAGGGTAGTTTGTTTGCTTGAAGTTTCTCTATTTTCTCACATGGTTGTTATTGTCTCATGTGATTAGGTTCTCTCTTTGGGATCTGGTTTACTAGAAAACCAACCTTGTCCCTTCACTAATTTGAAGTCCTTGAAATTGTATTTGGGCCACAAGAGAAAGTTGCTAAGGATACCTTTTCATGTAATGCGCTACTTACTTGGTGACTTGCGGAGCGGTGATTTTACAATCGTCAAATCTTGAAGGTACTTATATATAGTCCCCGCACCCCGCCCACCGCCCCCCACCCCCCCTCTTTTTTTTCTTGATTATTGTATATCTGAGATATTATAATTCTGTTATTTGTCTGTGATCTTATCTTTTTGTAATGCATCATGATGCTAATTTGTTTTAATCATTGTCTCAAATGTGAGGGTTGAACTTCAGAATTCTTGTTATTTAATGCTTTTGTGATTTGAAGCTGAAAATTTTATTTGCCTTTTGCTGTTGAGACTGAAGCTAAGTAAATTGTGATACAATCGTTTGGTTATTTCCAAGTCAACTTGCAAATTGAATTTGTTAGCCTAGGACTGTTGAGCAGGCTTTAGTAGGTTATGTTGACCATATCATCTTATATTTGACGATAGAAAGTTTATAAATTATAAAGTTGGCAATTATTCCAAGTTTCCAAAAATGACTAATTTCTCTCAGGTGCAAAATTTTCTTGTTCACCTCCCTGCTATCTATTCTTTTATTGGTTATTTTTCTATACTATATATAAACTTGTAGTTTGGAAGGAGAGCATATGAACAAACAAAAAACATGATAACTACATATGGACTTCATGTAAGACAAGAAGAGATATATACCTGATAAGTTATTGCAAAATTGGTATGTTGGTTGATTAGTATCCTTCCAGCCATGAGATGGAGGTATTCTTTTGGTTTTGGTACATTGTCTTTCTTGACTAGAATCTACCAGTTCTGTGTTCATAAGCTAATGCAGATCTCGATTTCAAAGTTTCATGACATCCAAATTCTTTTCATGTATTTAAATTTTCTGGTTTTTGAGTTTTTGCATGTTTCTTTTTTAATTAAGCTTGAATTATCCTATCAATTTGTGTAAATGTTAGCAAGTTCTTTTGTTAATTAGACTGCAATGAGAACTTTATTCCTTATAATTAAAACAAAGATCGAGTAGGGGTTTCTAGATGAAATTAAATTTATTTAACACTTAGGGCATAAAATACTAAGATTGAGGTAAACTGTATTGTAACTTCATCAGTTGCTCAAGTTTTGTATCAAACAATAACTTGTGACTGCTTATCTAGAATACTCATCAGGCATGTTTGGCTGTGTGTAGAAAGTTTGTTCTTCATTCTTTCTTTTACTTGGTGCCAAACTGCTTCCTTTTTTCTGGAAAAAGAATTAGTAGTTGTGTTGGGGTAATCTCTTCTTTTCATTTTATTGAAGTATAATTTGAGTGGTTACGCATTTGTCATTGTAACTGGGTTTCTACCTAACATTGTCAATGAGTCATAGCTAATGCTGGTTTGATATATTTTTCTTACTCTGTCAATGATATTATATTCTATAGGCTGTAGCTTCTTCAATTTGAAGATAATTATTTTGAAGCTTATGTTGGAGGGCAAATGACAAAAAAGGTGTAATAAAAAATACAAAATACAGAAAAAGGATGACTTTGAAACTAATTACCAAAAAGGGGTGAATTATGCTGAGTTGGACAAAATGAGTGCGGGACGCTAACTATAATAGCGTTTTTAAGGTCCGGACGCTATTTTGAATAGCCTCCGCGTCAAAAATGTGAAAGAAGAGCTGGACGCTATTCCAAATAGCGTCCAGCTCTCAAGTTTAAAGGTTGGACACTACTTATAGTAGCGTCCAACCTTTTTTTTTTTTTTTAATAATTTTATTTTATATTTTAAATAAAATATAAATATTATTTTAATAAATAAAATTATAATATGTAATATTATATATTATAATATTTTTATTATAAATATTATTTTTAAATTTAAAATTAAATTAAAATTTAATAAAATAAAAAATTAAAATTAAAATTAAAAAATAAATAATTAAAAAAATTTAAGAAAAGTTGGACGCTACTTATAGTAGCGTACAACTTTTTTCAAATTTTTAATAATTTTATTTTATATTTTAAATAAATTAAAATATTATTTTAATAAATAAAATTATAATATGTAACATTATATATTATAATATTTTTATTATAAATATTATTTTTTAATTTAAAATTAAATTAAAATTTAATAAAATAAAAAATTAAAATTAAAAAATAAATAATTAAAAAGTTTAAAAAATGCTGGATGCAGTCTAATTTTTTTTTATAATTATTTTATTTTATATTTTTATTATAATTTTTTAATATTTTTTATTTTTTTAATTTATTTAAAATATAAAATAAAATAATTAAAAATATTATAATATATAATATTAATTATTATAATTTTATTTATTAAATAATATTTTTAATTTATTTAAAATATAAAATAAAATAATTAAAAATTTTTAAAAAAATTGGATTTGAAAAAAAGTTGGACGCTACTTATAGTAGCGTCCAACTTTTCTTAAATTTTTTTAATTATTTATTTTTTAATTTTAATTTTTTATTTTATTAAATTTTAATTTAATTTTAAATTAAAAAATAATATTTATAATAAAAATATTATAATATATAATGTTACATATTATAATTTTATTTATTAAAATAATATTTTAATTTATTTAAAATATAAAATAAAATTATTAAAAATTTGAAAAAAAGTTGGACGCTACTTATAGTAGCGTCCAACTTTTCTTAAATTTTTTTAATTATTTATTTTTTAATTTTAATTTTTTATTTTATTAAATTTTAATTTAATTTTAAATTAAAAAATAATATTTATAATAAAAATATTATAATATATAGTGTTACATATTATAATTTTATTTATTAAAATAATATTTTAATTTATTTAAAATATAAAATAAAATTATTAAAAATTTGAAAAAAAGTTGGACGCTACTTATAGTAGCGTCCAACTTTTCTTAAATTTTTTTAATTATTTATTTTTTAATTTTAATTTTTAATTTTATTAAATTTTAATTTAATTTTAAATTAAAAAATAATATTTATAATAAAAATATTATAATATATAATATTACATATTATAATTTTATTTATTAAAATAATATTTATATTTTATTTAAAATATAAAATAAAATTATTAAAAATTAAAAAAAAAAAGTTGGACGCTACTATAAGTAGCGTCCAACCTTTAAACTTGAGAGCTGGACGCTATTTTGAATAGCGTCCAGCTCTCCTTTCACATTTTTGACGCGGACGCTATTTTGAATAGCGTCCGGACCTTAAAAACGCTATTATAGTTAGCGTCCCGCACTCACTTCGTCCAACTCAGCATAATTCACCCCTTTTTGGTAATTAGTTTTAAAGTCACCCTTTTTCTGTATTTTGTATTTTTAATTACACCTTTTTTGTCATTTGCCCTATGTTGGACTGCTTTGCAAAATGTTTAATTGAAAATGCCTATGTATGAAATTCATTTTGGCATAGGAAGTTTTGTTTGTAATGTTGTGTACATGAACTTACAGAATATTGAATTTTCTTATTTTCCATTGAAGTCTGATTGCTGAAGCTGCTTGCAAACAAGTTCTATGAAGGTTGAGGACTTGAAGTCGTCTAATGGGTAGCGTAGCCTTAAGAAACTGATATTCTATAGTAATCAGTACCTTTGGTTATGGCAAGATTAATGCATATAAGCCAGAGTGTCGAAGACTTGAAGTTGTCTGATGGTTAGATTATTGGTAATAGTTCTGCACACTGCAGTGCAAATGCTCTAGAAGTACCACTCTTGGTTCTCTAAGTGATTCAGTGTACATTTTATAAGTTCCACATTCTAGACATATAGAGCTGTTTTTAATCCACTTAAAATTCAGGTTCTCCTACTTACGCATGTTTTGTACGTGCTATATTCCTTCAATAATCATTGTCTAGTATAGTTCAATAGGATTACTTGCCATTGATGAAATTCAACTTGAGTAGTTAAGAGCCTATCTGTCATCAAGGTTGAAATGTGCTTTTGGAAAAACATCCTTTTAGATATTAAAAAAAAAAAGTTTGAATAAGCCATTTAGCTGTTTTGGAGTTTTTATTATTAAAACATGTCAAGTTTAATACAAAAGTAATTTTTAGTAACCTCGATAACTAATATATTTAAGATTAAATTACTGTTTCTTCCATTATTTTGCCGTTTCTAGCACTACTATCCTTCCATTATGGAAAATATATTAAAAGGTCTTAATAAATAATAATGGCAAAACTCAAGGATAAAATAGTAATGTAACCCATTTTAAATTAGTAAAATTTATAAATTGGTCTTTGTCTTTTGTCCCATGTTATACTTTAGTCCTAAAAAATTAATTATTTAGTCCTTAAGTTTATACTATATTACACTTTAGTGCTTGAATTTTAAAAATTAATTATTTAATCCTCAAATTTTATACTATATCACACTTTAATCCTTATAATTTTAATATATTGAACAATTTAGTCCTTCTATAAATGAATGAAATTGTTGTAAACATTAAAATTACATGGACTAAATTGTTTTATACATTAAAATTAAAGGGACTGAATAATTAATTTTTAAAAATTTAAGGACTAAAGTGTAATATAATGTAAAATTTAGGGACTAAATAATTAATTTTCTAAAATCTAGATATTAAAATGTAATACAGGATAAAATCAAGGGATCAAATTGTAAATTCCCTTTTAAATTATCAAACCGATGGAATATGCTAAAACATGATTAGAAAAATAGATGGAGGATCATTTTTTGAATGGAACTAGATGTTAGGGACGTTTTAATCTATTTCTCAATATAGATGGACGAAAGTACTAATAATGATAAAAGT
The DNA here is from genome assembly GCF_030052815.1 of Hevea brasiliensis. Classification (NCBI taxonomy): domain Eukaryota; kingdom Viridiplantae; phylum Streptophyta; class Magnoliopsida; order Malpighiales; family Euphorbiaceae; genus Hevea; species Hevea brasiliensis. The sequence goes on from NC_079506.1 coordinate 29,857,119, forward strand.
CATAAATGAAATAATAATTTATCCTATATTTAAGGTAATGCTTTTCTTAATAGCAACTCAAATATCAATGCCCAACAAATTCTATATTTGATACATAATATTAAAGACACAAGGTGCATTAAGGAGCAAAGGGGCTTTGGAGCTTAAGTGCAAGGTACAAGCGGCACCTTTTTGATATATTGAGCTAAAGAAATAAACATAAATAACTAATCCTATATAAATCAACTAACATAAATGATTTAGGATTCTAGCACCATTAGTTTTGAAATCCAAATAAAAATAAATCTAAACCATTTTATTCTTAAATCATTTTCTAAAATTCCTATTAAATAATTAAATAATTTTAGTTCAGTTGGAGTCATTTTCATAGCAGTAAGATTTCGAATTTGAATTTTAATTGAAACTAGTAATATAAAAAAAAATATCCTACAAAAAAGTAATATATTGTAGGAATACGAAAAATGCTTATCATCAAGAGAAACTTAAATGGTGTTTGTTTTAAATTATAAGTTGGTCAAATCAACTTATAAGCTCTAAAAATAAAATTATCCATTTATTTAAGACATTTTTTTAGGCTTATACTTATAAGCTGAACTTATTAGGAAAACTATAAAAATAAAAATAAGTTGAGGGAGATAAACTTTTTATTTTGGTACTTATAAATTAGTTTGACCAAGTATCTTATTATATTATACCCTTTCAATTTTTAAAATTTTATCACATATCTCATTTAATTAATATTCTTTTAGTAATTTTAATATTAAATGTGCTTATGAGCTTTTTTTTTTTTTTACCAAATGTGTTAATTACTTATCAGTCGCTTTTATGCATTTTAACAAAATATGTAATTGCTTAAAATTTTAAGTGCTTATAATCTTGTATTAGCTTATAAGCTAGCTTTTATAAGCTAAGTCAAACACCTTCTTAATTTTCTCCATTGTGATAACAGAATATATTATTGTGACAAAAGAATATATTATATGTCATTATAGTCAAATAAGCAATATAATATGAATTCATACAAATTAAGCAACATTTTCTTCCATAAAAAATTGTAAGCAAAAAGCAATGAAAAATATCCAAAAAGGACAAGAGCACCTAAACAAGAGATAGGAACAAAGAGTCGAATTTTTACAATTGTACCCTATTTTTTTTTTTTAACAAACATATTCTAAATTATTAGTTTTGTTATAATTATACCATATCGTCCATTCCCTCATTAATTCTAATAATCTTTGCCATGTTAGCATGTTTAACCCCTAAAGGAAACCTTAAAAAACCCTAATTATAGTAAAATAAATATGTTCATTCGGGGTTACAGCGTTAGTGGCATGAATAGGTTAGCATAGGGGGAAGCTGGTTTCAAGTCTGGCGTGAGATGAGGTTGTTGTGTGAAGCTGAAGATGGTGATGGGCCTGATGTTGAAGCCTACTTCAAAATGGGGTGTTGAGGTTTGGTGTTTGTCAAGGAATGGTGGTCTGCATGCAGTTTGGACTAGGTGATGACGCTGGATTAATTGATGCAGTATAGGTTTGATAGAGGAAACGATTGTGGTGAGTGAGTGTTCGATGGAGGGATCGTGGTGATTTGGAGCTATATTCAGTCAATTGTTGAGAGAGTGAGAAGAGATGGGGTCTTCGGTGAGGTAAGTAGAAGAGTTTGTGTGTTGAAGTGTCGTTTCGAATGCTAAGGATGTGGGGGAAGGGATAAAAGCAATGTAAGTTCCAGCCTCTAGCGTGGACAAGGAATGCCTAAAGGTGGGGAGGAACTGTATTTTTTTATAATTTTTCTCTTTTATTGTAATTAGGTTTTTTAAGTTTTAATTTTAGGGCTAAACACGCTGACAAGGCAAAGATTGTTAACAAAATCTTCGATATTTATTATGTTATACAATTTTAATATATTAAAATATTTTTTACATGCATAGATTTATTATTTTAAAAAATTTTAATCTTAAACTTTTCATTATAAATAACTAAATATTATTATTTAAAATTTTAATTACGTTTTAAAAATATTTACATATTAAATTTTAACTAAATTCATTTTAATAATTATTTATGAAATATATAAAAATATTAATTATAATAAAACATCATTATTAATTTTATAATATTTGTTTAATAATATACAAATTAAATTTCAGTTAACTCTCCTTAAACTTTAAGGCTTAAACTCTTAATCCTTCATACATTTATTAGTTTAATAATCGATACAGATTTGAAAACCTAGTTAACAACTGTGATTTTATTATTTGAAAATTCACATTAGTTAATAAATTAAAAAAAGAGTATATTTCTTGATTAATTTGGAATAAATTTATATATTTTATGATGCCTACTTCAATGATATGAAAAGAATGTTCAAATCTGAAATTTTGTAGCATAATAATTAATATATAATATAATATTATCTAATTTTAAAATTGCCCTAATGGTGAAAAAAATACTACAATATTTATAATTTTTTAAATTTTTATCGAAATCTTTTAGTTTATGCATTTTTATCTAACATTCTAAAATTGGTATCGATTTTATTCATTGGTGGAAATTGAAAATAAAAAAATTATTGATAAAAATAAATGTAAATCACTTTAGTGTTTTCGTTTTTTATGATTCAAACTTTTTATTGTAAAATAATTATTAATAAAATTCAAAATAAATAATTACTAGACATTTTTATTTTAATAATCAATTTCAAATAATTTGAATAATTAATGTAAATTTTTTATTTCAATAATTTTAATCTGAAATGCACTTGATGTGAATGTTGCCTGATTAGTGTCTCTTCTTAATTTTGCATATAGGAACAACCCTGAGCTTCTAGGATGAAATACTTATTACCTAAGCTAGGTTAATGCTTAGCATAATAAAGATTATAAAACAACAATTTTAATTTATAATTTTTAAATTAGTATTAATTGAACAGTTTTATTAAAATAACAAAATTACAGTCAATTTACCTTTTGGTTAACGTTACAAAATTAATGTCTACTTATTACAAAATTAAACATAAAATTATTTTCAATTATTTTTGTCATTTTCCCATTTCTTTTCTCCTCGCCTGCACTTTTTCCCATTAAAAGAAGTCAAATTCATCACACACCAGTATTTTTGGTTTTGGTTTTTACCTATAACGCACTTCTATTATTTTTTGGGCCCAATACACCCCTGAATTTTTTTTTTTTTTAAAATTACATTTAAACTCCATTTATTTTATGAAATATTTTTTTAAAAATATATTTTTTAATAAAATATTTTTCATTAGTTGGTTTAGGGGTGGCAATTCGGGTTGATGGTCATGTTCATGTCATGTCAACGCGACACGAATACGATTAAGGTCGATATGAACACGACACGATTAACAAGTCGTGTCAAAAATTTAAACATGAACACGACTCTTCTATTATACGAGTTACACGACACGATACGATTAATATTAAATTGCATTAGGTATATTCAACACGATACGACCCATTTAATATAAAATAACCCATTTAACACGGTTTGACACGACTTAACCCATTTAATACGCTATATAAGTGGGTTCATGGGTCATAGTGGGTCAAATGGGTTAGTGGGTCATGGGTCAATAAGTAACACAAATATTAAATCTTGTCATAAATATGTCAAGTCGAGTTAGCGGGTTAATCCGTGACACGATATGATTATAACAGTGTCATAAATGGGTCAATATGAATTTGATACGAACACAAATAAGCCTAACCCAAATCCTATATTTTCATGTCTTGTTCATGTTGTGTTCGCGGGTCGTGTCTAAAATTGTCACCCCTAATTTGGTTATAATGTTAAATTATTGCTATGTGTTTATTTTATATATGTATAAGTATTTTTACATTTTCATAAGATTATCAAAGGTTAGGAATGAAAAGAAATTTCTCTTTTGAAAAAAGAAAGTTATTTTTTTAAAAAATAACTTAGTTTTCCCTTTAATCATGAAAATATTTTTTTATTGACTAGTTTTTCTAAGTGATCCAAATGCTAAAAAATATGAAAAATATTTTTATTTTTTTAAAAAATATTTTCTGTGAAACAAATAGAATCTTAAATACAAAATTGCACCAGTACTAGAATTTGTGATTCACGTACATTGATGTGTAAAAAGATTGTTATATGGTGAAAGGAAAATCTGAGGTGGCACTATTGTTCGGATGCTTAACTTTTCTCCTCCCCAAACATTATTTTTCACAGATGAGAGAGAGAGAGCACGCTCATCTCCTTCCTTCTGATTTGGAAACATAATTCCTCAAATCCAAACATCAAGAATAGCAATTTAATATCTTGATCAAATGGGTTTGTTCTTAGGGATTAACGGATCAATTTCCTTGCTCATGACCAATAAATAGCACACAGAATGGACTGCATTCATGAAGGAAGGTATTTGGGGGAAATTTCCCAGAGGAAGTAATGAGAAAAAAAAATACCAACAGGGGGTTACATACAATTTATTTACCAAAAGGGGGTAGGTAGTGCTGAGCTGGTGGAGAGAAAGGGGTAGACTCTCGTATAAGTAGCGACTAAGGGGTAACAAAATTTTAAAAAAAAAATTACAAGGACTGAAATGAAAAAAAAAATTAGAAATGAAGTTGTCAGCCGGACTCTACCTAAAGTAGCAGTGGACTGCAAAAAGGACAGATTGGACTGAAATGAGAAAAAAATTATGGTAGAGTGGTGCAAGAGCAGGACTGGCGTGGCAGCAGGCGCTACCCATGGTAGCGACTAGCTGCCAAATTCTCTTGTCTTGTCCTAGATTGAAATGAAAAAAAAAAATGATATTGGACTGAAAAGTAATTTTGAAGGACTGAAATGAAAAACAAAATATGGTAGGATTGTGCAGGCAGCAGGATGCTACCTTAGGTAACGACCAGCTGCAGATGTGGCAGCAGGCGCTACCCAAGGTACTGACCGGCGGTCTCAGTAAGCTCGTGAATGTGTTGTCTTGTCGTCTGACTGTCTGACCCGATTCCTCCTTGCCTGCCATGCCAAGAACTGTGTGAAATTGTCAAATTTTGTGCACACCGAAGTTTAAATTGAGACAAACCTCTCTACTTCTCTCATTTTCTCTTCAGGAAAAAAATTCTTCTTTATGTTATCTCTCCCTCTAAATTGCTGTAGGGAATTTAGGAAAAAAATTTGCAACACTTCATTATTCTATTGTGTCTCTTTAGTTGTAGACAAAAAAAGGCAAGAAAAATATTTGGTATTATTTTTTTTATTATTCATGTTATGTAAACAGGTTGATAATATAAATTGCAATTTAAATTTTTTTTCATACACTAATAATATTTATCTATATTTGTCTATCCCTCTCCCTCTCCCTCTCCCTCTCTCTCTCTCTCTCTCTCTCTCTCACTCTCTCTCTCTCTCTCGCTATTTGTATATAGAGAAAGTCAAGTGCATAATATTTTGAGGTAAATTTCATGTTGAGATAATTGATGTTGAGATAATTTTTTTTATCATTGATGTGATATAAAAATTTTAAAATAGAAATTGATATTGTAAAATTTTTTTGAATAGTCTAACAATCTCTCTCTCTCTCCCTCTCTCTCTCTCTCTCTCTCTCTCCCTGTAGAGGAAGCAAGGTGCAGAGCATTTTCAGGTAATTTTTATTTTGAAATATATTTTTTTATTATTGATATGATATAAAATATTTAAAATAGAAATTCATGTAGTAAACTTTTTTTGAATGTTATAACAATCTCTCTCTCTCTCTCTCTCTCTCTCTCTCTCTCTCTGTGCCTATGGAGGAAGAAAGGTGTAGAGCATTTTGAGGTAATTTTCATTTGGAGATAATTTTTTTTTATTATTTATGTGAGATAGGTTTTTAAAATACAATTTGATGTAGAATAAATTTTTTTAACAGTCTACCAATCTCTCTCTCTCTCTCTCTCTCTCTCTCTCTCTCTCTCTATCTTGCCGAAAGATACAGTACAATTTAAAATAGATTTTGAGGTAATTTTTTTTAGATTATTTTTTTATTATTGATATGATATAAAAATTTTAAAATACAAATTGATGTAGTAAAATTTATTTATACCACTCTAACAATCTCTCTCTCTCTCTCTCTCTCTCTCCCTGTACAGGAAGTAAGGTGTAGAGTATTTTGAGCTAATTTTTATTTGGATATAAGTTTTGTTTATTATTATTCATATATGAAAATTTATATATAAATTGATGTAGAACATTTAAATATAGAAATTTATTTTTAGAGTTGTAGATATATGGCGTGAGGTTATGTTGTGAGTGGTTAGTAATTTTTTAAAAATTGGTAATATCATGGAGTTTATTAGATTAGAAAAGTAATAATATCATGGATATTAGATTAAAATGAATGTTTGTTCTTTTTTTTTTTTTTTTGATAATAGAGGAAAGGTGAAGAAAATTATTTCATGAGTTACAAATATTATAGTACATTTAAATACAAATTTTTTTTGGGTGAGTTGTACATATATGGTGTTAGGTTAGTGGTGGGTGGTGGTGGTTGGTAATTTTTCAAAAAATGGCAACATAATGGATATTATTACATTAGAAGAGTAATATTTAAACATGAATGTTTGTTTATTTTTTCCACAATAAAAGAGTAATAATAATAATATAGTGAAGTGATTAATAAGTCAAGTATTTACCTTGATAAGAATGGAAGGACAATAAAAGCACAGTAGAAATTACCTCTAGCTAGGTCCATCAGATCCATCAATACTCAAACACCAAAGACTTCATCAATCGGAGTCTATATGGGAAGGTAAAATATAGGAAGAGGTGTTAACCTGCAGAAGACATGCAGATGTTCTTCACATAGATGCCCATTCAGAATTGACCGTTCCTCATTTAAGGGATTGTGGTTTTATAAAAGTATCCCAAATGACTTTTTTTGCATTAGATTGGCATCTCATATCAACTCTAGTTGAAAGGTGGAGATCTGAGACACACACATTCATGTTGCCGATAAGAGAGTGCACTATCACTCTAAAAGATATCGGCGTAATTATTGAATTGCTTATAGATGGTGATGCAGTAATTGGCAATTCAAGGTTAGATTGGTCATCTATTTGTGAAGAATATCTAGGCATAAGGCAACCTCCAAATGTATTTAAAGGATGTGGACTATATATGTCATGGCTTATGGGACAATTTAAAGCCATTCTTGAAGGAGCGGATGAGGCCACTTTGCTTATACATGCATGGGCATATATACTGCATCTAATTGGAGGTTTGCTTTTCAATGATAAGCCAATTCTCATGTTAACTTAATGTTCCTCCCACTACTTGAGGACATGAGATGGGCTTGGGGTTCTACATGCCTTGCATATCTGTACAGGGAGCTTTATTGTGGAATAGATCTTGAAACTAAAGACATCTCTGGTGCTCTTTTCATCTTATAAATTTGGGTGTGATATTCTAATTAAGATGGTTGTTCCATTATTACTAAATCTAGCACCGCATGATGATGTTCCATTGGGTAATAGGTACGCATGTTAATATTTCTTTTCATATCTAATATAAAATTCAAACATAAATAACTTATAAAATAAATTACTAGCTTACTTTGCACATGGAGTAACATGCGACAGGTTACGTAGGTAACCACGCATGCACTAATCCAAATGAGAGATAATATTGATAGAATGACAAATCATGATGTAAGATACATCATAATATATTTGTACTGAATTATTTATTAATGTAATATTATTTTCATTATTTGCATCTAACAACTATTTTTCTATTGGTTTATTATTTTCAGTTTATTTTGGAACCATACACCCAAGACGTACTAAATGCTATGCCTGAGTATTGCATGCAAGGAAAGGGTGGCGGGTGATAGTGCCACTAATATGCTTTCACATTGTTGGGTGGCACCAACCTAATAGGGTATTACGCCAGTTTGGATTGCAACAGCTGATCCCTCAACCCCCTCGTCAAATAGGGGACCTGCATCAAACTTCCCTATGACAAGGTGATGGTGACTAGGCATCATTTCATGCTTAATTTATTAATAAGAGGAATAGATGATGCCAATTCATTGTGCTAGGAGAAGCTGCTATGAGGACACTTCACCATCATTCACAGTACATGGAGTGGTATCATCAAGTGTTTAGATGATGGATCTTAGTAACAGAAGCTGCTATAGGTTCTGCAGTAAAATCTCATTCCCTCATTTTTTATTAAATATTTATTTATTTATTACGTAATAAATTAAGTGTGTAATTTTGTTATATTAAACATTGTGTTTTATAGAAGGACTATTTGGAAGAATTGCTGATTACATTGGAAGACCCATCCCCACATAATATTACATATAGCAAAAGATTGGTCCTAAACATGCTACGAGCCCTAGAGGAGGAGAAGCGTCTTATTAACTGAGAATCACCATATCCAGATCCAGGCCCACCAACGCATGTTTTTGGAGAGTTGTTAGAAGATCCACCGATTGCACAACTGTAGCAACAACAGAGAAGGCGTAGGAGTAGTCAAGGAAGAAAAAGGCAACCATCACATTCATCTAAAATGCCAGTCACTGAAGCGATGCCTCATCCTGCCTTTTACCATCCCTTTGAGAGTTATGATGCAGGGACTCAACCTCCAGCCCAAATTCCTTAAGTTGGTCTGTCAACATCCATTCTGACATTCACTGAATTTTTATAGAGCTAGTACACGGATTGGACGCCTGGTCCATCCATACCAGGCCCTTCTGGACAGTGGATGCCGTCATCCTCACATCATGCAACGTAATAAGAAAGGACATCATTTGACTTTATTGAGACTTAGCATGAGACGACACCATTTGGTGCAATGTTCGCTCCTTTCTCTCGATCATACATAGATGTACCTTTAACATCACAATATAGTTTTGGTGGTGTAGAAGCTTTTGAGATGTATTCTGCACCTCATGATTAGGACTTTTACATCAGGGGTGAGACTATTTGGGCATTACAATTCTGGTTCCATGCAAAATGAGCCAGTCCATCTTCAAGCATGTAGTAAATGGGACCAGAACTTCAATCAATGTCCACATAGGATGTTCATGAACCTGAACATGAAGGAGAACATCACAGATAAGGGAGGTGGGCTAGTGTGTTGCATAATATAACACAGAGGAGGTGTTCGGGTTGTGGCACATGACCTAAATTAGTTTGTGTTATTGTTTTTTATTGTTTACATGTATTAAAATACATTGCGTAAATGATATTGTCTTTTATTGTGGAAATACGTTGTCTTTTATTATTTACATGTATTGAAATACGTTGTGTAAATGCTATTGTATTTTATTTTTTACATGTATTAAAATAAGTTGCATAAATGATATTCACATTTATTATGTTATATGAAATAAATTTTTTAGTGATGCCATTAATTTTTTAATAGTGAATAATGTTTGTATAACAATGTATTCATTCATATAATAACCATAATTCTTAAAAACTAAGCTATCCATCAAGTACGCAATTAATATTTTGAAACAACATTAATCCATACAATAGTAAATGTCCTATAAGTTAAAATCTCCATGAACTATAACATTATTTTAAAAAACATGAATCCATACAATAATCTATAGAGTGCATACATATGAATATTATGACTAGGCAATTTTCCCGCATTCTTCCCTTGCACGGACTGCATTCACATATTCAAAAATAATATAAATATGACAATATAAATTAATTGGGAAGGCATTTTAAGTAACAATATAGTTATAAATATACTTGATCTTTTGTTGTTTTCTCTAAGACAATATATTTCTTGTGGAACATGTAGAGTTTCCATCCATGTTAAAGAACGCTTTGGACTTGATATGAATTCTTCAAGAAAAAATGTTAAAACCAGTTCATCATAAGTGTGAATGCCTTCTTCTCCCCAAATTTGGGATAATGTATGGAAATATCGAAGTGGAACAGTTTCAATCAAGACATTGACTTTTTCATTCTCTTGTATCTGGTAGCTAGTATTAATAATTTTTTGTAAAAAATTATTAACCTCAATAATATGCCCACTTATGCAACGTCCTAGCTTCCATTTGAATTCATCAATGTTATGCAGCCTACACTTTACATTTTGTATTGCAGTTTGACCTCCTAAAATGCTGGGAGTGAATTTGATAATTACCATCTTAAAAAAAATAATTGGACTATTAAGGACACAGAAGATTAATAACACATGATCATGAATTAATAAAATAAAAAAATTGACAACACATAATAAAGTCCAATATAGATGCATGACAACACATAATAAAATGTCTTTGAAAAACCAAAAGAAATATCTTAGAAAAAAATTTATTCTAAAATTAGTACAATAATATCATATTACTAACAACATGGAAAAAATTTTACAAAATCACTATTGTCACTATCACTAAAATCAGAAATTTCATCATAATCAACAATTAATTGTGACGTAGTTAGACTTTGTTTTTCACCCATATTTTTATATGGACTAGTTTGATTGTAAAAATGTTTAAGATGAAAATTCATTTTATCTATCTTAGCTTATAATTGTTCTTGTAATTGTGATTTAACTTTGCATATTTCTTCGTCAATATTCTGTTTTAATTCAGCTGAGCGCATTTTCAGGATTGGTAAATCGTGGAATCTATAATATGCTTCTATCTCACAACGTATCTCCCATAATCTCTCCCATTCATTTTGTGGAGATATTGTAGCTCTACCAAAATCATCAATATTCTTATAATGCTTCCCAATAAATATATGGTTTGTATTGCCCTTTTGAATACACTTGTAAATAGGCAAGTTGACATCCATTAGGACAAAAGGTCTACAACATCACCACTTATGTTAACACATGACCGTCCAATTTGTTTCTTATTCAATTTTACGCCAACATTTATCTTACTCATATTACCTGTTAAATGAGCAAAAAAATTACAGCAAATTTATATTAGTATATTGTGATAATTTATTCAATTGTAAAAATTTAATTTCATTAATGACTTACAAAAATCCATAAATTGATGAAATATGAAAATGACAAACTTTATTAGTGATCTACATTCTTCGTAGGATAACTTTTTTTATTATGTCCTGCTTCATGACAAATTGAGTAGTGGCTTGTTGATCTCTTCCCCATTTTTCCCCAAAGCCTCCACTCCATTTCGTTCTTCCTTCTATTGGACTTTGGCCTGCCTTTCTGCCTTATCCTTGTTGAGTTAGGAAAAAGAGGATCACTATTTGCTTCTAGCCAATAAGCTGGATCTCCAAGAGCATGGAACGTTAACTCATAACATTTCAATGTTCATTCCAACGTATAATAATCAGACACAAATTGCTCATAATCTATTGCTCTGTATTGGCATGCTGCAATGACATGAGAGCACGGGATTCACATCTGTTGAAATTTTCCACAACTGCAAGTTCTATCATTCAGCTTGATCACCTGCTTATGACCTTGTATACTAGTCCTCGCTTCAAATTCACTAGAATTGGTGTTGAACACATGGACATGATGTCCATGTGCTTTTTGTACTTTTTCTTGCAAAATTTTGCTACACAATTGCGTGAACTTAAAACCCATTTATTCTTATTCCCAAAACATCGTACGTCATACATCAAAATAGTTCACGCATTGGTAAAAAAATATTTCTACCATTGCAGTTATTGGTAATGCACGTAATCCTTTAAGCAGTCCGTTCACCGACTCCACAATGTTTGTCGTCATTGAACCATACCTTTTGCCTCCGTCATGAGACCGAGTCCACTTTTACAAGTCTATCTTTATTGCCTAATCATATGTTTCTTGATCCATTTGTACAATTTTATTTTTTGATTTGTAAAATTTCTTTATTTGGTTTTGATGCACATTAATAATAAATAACAACGAATTTTATAATCAATTATTAGGCAATATTTTCACTATGATTAAATGTTTAAAATACATAACACTTTTTATACTAACCTACCTTACATAGCATTTCTTTCATTACTGGATTCTTGAACGTGGTAGTATAATTGCTTAAGACGTGTCGGATGCAAAACCAGTGATGAGCTATAGGAGAGTGTCACCAATTATCCTGCATTGCCTTTATAATCCCTTTGTATCCGTCCAATATGACACATATATCTTTCTGGTCATTGACAAACACTCTTAAACATTTCATAAACCAGTCCTAATTCCTTTCGTCTTCACAATCAACAATAGCCCATGCAATGGGAAATATATAGTTATTTCCATCCAGGGCTATTGCACAAAATAAACACCCCTTATATTTCCCATATAGAAATGTTGAGTCAATGCATATAACAGGCTGGCAATTCTTAAAACCCTCGGTTAATTATTTGAATGACTAAAACATTCTGTCAAAAACCTTATAGCCCAAAACTAAACTATTATTGATAAATAATTCTTTATCTTCAATGAGGATAGGAGATTCAGGGTTTTGCCTACACAACGCTATCATGAATCATCTCAACTGACCATAAGATTCTTCCCAACCTCTAAAAATCTTTACAATTGCCATATGCTTTGCCTCCTAAGTTTTTCTATAACTCGGTTCATGACCGATCTTGTCTTTTAATTCAACTTGTAAAGCTAAAATCTTTACACTCGATTGTTCTTCAACTATAGGCATAATGAAATGACAAATGAATTTTGAATCCAATTTGCAATAATCCTTTGACATGGCTGGATTTAAACATGTATGGGGTCCATTATAACGAGTAATTTTCCAAAAATCTGAACATTCCTGTCGAGACGCACACATTCTCCATTGACAATTACTATTCTTATCACTGCATCTAATAGCATATGTTCTACTTTTGGTCTTTTCCTTGCAAAAGTCATGGTGTCTTAACATGTGATATTTCTGAACAACATTTCTAATAGCCTCTTTTGATGGGAATAACAGACCAACATCAAACTCATTTAACTCATCCCAAAGTGAAGAAGATGGTGGTTTTGAAAAAGTGTCAACAGTTAACAACGAAAAATCAATTTCCAAATAAGGTGGAGAAGCCATAATTGGAACAATTAGGTTTGACACACTAGTGTTGTAATAATTAACCAAATTGAAATCAGCAGCATAATCATCATTATCTGTGTCATCATCATAACACAAAAATTCATCTTCATCTTCTGAATCTTTATCATCTACCTGATTGATGCAATAATCACTGTCGTCTGATTTGTTATCGATATCCAATTGACCTGAACTAACACCATGAGATTCAATTTGAACATCACTTGCAGAGTTATTGACATCATCCAAACCCTCAGGATTTTCTGATGGAATAGCATTCAATGGGCTGGCTTCATCTATAACATTTACACTATCATCGGGTCGGTAAATGTTAACATATAATTCTATTGATTCCATACCTCCTATTTGCTTAATGAAATTAAACATTATTGATACGTCATCATCATTTCTCAATTCCATGCAAGCCCAATTTAAAATACCTCTGCTTAGTTTGGGTTTCCTAAAAATGATACGCTCAATGAATTCGCGTCCTTCTACCAGGGAAATTGTTCATATTATGCCCATCGTGAGATTTACAAATTTTAATCTACAACCAATCCTAAGCACAGCTGATCTACTCTTACAATAATCGTATCCATCATCACCCATAATAATATCGCTATCGCAGTACACAATACCATAACGTGGAATTAACATCTTTACATGTAAAAATAACATTTCTTACAATTTATAATGTACATTTAACATATTATGTAAACGTAACATAAATATTAAAAATGAAAAATTCAATACCATTTCAGACAATTGCAGCACTTAATGTATGAGGCCAAACCGAAACATAATATGTTTTACTTTTCGATTAAACCAATCGGACTAATATGCTCAATAATATATAATTTGATATTATTATTTGCAACAAAATTTTTTTTATTGATTCACACATATATAAATTAACTATTAATTAAGCAATAAATATAAATACATTATAAAATTTAACTGATTATTGACTTCTTTTTCACTAAAAAAGCGATCAATTGCAATTCCTTTAAACTCGAAAGTCTCTTAAATCCACCAACTTCACTTCTTCCAGAATTAGTTTACATGTACACATAAAAAAAATTATTTAATTTTTCTTCATTCTTGTATCTTCAATTCAATATTATCAATTTAAATTTACACAATCAATAATATAAATAGTAAAAATAAAATTAATTACATTTGCTAAGGATATATTATTTATACATAAAAAAAATAAAATTATCATATATGCATTTTATCCTCTTTTTCTAAATCAAATAACATATTCACAATTAAATTACATAATTAAATTTTTTTGATAATAATTTAAATTTAAATATTTCAAACATAAGATGTATTACAAAAATATAAAAAAAATCATTTCAATCTATTTTTTTAACTAAAAATACTTTTAATTATTTTTTTCCTAATTTCAATTTTACAGCATAAAATATTATTTTCACTAATAATATAAATTTTTTTACCACACTACTAAATTAGACATAAAAAAATAATACATATATAGATTTTATCCTATTTTCCTAAATCTAACAATACATTGAGAATTATACTATATAATTAAATTTTTATAATATTATGAATTTATCTCATGTTTATTTTAAATATATTATAAAAATATTATATCATTTTTCTTAAAAAAATATGTAATATATTGTCCATTAATTTACAAATTGCTTTTACCAAAAAATATGTTACACAATAAAAATAAAATTATCTCTCTATTTTTTTCATTTATTATATTTTTAATATATTTTCATTATTTACAACAAAAAAATTTCATTTTATATTACTTTCACCTATTTTTTTCCCTCAAAAAATTTATCAATACATATTAAAATTAATAATAATATTTTTTCTATTTTCAAATATTTTATTACCTTCTTTATACATAATATCATATTTTATAGCTAATAATTTTTTCTAATTTAAATTTTACAACATAATATTAAATTCTCACTAATAGTCTTTTTTTTTTTTATTGATTCAAATTAACTCCGCCTAAGTAGTTTGCGCTTAGTTGGTCCCAAGCCCGGATAAAGGAGGAGGGTTGCGGTAGGTGACAACCAGCATAAAAATTTTGTCACACCTTATGATATGGATTCAAATGATATAAACATTGGGGCGTCCTCTACTAACGACGTGCTACATTGGAGCCTGGGTGTAGTGAGAAATATGCAAGGGTGTAGGGCATTCACCGAAAGCGACACGCCATGCCGGTGGCTTAGTGTGGTGTTAAGTGAGCAAGGGTTCCCACATCATGGATAGGTGTGGATAAAGAAGTTAGTCCATAGGACAGATAGTAGAACAGATAGTGGAACAGAACAAATGATAGACATAGAAAACAATAGAAGATATCATAGAAGGAGACCAATTAGGAAGGAGTAGGATAGGAGGAGGATCAGGGTTGGTACTTGGAATGTTGGATCACTTACAGGAAAATTAATGGAGCTTGTGGATACCTTGGAAAGGAGAAGGGTGAATATTGCTTGCATTCAAGAGGTTAAATGGATAGGAGAGAAAAGTAAGGAAGTGGATAATTCAGGGTATAAACTGTGATTTATCGAAAAGGAGAGAAACAAGAACGGAGTGGGCATTATCATAGATAGGACATTGAAAGACGCAGTAATAGCTGTGAAAAGAGTAGGAGATAGAATTATGATAACAAAGCTAGTACTAGAAGGAGAAACAATAAATATAGTTAGTGCTTATGCCGCACAAATAGGACTAGATAGTGAGAGTAAATAAAGGTTTTGGGAAGATATGGATGATTTAATGCAAAGCATACCAAATGAAGAGAATGTTTTCATCGGTGGAGATTTGAATGCACATGTAGGAAGTGATAGACAAGGTTATAAGAATGTTCACAGAGGTTTTGGTTTTGGCAGTCGAAATGAGGAGGGAAAAAGCATCCTGGATTTTGCTATGGCATACGACCTAATACTAGCAAATACCTACTTTATAAAAAGAGAGTCACATTTAGTGACTTTTAAAAATGGGCAACATATAAGCCAAATCGACTTCCTCTTAACGAGGAAGACAAATAGAGCTCTATGCAAGGATTGCAAGGTCATTCCAGGAGAGGCTTTAACAAGTCAACATCTGTTGGTGGTCTTGGATGTCAAGTTTAGAAACAGTTCAAGTAAGGTTAGAAGAAATAGTGTAGCTCGAACAAAGTGGTGGGAGTTCAAAGGAGTAAAGCAAGTGAAGTTCAAAAATGAGCTTCTCGAGTCCGAAGTATGGAAGCTGGATATGGAGGCCAATGATATGTGGATACAGATGGCATCAAAGATTAGAGAAGTAGCTAGAAAAGTACTTGGAGAGTCTAAAGGACATGGACCACTCTCAAAAGAGAGATGGTGGTGGAATGAGGAAGTACAAAGGCAGTGAAGAGAAAAAGGGAATGGTATAAGAAATTACCTAAATGTGATAACAATGAGGCATATGAACAGTACAAGATAGAAAGAAAGAGGCAAAAAAGACAGTTAGTCAAGCAAGAGCACAAGCCTTTGAAAAGTTATATGAGAAACTTGAAACTAAAGAAGGGGAGAAAGATATTTATAGATCAGCAAGGAGGAGAGAAAGGAAATGTCAAGATCTCAATCAAGTTAGGTGCATTAAGGATAAAGAAGGAAAAGTGTTGGTGAAAAATGAGGACATTAAAGAGAGATGGAGAAATTATTTTAATGATCTCTTTAATAATAGTCAAAATGGTAATAGAGTGAATATAGATTATAGAACAATAGAAAAGAATGTGAATTATACTAGAAGGATTAGATCTTTAGAAGTAAAGGAAGCACTTAAGAGAATGAAAGTGGGTAAAGCCTGTGGACCCAATGAAATACCAATTGAAGTATGGAAGTGTTTGGGAGATATGGGAGTGGCATGGTTAACTAAATTATTTAATAAGATTCTAAACTCAAAGAAAATGCCTGATGAATGGAGGAAGAGTATTTTAGTACCTATTTTTAAAAATAAGGGAAACATACAGAGTTGCTCAAACTATAGGGGAATTAAACTCATGAGCCATACTATGAAGTTATGGGAGAGAGTTGTGGAGCATCGACTACGTCATGATACTTCTATCTCTCTCAATCAATTTGGATTCATGCCCGATCGTTTAACTATGGAAGCGATCTTTCTCATTAGAAGCTTGATGGAGAAATATAGAGATGTGAAGAAAGATCTACACATGATTTCTATTGATTTGGAGAAGGCTTATGATAGTGTTCCAAGAGATGTCTTATGGAATGTGTTAGAACAAAAGAGGGTGTCTATTAGGTACATACAAGTGTTGAAAGATATGTATGAAGGAGCAACTACTATTGTGCGCACAGTGGGAGGGGACACAAGAGATTTTCCGATCTCAATTGGATTATACCAAGGATTAGCCATAAGCCCTTACCTTTTTACATTAGTTTTAGATGAATTGAAAAAACATATACAAGAGAGTATTCCTTGGTGCATGATATTTGCGGATGATATTGTTCTGATAGATGAGACACGAGAAGGAGTCAATAGAAAGCTAGAACTTTGGAGAAGTACTCTAGAGTCAAAGGGTTTTAAGTTAAGTAGAACAAAGACAGAATACATGCATTGCAAGTTCAGTGTAGGCCAAACTGGTGATAGGGAAGGAGTTAGTTTGAATGGAGTGGTACTGTCCCAAAGTAATCACTTTAAATATCTAGGCTCAGTCCTTCAAGTAGATGGGGGATGTGAGGAGGATGTTAGTCATAGGATTAAAGCCGGATGGTTGAAGTGGAGATGTGCCATGGGAGTTTTATTGTGATCGTAAGATTCCCAAAAAGTTGAAAGGAAAATTTTACCGTACAGCCATACGATCGGCTATGTTATATGGTAGTGAGTGTTAGGCACTGAAAGATGAAGGAACGAAAGCGTGAAAAACACAAGTTTATACCATTGAATTCAAAAATTTTCACCTAGGGTCACATGCATCATGCAAGATTTATTTTTATCTATTTGATTTCAATGATAAATAATATATTAAAACTCTTTTAATATGTTTTTGGATCTGTATTTGCCATTTAAGATTTTAAAATTAATCAGATTAATTTTAGAACCCTAGATTAAATCAAGAACGATTACACTAACCTCTTGATGCACTGCAGCGTGTTTGTGCCTTTGAGATTCGTCTTCAGGACACCAGATGCTGTCCCTCTAGCTTGTCCAGACCAATAACACCTATGGCAGCCCTTGAACAGCTTCTAAAGCCTTTTCTATTAATTAGAAATTCAAGTTCTGCCTTTTAAGAGATTAGAGATGTAAACAGGACACTAGAAACAATTTCTAGTGTTCTTAATTCAAGAGATTGATGGCTAATCTCTTTGAATTGATGAGAGATGAAGAAGAATAGAGGGAGGGCTGCAAAATGGCGTGACCAAGGAGTGTGGCTGCTGGTTGTTTTTTATTTTCTCATAACAACACTTAAATAGCTAGGTTAACACATTAAACCCTTGCCACATGTCACCCTTTGATTAGCTCTAGGTTTAAGTGACCCAATCACATTGTGCCAAGTGTCAAACCTATATGTAATCTTGATTTTAATCATCTTACATGATTAAAAAAACATTTGGCAAGCTTATGTGTTATGCCATGTGTCACTATCTCATGGTGCCACGTGTCACACTGTAAAATGACCAAAATGCCCCTGTGTCTTAATTTTGATTTCTCAATCCAAAATAATTATTTTTCTTCTTCTAATTAATTTATATCAACTATAAATTAATTAATTAATCTCTATTAATTAATTTCTCATTAATTAAATTCATATTTAAACACTTTAAATATAAATTTAACTTATATTATACATCCAATAATCTAGATTTGGTTTCAAGTCATGCTAGGGACTTTGCAAACTAATTGCAAACCAAACCTATTTAATTAATCAATTAAACTCTTTAATTAATTAATTAAATCATATTTAATTAGGTGATAACTTGTGTATGTGTGTGACTTACTAGGCTCATCACTAATTGGCAATGAGACATGATATCAACTCTTAATATCATCAGAACTCTTTCTTACCATAAATGATTTCTCTAAATCATTTTATGAACCTCATAGACCATGGTTAACACCTAACATAGCATGCCATGGCCACCCAATTAGTAATAAGATTTACCTTAAATGAACCTATAATCATATGTTACCATGCACTAGAATCTCTCTGTTACAAAATCCCAACTCAAGCTGGAGTCATGGTTTATGTCAAACTCCATTTGCTATGAATATTATGTTCTCTTTTAATTCCAGTTCTTGATTAAAAAGATTTTCTCATCAGAAACTCTTTTCTGAATAAATCTATCTGTCCTGGCCAGGAACTTGAAACATCAAGAACAATTAAATGAACACAGGATTTTATCTCTATTTACTTAGAGGAACAGATTCTATCTTGATCAACACCTACCTCCATATATAACTAGTAGGAGCCAACACATGCCCATATACCCATACACAGTACAAGTATAAAAGCAGTATCAAACTCAAACTACCTATATACAAGATAACTGTGCTATCTCAGGTCTAAAGATTATATGCACTGATATGATTTATGACAAAACATTGACAAGAGTAAACTCCATGTGCTTATCATAAGTGTCACTGGTTCGGCCTACTTATCATTTATAAGTGCCTATCATGTTTGTTATATGGCATGAGACTCACCATTCCATCTTATTTATATCTCATATAAATAACTTGGGAACAAACATGAATACAATTTTTCTGGATAAGTCATGTCCTTATTATGAAGTATCCTTGATTGTGAACCTATTTATGATACTTCGTGCTAGAAATATTGTCACTCATATTCTTAACAACTTAAGAATAATATTTCTAACAAAATATCAATGGACCTTTTCTATTACACATAAATATATTATGTAAACGGAAAAGTGGAAATGCCTTTTATTAATAAAAATATGTACAAGATACATACTAAATGATATGCTCTAGGGCATACTACTAACAATCTCCCACTAGCACTAGAGCCATTCATTACAATATCTTAGACCTATCTTCTCAAGATGTTGGTCTAACTGAGTCTGTGACATAGGCTTAGTGAATGGATCAGCTGGATTTTCAGCTGATGCTATTTTCTGCATGGCTACATCGCCTCGCCCAACTATTTCTCTGATAATGTGGTAGCGCTTTTCTATGTGTTTGGATTTCTGGTGAGACCTTGGTTCCTTAGCTCAGATGATCGCTCCATTATTGTCACAGCAGTGAAACCGCTGACTCAATGGAAGGAAATCTGTAAGTTCTCACACGAACTTCTTTATCCAAATGACTTCCTTTGCAAAGATCTCGATGCAAAGAATATACTCAGCCTCTGTAGTGGAATCTGCAGTCGTGCTCTGTTTGGAACTCTTCCAACTGACTGCACCTCCATTGCAAATGAACACATATCCAGAGGTAGACTTTCTATCATCGATATCTGATTGGAAATTAGAATCAATATAACCATCCAATTGCAAGTCTCCACCTCCATAAATCAAGAATAAATCCTTAGTTCTTCTCAAGTACTTAAGAATATTCTTGATACTATCCATGTTCCAAACTCGATTGGATTGATAATCGCTAGTCAAACTAACAAAGATATGCGATATCCGCCTAGTACACAACATTGCATACATTAAACTTCCAATAGCCAAGCATATGGAATCTGGCCATTTTATCTCTTTCTTCAGGTGTCTTTGGAGACATCTCTTTAGAAAGATGGATACCATGTCTCACTGGTAACAATCCTCTCTTGGAATCAAGCATGTTAAACCTCTTTAACACCTTTTCCAAGTATAGACTTTGGGATAAACCAATTATTCTTTTGGCTCTATCTCTATAGATGCGAATTCTAAAAATATAGGTTGCCTCCCCTAAGTCTTTCATGGAGAATGTATTTGACAACCATACCTTTACAGTCGTCAACATACCTGTGTCATTACCCATCAACAGTATGTCATCCACATATAAGACAAGGAAAGTGATAGCACTGTCACTAACCTTCTTATATACACATGGCTCATCTTCATTTTTGATAAAACCAAAGGATTTAATGGCTTCATCAAAACGGATGTTCCAACTCCTCGAAGCTTGTTTCAACCCATAAATGGATCGCTTTAGCTTGCATACCTTGGAACCATCTTGGGATTCAAAACCCCTAGGTTGTTCCATGAAAATGTTTTCTTCAATGTATCCATTGAGAAAAGTCGCTTTGACATCCATCCGCCAAAATCTCATAATCATAGTATGCACTATTGCTAATAAAATCCTAATTGATTTAAGCATGGCAACAAAGCAGAAAGTCTCCTCATAGTCGATTCCTTGCCTTTGGCGAAACCCTTTCGCTACTAGCCTTGCCTTATAGGTCTCTACCTTTCCATCGTAACCAATTTTCTTTTTGAAAACCCATTTGTTCCCTATAGGTATAATACCTTCAGGTGGGTCAACAAGATCCCAAACTTGATTCTTATACATGGAATCAATCTTGGATTTCATAGCATCAATCCATTTTGAAGAGTCTATATCTGATATAGCTTCTTCATAGGTAAGTGGATCATCTCCATGATCTACTTCTTCATGAGTAGACAACTCTTGTTCTTCTTCATGAAGAAAACCATATCTCACTGGTGGGTGAGATACCTCGTTGTTCTACGAGGAACAGTGTAGATGTTTCATCAACGGGTATTGGTTGACTAGATGGATCTATATCCATCCGATCATTGGTTGGTCAGAATTCTCCAATTCTAACTCTATTTGCCTTCCTTTGCCTCCTTCTTGAACAAACTGTTGTTCAAGAAATGTGGCATCTCTACTTATCACAACCTTTTATGAAGTAGGCAAATAAAAATAATATCCAAAACTATCTTTTGTATATCCAACAAATCGACCTTTTTCTGATCTGGTCTCCAATTTATCAGTGTTCAGCTTTTTGATATAAGCTGGACAACCCCAAATCTTAACATGCTTAAGACTTGGTTTTCTTCCATGCCATATCTCATAAGGTGTGGAAGAAACTGATTTTGATGGAATCCTATTCAGAATATACAAAGCTGATTCTAATGCAAATCCCCAAAAGAAGATTGGCATATTAGTATAGCTCATCATACTACGTACCATATCCAATAGGGTACGATTTCTCCTTTCAGATACACCATTCAACCGTATGCCTCGGAGGAGTCACCGAGAAACAATGCCATGCTCTCTCAAGTATTCATCAAATTCAGTACTCAAATATTCACCTCCACGATCTGATCGAAGAGCTTTAGTATTCTTTCCTGTTTGATTTTCTACTTCAGATTTAAATTCTTTGAACTTTTCAAAAGATTCATGTTTGTATTTCATCAAATACAAATACCCAAACCTTGATTTATCATCAGTAAAGGTAATAAAATAATGAAAACCCCTCTAGCCATTTCTTTAAATGGACCACATACATCACTATGTATTAGCTCCAAAATATTTTCAGCTCTTAGCCCTTGTCCAACAAAGGGTGATCTAGTCATTTTACCCTGAAGGCAAGATTCACAAGTTGGAGTAGGCTCAGAGCCCAATGAGGATAGAATCCCCATTTTCTCCAATTTTGCAATCCTATCTTCTGCAATATGACATAATCTTAAGTGCCAAATATATTTTGAACTTGAGTTGGTTTTCACCATGGCATTGCATTCTTTTAGATCACTTGCATTCAATTTGTGTTTGTCATTATTATCCAAATAATAAAGACCATCATTCATATAACCGAACCAACATATTTATTTCCAAAATAAATATTGCAAACATCATCAGTGAACTGAAATTCATAGCCATTTCTAGTCAAACTAGATATAGAAATGATGTTCTTAAAAGCATCAGGTACATATAAAATATTATCCAAACACAAAACATGTCCAAACATGTAAAAAGATTTAGATCCTATGGCTAAAGCTTCAACAGTTGAGCCATTGCCAATCCAGACTCTAATATCTTGAGAACGTAAGTCGCCATCGTTGCTAGTTCTGCATATCATTAGAAATGTGAGAACTGGCACCAGTATCTAAAACCCAAGCTGTAGATGAACTATGAGTATCATCAGAATCTAAATAACAAGATATGGACATACCTTCCGAAGGTGTATCCTTCTTGTCCTTCAGAGAAGCAAGATACTCTGGGCAGTTCCTTTTCCAGTGCCCATCCTTTTGGCAGTGGAAACACTTTCCTTTGCCTCCATCAGCTTTAGTCTTCCTTTTCTATTTAGCTATTTTCTTGGAAGGACCAGGAATCTGAGGTTTATTTTTCTTATTGCCCTTCTTCTTGTTGGACTTTCCAGCAGAAGAAGATGCAACCAAAGCTACCTCTTTCCCTTTATTGCCTGGCATATTCTTTTGGGCAATAACCAGCATGTTGAGTAAACCAGCTAAGGCACATTCCTGTTTAGTCATATGGAAATTTGTCACAAAATTCCCAAAAGACTCAGGAAGGGACTGAAGGATCAAATCTGTCTGTAGTTGGAAATCCATGTTGAAGTCAAGATGTTCCAACTGTTCAATTAGCCGAATCATCTTGTGGACATGATCCCCAACATTCTGTCCCTCAGACATCCTCATACAGAATAGCTTTCTAGATATCTCATACCTAGCATTCCTGCTGTGCTCACCATACAACTCTTGTAGGTGAAGGAGGATCTCACTCGCACTCTGCATGTTCTCATGTTGCTTCTGTAAGTCATTACTCATGGAAGCAAGCATGTAACACTTAGCTCTCATATCATGCTCCTTCCACTTGTCCAAAGTATCATGTTCCTCTTGTGTGGCCTCTGGAGGTAAGGGACCAGGAACATTTGAATCTAGAACATATCCTATATGTTCAAGGTTCAGGACAAGCTTTAAATTTCTTAGCCAATCAGACAGATTTGGTCCTGTCAACCTATTGTGATCAAGTATGCTCGCAAGGATATTGGATGGTGGTGGTTGTTTTGTGCTCATTTTTATCAGAAAATTAACTGCAGAAAATAATCAGATTAATTAGTAAATGTATCATGTAATTAACCAAAATGATTATGGTCTTTTAATCAAATTGGTCCTCCCACTAACTTAGCGAATCCTACACTTCCAAAGTAGGAAATGGAAATCCTAGTTGGATGGATTTCTAGTGGGTGATTGAATTCTTATAATTCTATTGATCATCCTCAGGTACATCCATTATTAGAATTACAATAAACTATAAGTGAGCAACTCCTTGCCCATCACATCTCATGTAAGGTTCAATCCTTTACCTAGCCCCTAATGCTCAAAATCTCAGGTACATCCATTATTGACTTATCTTGCATTAGTTAAATTGATCCCATTGAGCCAGTAATTATGTAAATAATTTTAATGTCCTCAGGTACATCCAATATTGGCCACCAAACCATTTACATATTTACAACATCTCATGCTTAACAATTATTCTTAAGAAAATCTCTTAAATTAATTGCATCTCATGCAACTATTTAAAATTTCTTAAAATAATTGCCCCAATGGATGGCCTATGTTATAATTACTTTAATTATAGCATATCCAACTTAATCATTTGTTTGGAAGATTTTATGGTCATTCTAATTACTATTAAGGTCTCACTTTGCACATTATCCATTTAGCATGCATATATCATATAATTGCATACATTTCCATACATCTCATGCATTCATGGATAAGCAGTAAATATGATATGATCATGGACTTTCTAAGAGATTCAATTCTGAGCTACCAAGAATTGAATCAGGGCATTTCTAGGTGCATTTCATTCATTCATTTTACAAGAGTTGCTGAAGAAGTACATAATCAACACTTGATCTTGAATTCCTCCCACTGGTCCCACCAATGCTCTTGACCTCCTTGAACTTCTTGCAATCCAATATTACATGGTAATCCTTGGCATACCAAGGCGAATTTACAAGAACTTAAATAAATGAAATTACAACCCAAAAATTATTACAAACTTAATAATACATGCCCAAAATAAATTAAAATAAATTAATTAATTTACAATCCAAAGAAACATAAAAGAAATAAATCCAATCACATTGGTCTTTTATAGTCCATGATCATCCATCATGCATATCACTATTTAACAATTAAATAAAACATACATACTTAAATTAAATTGAATATCTCATATTCAACTTAAAAATCCAGATTTGAATATGATTCAAATAAATTTAGAAATTCAGATTTGAATATCATTCAAACAAATTTAAAAATTCAGATTTGAATCACATTCAAACAACTTCAAAAATTCAGATTTGAATCACATTCAAACATTTTTTTAAAAAATCAGATTTGAATCACATTCAAACATTTTTTAAAAAATCAGATCTGAATTTTATTCAATCAATTTTAAAAAATCAGATTTAAATATGATTCAAACAACTTTAAAAATTCAGATTTGAATCACATTCAAACAACTTTTAAAATTCAGATTTGAATCACATTCAAACAATTTTTAAAATTCTGATTTAAATCATAATTTAATTGTGTGATTAAAAATCCTAATTAAACATTTTAATTAGTCATATGATGAACCTTTCATCATGCAACAATTGCAGAATTTAATAACAACCATGCGCACCATGATCTTCCAAAGCCATGCGCACCATGTTGGAGTTCATCAAGCATGCCACCACACCTCTTGATCCAACTAGCAATGGATCAATCATCTCATGATCAAATCACACAATTAAATCATATAATAAACAATCTAAATGGCAAATATAGTGGCTCTGATACCAATTGAAGGCAGGCGTGAAAAACACAAGTTTATACCATTGAATTCAAAAATTTTCACCTATGGTCACATGCATCATGCAAGATTTATTTTTATCTATTTGATTTCAATGATAAACAATATATTAAAACTCTTTTAATATGTTTTTGGATCTATATTTGCCATTTAAGATTTTAAAATTAATCAGATTAATTTTAGAACCCTAGATTAAATCAAGAACGATTACACTAACCTCTTGATGCAATCGCAATGTCTGCGCCTTTGAGATTCGTCTTCAGGACATCAGATGTTGTCCCTCTACCTTGTCCACACCAAGAACACCTATGGCAGCCCTTGAACAGCTTCTAAAGCCTTTTCTATTAAT
This sequence comes from Hevea brasiliensis, assembly GCF_030052815.1. NCBI lineage: Eukaryota > Viridiplantae > Streptophyta > Magnoliopsida > Malpighiales > Euphorbiaceae > Hevea > Hevea brasiliensis. The sequence goes on from NC_079506.1 coordinate 29,883,232, forward strand.
TAGAAATTCAAGTTCTGCCTTTTAAGAGATTAGAGATGTAAACAGGACACTAGAAACAATTTCTAGTGTTCTTAATTCAAGAGATTGATGGCTAATCTCTTTGAATTGATGAGAGATGAAGAAGAATAGAGGGAGGGCTGCAAAATGGCGTGACCAAGGAGTGTGGCTGCTGGTTGTTTTTTATTTTCTCATAACAACACTTAAATAGCTAGATTAACACATTAAACCCTTGCCACATGTCACCCTTTGATTAGCTCTAGGTTTAAGTGACCCAATCACATTATGCCAAGTGTCAAACCTATATGTAATCTTGATTTTAATCATCTTACATGATTAAAAAAACATTTGGCAAGCTTATTTGTTATGCCATGTGTCACTATCTCATGGTGCCACGTGTCACACTGCAAAATGACCAAAATGCCCCTGTGTCTTAATTTTGATTTCTCAACCCAAAATAATTATTTTTCTTCTTCTAATTAATTTATATCAAATATAAATTAATTAATTAATCTCTATTAATTAATTTCTCATTAATTAAATTCATATTTAAACACTTTAAATATAAATTTAACTTATATTATACATCCAATAATCTAGATTTGGTTTCAAGTCATGCTAGGGACTTTGCAAACTAATTGCAAACCAAACCTATTTAATTAATCAATTAAACTCTTTAATTAATTAATTAAATCATATTTAATTAGGTGATAACTTGTGTATGTGTGTGACTTACTAGGCTCATCACTAATTGGCAATGAGACATGATATCAACTCTTAATATCATCAGAACTCTTTCTTACCATAAATGATTTCTCTAAATCATTTTATGAACCTCATAGACCATGGTTAACACCTAGCATAGCATTCCATGGCCACCCAATTAGTAATAAGATTTACCTTAAATGAACCTATAATCATATGTTACCATGCACTAGAATCTCTCTGTTACAAAATCCCAACTCAAGCTGGAGTCATGGTTTATGTCAAACTCCATTTGCTATGAATATTATGTTCTCTTTTAATTCCAGTTCTTGATTAAAAAGATTTTCTCATCGTAAACTCTTTCTGAATAAATCTATCTGTCCTGGCCAGGAACTTGAAACATCAAGAACAATTAAATGAACACAGGATTTTATCTCTATTTACTTAGAGGAACAGATTCTATCTTGATAAACACCTACCTCCATATATAACTAGTAGGAGCCAACACATGCCCATATACCCATACACAGTACAAGTATGAAAGCAGTATCAAACTCAAACTACCTATATACAAGATAACTGTGCTATCTCAGGTCTAAAGATTATATGCACTGATATGATTTATGACAAAACATTGACAAGAGTAAACTCCATGTGCTTGTCATAAGTGTCACTTCTACCTACTTATCATTTATAAGTGCCTATCATGTTTGTTATATGGCATGAGACTCACCATTCCATCTTATTTATATCTCATATAAATAACTTGGGAACAAACATGAATACAATCTTTCTGGATAAGTCATGTCCTTATTATGAAGTATCATTGATTGTGAACCTATTTATGATACTTCGTGCTAGAAATATTGTCACTCATATTCTTAACAACTTAAGAATAATATTTCTAACAAAATATCAATGGACCTTTTCTATTACACATAAATATATTATATAAATGGAAAAGTGGAAATGCCTTTTATTAATAAAAATATGTACAAGATACATACTAAATGATATGCTCTAGGGCATACTACTAACAAAAGAGTCATATGCATCTAAGATAAGAGTTGCAAAGATGAGAATGTTAAGGTGGATGAGTGGTCATACTAGACTAGATAAAGTCCGTAATGAGAGTATTAGAGAAAAGGTAGGAGTGGTGCCAATTGAAGATAGGTTGAGAGAAGGGAGATTGAGGTGGTTTAGTCATGTGAAGCGTAGACATACGGAGGCTCCAGTTAGATAAGTAGAGCACATTAGGTTAAAGGATAGAAAGAAAAAAAGGGGTAGACCTAAATTGACTTAGAGGAGAGTAGTACAACATAACCTAGAGGCATTACACATTTCTGAGGATTTAACCCAAAATCATTTAGAGTGGAGAAAGCGAATCCATATAGCCGACCCCAAATTTTTGGGATAAAGGCTTAGTTGAGTTGAGTTATTGATTCAAATTCTTAACCACACTATTTCAACTATAACATAATATTTTATTTCACTATTAAACTTTAAAAATGTTTTACTACTACAAACATTATCCTTTTTAACATTAAATTTATTACTAAACATAATTAAAAAAAAAACCTTCAATTTTTTATAGGGAGAGAACACTAAAAGGGAGAGAAATTTTTTTTTTTTTTTAACTAACACTGAGAGGGAGAGAGCACTAAAAGAGACAGGGAGAGAAAACATTTATAGGGGGGTATACTAGACCAACAGCGGGGAGCGGGGGTTAACCAAGGGAAACTAGGCACTACCCTGCCATGCCGCTTGACATTAGATGCCAAAACAAGTTTTGTCCACTTTTTTTACATTACTTCATTTTTAACAAATAAGTCCACAAGAGAATATTCTTGTGTTAGATTGACAGTTAGTCACTACTCTGGGTAGAGTCTGGCTGACAAATTCATTTTTAATTATTTTTTTTTCTTTTCAATCATTGTAATTTTTTTTTACTTAGTCGCTACTTATACTAGAGTCTACCTGATCAACACACTGTTCGGGACAAGACAACACAGTGTGCTGACCGAGAAAAGACTAGAGAATCTAGCAGCTGGGTGTTGCCTTGGGTAGCGCCTATTGGCTACCTGCACATTTTGCCATTTTTTTTTCATTTTAGTTCAACAAATTATATTTTAGTCTAAAATTAATTACATTTCAGTCTAGTCCACTATGCTGACATAGGCAAGAGAATCTGGCAAATGGTCACTACCTTGGGTAGAGCCTACTACCACTGCCCTCTTGCCAAAAATTTTTTTTTATTTCAGTCCATATAAATTTTTTTTTTTAATTTTTTAACCCCTTAGTCGCTACTTATATTAGAGTCTGCCTTTTTCTCTCTGCCAGCTCAGCACTACCCACCCCCTTTTGATAAATAAATTATATGTAACCCCCTTTTGGTATTTTTTTTTCTCATTACTCCCACTGGGTAATATCCCCAGATATTTGTGATTGGTCTCTTAATGCCATTTAAGCCACAAATGCCATTACTGACATCAATAACAAGAGGCATCAAGACAGACAGTGATTCACAAACATTGTTAGGGTTGATCCCTCCTACCAAGAACCACTCATGCTTGCTTCTAATTGGTGGTAACTTAAACTAGGCCTAGTTAAATCTTTTGCCATTAACACATAAAATCGAGCTATGGCATCAGCAGCTATGGTGGTGTAGGCACTATCTATGTACGAAGGAGCATTCATGTAATAAAGTAGAGTTATGAGGATGAATGTTTTTGCTGCTTTTGCTTTACTGTTTTGGGCACTGTTATGATTGCTATTGGTAACTGTGCAAAACTTAGCCTTTCTAAATTTAGAAGGAGAAAAGAAGAGTTTTGTGGGAAAACTAAGATGATTCTTGAAATAGGTAATTTTCATTGATCTTATACTGATTGAAGAATGTAGAAGGTAATAGAGCCAATGAAAAAGTTAGATGTAATTCTTGAACACAAGGTGAAATTTCAGAGGGAGGTTATGCTTCAATTCGGGCTGAACCATGAAAATGTTGTGAAGTTAATTAGTGCTTGTGTGGAACTAGTAATGTTCTTATTTACTAAACTTATAACAAGTGATACACTACAGAAGCATTTATTCAGCATCTGCCCAAAGCATTTGGATTTGAAACTTTCTATAAGTTTTGCACTGGATATTTCTCAAGCTATGGAGTACTTGCATGAAAATGGCATCATTCATTAACACTTGAAGCCTAGTAACTTTTTTTTTTTTTGCTCCTAGTAGCTTTCATTCATATTACTGAAGAGTTGATTCACTTGATTGTTCAAGCATAAAAATCGATTTTGATTTGGATAAAATTGTTTCTTTAGTTCATGAGTTTGTAATTTATTTTATTCACATCCATCTTCAATGCATAGATGGAACTCTTTATAAGTTCCCAAAATAAATGAAAAATTAGGATTACCTGATGCACTGAATGTAGAGGGCCAGAAAAGGAAAGGTTGTTATGAATTGAGTAGTTTATTCTTGTAGCCATTTCTTTTCTTCCCCTTAAATGGAGTACTTGGTTTCTTACTGTTCAAGGCACAATGTTGCAGCTTGAAATCAGTTGCTGGTTCTTCTTTAAAGCAGAGGCCTATCGATAAGAGACATCAGAGGAGGAAAGAAGGGGATAGGCCTATCGATAAAGCAGCTACACTCGATTTTGGTTTTGTTAGCCCAAAGTGTTGTAGCTCCTCAGATGTCAATATTGGTTTATGGTATTGGTCACGAACATGGAAGTGAAGAATCATGCATGCAAGAAGAAAGATTGCCATGTAGATAACAATTCTCTAGCTCATAAATTTGTGTTTAAATGTTTTTTAGATCTAAAGAATAGTATAGAGGTGTGATAGACAAAATTCAAAAAGTATAGGTACCTAATGATGTATTTGACAAAAAAAAAATCATATTGTTTTGCTAAATCTGCATAACAAAACCCCAATCGTTTGTTGTTCACTTCACTACTTCTGCCCCATCTCCCATTCTATTCTACCTTTCAAAGGGTGTCATTAGAGTTGTTTGCTTAGAAAATAATTTGGCTGGCTAATAGCTAAGGAATGCGGGCGTGTTAAATATGGAGTATATCAATTGTGCATTCTTCTAACTTCTCTCAAATGGTTGTGAGAACCTGACTAGATTGAATGCAGTTTCATCAAAATTTTACTTCAAATGAACAATTAAAGTAATAAAAAATTGTATTAATTATTGGAAATTCAAATATAAGGCATGGAAAATAAATGCAAGACTAGAAAAATAAAAGACAGATAAAATTAAAAATACATAAACTGTTGGAGTTTATTTTTATTTGATTGATTGAGTGGTTGGTGGGCTTTTAATGTTACATAGCAGAGCATATTTATAGCAGCACTTGATTGTTCTTGTGAAGGTTCTAGAACCAGCATTTGCTCACGTCTCACGTCTTCCCATAACTTCCTAGCACTTGTTCTCCTAACTACTGATAATTTTCCCATGATCTGGTAACTCCCTTTAGTTGATTAATCCTTATAACTTCCTTCTGATAACTACCCAAAAATAATACCTAAATATTTAATTCATGCATCGTAATTAAATTAATATAACAAAATCAATTAAATTAATTTCATAAAAAAGCTAATTTAATTAATCATGGGCCTAAAATAATTAATGAGCTGATTAAATTATTTTTGAGCTAATTAAATTATTTTTGAGCTGATTAAATTATTTTTGGCATAAACAATTATTGTTCACACATTGATTGGCTAGTGAGGCCATTCTAATGTGGTTAATTTATCCTTAAACACTTAAACCTGCTCCTTTGTTACTTGAATAATTCACTGTAATTTTACCTGCAGACTACCACTTAATCTGTTGGGAATTTAAATTCAATCTTTAAGAACTCTCCTAATCCTAATAGACTTCTATCAAAAGTCTAATAAATCCTTTTATCTTCCCAATGTAACTATTACTACCACTTTAATTACTTTCTCTTTTACTGCAATTCATCTCCTTCTTCTTCTCTTTCAAATCTTCTCAAAGAAAACCCTCCTATATCTATTCTTTTAAGCTTTCTCCTACTAAGACCATAAGCTTATAAAGAGAAACCAAGGCTCATATCTATTCTTTCCTCTCTCTCTTTCTTTTTCTTCGGTGTGTACCTCTCTTCATTACATGATTCTTGTATTTTCATCGTTGTTGTTCGATAACCACTCATCGTAGAACATCTTTGCGGCGTATTATTCTCACTATCGCCTCGTGACTTTGGCATTCATTCACTGGTCACCCTCTTTGCAGTGTACCATAGACAACCATCGCTTCGTGGCATCCTTAGTGCAATTTCACGCCACTTGGACTATACCCATTTGCACCTTTGGTACTTCATCTTTCCCATTTTGATTTTAAGCATTCTTTTGAACCAATCTTGGCTATGATAGCCATTTCTTGGTAATATGAGTACTGGGTGTTGTTGATTTACATGAAATTTTGAGAAATTTGAGAAGGATTTGAAAAGAACTGTAGGTACCATAAAGTTCATTTCTTCGGAGATAAAATTGGTATCTTTGTGCTATCTTGACTCGTTTTGCACACTTGGGGTATGTTAGATAACTTGGTTGCATTATGTTTATCTTTAGATTTTTGGCTGTCAATATGTCATCCACTACAACTGGCACTGCACCTATTACATCACCCATCACCACACCTGGCATCACACTGTCACATTTTATACACCACCTGGTGCCACTTTTGGTATAACACCTACTATTGTATCCACTACTACACCTAGTACTCTATTTGGTACAACACCTGGTGTCTCAATTTGTACTAGTGCTGGTATGGTATCTCCTCTAGTGGTATCTCCCCTGAGTTCTTCTTTTCCAGGATTTAGCGCCTCTTCTACCCTAAAGTTTTTCTCTCCTCCCAGCTTCCCATCATTCAATATTAACCCTTTTTCCATGGTAGCTAAAGATAAGAATATTTTGTACTGCACCTATTCATTTTTGAGTCAACTATTATAGTTGTGCTTCTGTGTTTCCCTGCAGGTTGTGTTTGTTGCTTTTTTCTCAAAGATTGGCCTTTATTTTAATAGGCCAATTTTCTATTCCTCCCTAGTATAGGGGAAACTCTATCAAAAATTTTTCTAACCAGGTGCTGCCATTATTTCTATAGGTGTTGCCTTAGGATTCTTTTCATTTAGTAGTTCTTTAGGTGTTAGGCCTTCCTCTACCAGTTCATCCATGATTGTTCTTGCCTTATTTATAATTTCCCTGGCCACTTCCCTTGGTGTTCCTTTGACTTTTTCTTTCTTTGTTTCTGCAGAACTTGGGTATGGCTAATGCTAGTATTAGACTGCTGCATACCTCTACTGGCCTTCCAAGTCCTCCTTTTCCTCTTAGCAAGGTGGATGAACTATTGGCATGAAAGACCCTAAAGGCCATCCCGAAATCAGGGAAAATAAAATCTTGGCTGAGATATACACTCGAGTGGGCTGAATGGATTAATAGACTTTCTACCATATATTCAAGCCTTTGGTAGAGGCCTGGCATTGAGAAGTTCATTTACTTAGCATGTTTTGCTCCTTTATTCTGCCTTGAACTTATTTCGTGTTCTCTTCAGTTTTGGTCCCACATCTGTAACTCTTTCATCTTGCCTATAGGACCTATGTCCATCAACTTGAAAGACATTTACATGTTGACGGGTCTAACAGTGATTGATAATGATGCACCTAGTTTGATTATAGAGCCTGAGCCAAAATATCAATACAAAGGGAAGTTTACTTCTTATGTTGCTCTGATCTCATCCAGGATAGGTACTACCATTGCTGACCACATCATATTTATTTGGCGCCTCCAGTCTAAGTACCTATTTTATCCTGCATCTAGTCATCCTTGTGTTGAGCTTCTTCCTTTAGCTCATTTCATTGCCATAAGAGGTAAGTGCGCTTTGAGGAGCATGTTTCATAACTTTATTTATTAGGCACTGGCTCATATGACTTTTGATGCTCCCAAGTAAGGTGAACAAGAGTTTCTAGGTGGTCCAATTATGACTTTTCTATTACTTCCCTCAGCTGTCAAGTTCTCCTCTAGCTCCTTTGATTAAGGTCTTTAGGTCTAGGGTTGTATCCTTTGCCTGCGACTAGAGTACTTATTAGGTGTTGTAGTTTTTCCTCAACCTATCTCTCAGAAGCTATGATGACTTTACACCCTTCGACTCTTTAAAGGATCTCACTTTACTTTAGTTACCCTAATGGTTGAACCAGAGTAATACGCCTTTTAGTGAGACCGCTATTTGCACTTGGGCCTCTTTTATTGCTGTAAGGCCTTTACATATTGGTGCTACCTTTGGTATCCTACTAAGAGTGACTCACCCAGGATTGGAGCTATATATTCCTTCTCTCTAGTCTCGACAGTTTGGCTTGATTCAGAGCATCCTATCCCCTATACCTTCCTATAACCTAGTCGATAGGACCAGAGCTTTTTTCCCTTGGGATTAGATCATTCTCCATTCTTACTATAATGACCCAATAAGGAGGCCATTACTGGTGCTGGGGATTGGGTTAATTTAAGGCTGTCGAAACCTGTTGCAAGCCTAAAACCTATTAAAAATAAACATGGTCTTGTATCTCATAATCCAACCATACTCCAAACCATTACACATTAGTTTTCTCTTTCATCATTAACATAAAAAGTGTTTAGAATTTGAACCTTTACACATATAAAATTAGTAATGTGCAATAAGTTCATGCATACATTCTTTCATAAAGAGTTAAGTTAGATTTAAAACATAAATAATTACAACTCTTATGTTTAAGGTAAAACATCTATCAACATGATTACTAGCACAGAAACTATTCCTTTACATATCACATGTCCATTAATCAAACAACAAACATAAAATGCTTTATAGTTTCCCCTTTGCTCAAGCTCCTAAGGACTCTTATATTCCTACACTCTTACACCTAGGGTTATGGGAAAAGGATGAGCTTACACAAGCTCAGTGAGTAAACTAACCAGTAACATTTATTTATAACATTTATCTCATACATATGCAATGCATCATTCATATGATTTTTCATATCATAAACATTTCACATAGAATAGACTTATCACTAGTGACTCCCCTAATCTGATATGCCTAGCTTATACAGAGGCTTATCAGGTCTTTCACTTAATATATCCAATGTGTTCGGCTCATACAGAGGCTCGTCAGGACTTTCACTTATAATATGACATGTGTCATGCACCAAGAGGCATCGTAAAGGTCTCCTCTTAGATTTTGAGGATCCATAACATACTTAACATAACATGACATTATCTATCAATGCACTAATAACAATTATGTAATTATGTAGCATATTTGTGTTTAAGATACAACACCCTAAACAAATATGATATGATGCATGTGGATGATCATAAACAAAATTTAAAAGTTTACATTTATTAAGGTTATAATTACTCACCTCTTATTGGCTATCAACCACCTAACACGAATAATGCTAACCTCGGATCCTTAGCTTCCAGAATCCCTCAAGTCTAATCCTATAACCATTAGAACCTAATGAGTCATTTGAAGCTCTAGAACTCTATATGCATAGCAAACATTTTATTCTAAGCCTTTAGGAACCATAAAATCACGTTTTGGAACCTTAGAATTGAAAGAGAAATAAAGCTGGCAGAACTAAGTTCAGCTGCCAGAGTCTTAGACTTTAGATGCAAACCTTTGATCATCGAGTGCCCATTTTGAGTAGTAGCCATTGTAGCTACTGAACCTAGAATTTCTCAAAACTTTCCTGAGAATTACATGTGTTAGTTGATGAAATAATGGTTTTTGATAACCAAACTAGAAATTTCTAGAATTCCCAAGTCGAAAACCAACATAATTCATCCAAACTTGCCATAAGGTTCCAAAACCTAATCCAAGCTTATAAACACATGTCTAGGGCCAAAAATAACTTGAAATTAAACTTAATCTCTGCATGCATCCACTAGGCACAAGAATTCAAGGTTCTATGTCAACTTTGAGCATAACACAAACAAAATTTCTCAAGTCTAACAAAGAGAACTAGTCATAAAAGGCCTACACATACTAGAAACTTTGATAAAAATTCAAAATAGCATACTATAGTGCATCAAAGACCTCAAGACCCAACATGCAAAGCATAACCATTGACTTTACCCAACTCAAAACTCTCCTAAGAACATGCAATAAAAACTACCTAAAAACTTACATGCAACACAACTACTCATCAAAACCCCAAGAAAACATGCTTAAACAAGCATTTTGAAGATGAGAAAAAGGAATGGGGTACTTGTCTGTTATAAGAATAGGTAGAGACGGAAAAAAGTTTTAATTATCTTAGAGTTCTTAAGTCTCCAAAGACAATCCACACATTAAAGCACACCAAACACCCAATTAACCAAGATAACCAAAGAAATTCTTCCTTGCATGTAATAGAGATTGGAAGAGAGAGAAAAATTCACTTTCTTTAAAATTTGAATAGGAAATGGGCTATTTATACCCTTACTATTAAGGGGGCTTTTAGTTTCGGAGTCCGTTCTACCCAAAATAAATTTAAACAGTAAAAAGGACTTCAGCTGTCGAAAGTTCATCTTTCAGCTGTGAAAGTTCCTTTTGCCCAAAAGTTACTTAAAACTTCTCTTTGAGCAAAACTATTAAAATATTTTCTTTTTTTTTTTAAATACATTTTGAAAACCTCATTCAGATAAACACATTCACTTCTTACCACCACTCCCTTGTCTAAGGAATCTTTGAATTTGTCAAAATATTCCATTAATAATAGAAATTTCAACATCGAGAAATGGTGGGTGTTACACTTACAGTGACTTCAAGCTCTATGAGATAGCTTAGTTGCATTTGGTGTCTTCCCCTACCTTTACTGCTCTTGCCTTCCATGGTTGGTGCACTTACAGATTCCAAGAGTCTATAAGAGCTTAGATTCCACCAAGTAACTCTTTCACCTTATTTCTATTTCTTTTACATGTATTCACTTCTAACTTGCTATCTTTTACATGTGCTTCACTTATTTTTCAGTCCGTCCAGAAACAAAAGGTGGCCCCCTCTCAGCTTTCTCCTCCTACCAAGAAAAGTCCATCACACCAGATTCAAACTTAAGGTTTAGAGCACTTCACCTTCTGCTACCATACTGGAGAAAGATCCTCCTATCTCTATTGTTCCTAGGCACTTAGGCCATATGAATCTAAGGACTAAAGGTCTTAAGACATTAGCCTTGAGTCTTGTTCTGATCCCTGCTACCTCGGACTCTGACAATGCTAATTCCTTGAAGGGCACTTCCACCATGGATATCTCTTCTTCCTAGGATGTTATTTTTAGTGATGGTGGAAAGATTATTGCACTTTCCCTTTATTAGAGAGATGACACTAAGGTAGTAGAAGAGGCTAATTCTCCAGATGATGTCAATTTACTTCTCTTCCTAAGGTTTGTGACTTCACCCTTTATATATTATTATTCTCTCTCACTATACTAACTCTATTTTCATGCAGGTATTAGATCCTTAAGTTGTAATGACTTTTGTTGACCTTGCTACTACTTTTACCACAGCGCAAACTGATAAGCTTGATGCTACTGGTGCACCAGCTACTCCTGCATCTCCACGGATTAGTTTCAGATTGCAATTGATCCCCTGTCATCCCTAGATCTCTCATTCTTCACTAATCTCAACACTAATTCTACCAGTTCTCCCTTCAGACTCTTGACACCTGTTGTTAATATGGCTAAGGAGAGATTGAGGCTTTTACTCACTCTAGAGATTGGTGACCTTTTAGAGGATTAGTTGGGCATGATATTATCTTTTCTTTCTACTTTCGTAGCTTATGAGCCATTTGGGCAATTTGGTGACTTTCAAGCTCAACTGTCTTATTTGTTCCCCGAGCACTTAGAGAAGGTAAAGACAGCTAAATCTCTGACTAAGGAGATTCAAGAGTTTATGTCTCGAAAGACCAATCTTCACTTATTGGTGGATCAGGCCAACTCTCAAGTTAGCTTCACTTAGGAGAAAAAAGAGGTGATTATTGTACTGGATCAATAGTTACTTGAGCTAGAGGCTGAGATTGCCCATGTAAAGGCTTAAAGGGCCTCATTGCTATATCAAATTGCTAAGATGTGGGTGGATTACACCCAAAGCATTAGGAAGATAGATGCTGAAGGCAAGCTTCTAAAGGTAGCACTTTCTCAAATGGAGCTTCAGATTTAGAGTCGTCGTAGCTACCTTGACATCCTTTCTTCCAGCAATAGCCATTGGTCATCTATTTGAGTAGCTCTTCTATCCATGTTTTTGATTTGATTTGAGATTTGTACTTTATGGGATGTAGTACAATATATTATATGACAATTATTTGACAGCTTTTGATGAACATTTAGCCATGGGTTGGCTTTTTCATTTATATTAGCGCGGGCCTACTTTTACATAGCTATTTTAACTTTACATGTGTGAATACATTGAAAATATTATCATATGTTAGCTTTATTTATTCTAGTGCTTGCAGGAATCTTTGAGAAAGCTGTGGGGTAGGCTAGGTAGGACCGTAGGTTCGACCAAGTAGGGCCATAAGTTCGGTCTTAGCTTTCCTCCTCTAGCTTCTTTTACATTTCCCACATTAGGAAAATATTTCTTCAAGTACTTGCCATTAATTACCTTTTTATGTGGTTCCCTTGCAAGGCTAGCCAACTAATATGCATTTCCTCTAAGCACCTAGTGCACTCGAAAGGGTCCTTCCTAAGTTACATTTGCCAAATTTTTTGTTCTTGGTACCTACTGGCAATATAGTTTTCCAAACCAAGTCACCTTCTTGGAAGTTCTATCTTTGGATCCTTTTGGTGTAAATCCTTGAAACCTTTTTCTTTTATGCGGCCATATGGTTAAAGGCTTGTATGCAAATTTCATCTAATTCTTCTAACTCCATTACCATTGACTCTATGTGTTCTCCTAGACTTAATTCATTTTGTCTTGCCACCTGTAGTGAGGGAACTACTACCTCCATGGAAAAGACAGCATCATGCCAGTAGGTTAGGGCAAAAGGGCTCAATTTTGTTGCATCTCTCCTAGATGGGGTGCATTTCTTTTGTTGGCCTTCTCTTGACCGCATTATACTTCTGGCACTATTAACATCCCTTAGCATAGATTATACAATCCTTTAGGATTTTCAGCCAATAAGTTGTGTCTCCTGATAAGCCATCTCATTTTCACACTTACCTAATGTACCCAACTGATACCTTCATGCAACTATTGTATCATTCTTAAAGCCTCTGAAGACTAAGGCACCTAAGTAACAAGTCATTGAAGCCTTTCTGGAACAATTCTCCTTCCAGTAACAAATAGTTCAAGACTTTCATTTTAATATAGTGAGATACTTTAGCTATAAAATTCTCCATGTACCTTGTCAGCAAGGTCCTCCAATCATCTATAACAGTCAAGTTAGTAGTTAATGAATCAATTGAAATACCCCTCTCCTTGATAGATTGGTGTTTCCTTTTTTGAACCAAAATCATTATGTGGATTAGTTCCTGAGACATCTTTAAGCTTGTGGCTAATTGGGCCAACTCATTAGCTTCCCTGTTGACTTTTTTGGGCACATGTTTGAAAGCCACGTCTTTGAAGTTATCCAAAAGCTATACTGCTAAGGTGAAGTATGGAGCTAGGGAGAAGTTACTACATTTGTACTCCCCTATTAGCTGCTTGATGACTAGTTACAAATCTCTCATAATATGTACCTCCTCAGCTCTTAATTCTCTAAGGATCTCTAAATTAATTATCAATGCCTTATATTTGGCTTGATTGTTGGTACATTGAAACTTTAGGTTGAAATATATTACCTTCTTGATTCCTCCAAGGGAAGTGATTACAACTCCAACACCTACTAAAGTTTTAGTATTAGAACCATCGAACCAAAGAGTCCATGGAACCTTCTCGAAACTGAAAATATTCAAGTCTTGTTCCACTAGTTCTACCACATCTAGACAAGGATGGTTTACTAAAAAGTCTGGCAGCACCTATCCTTTCACAGCTTTTTAAGAATAATAGATTAAAGTAAATTTAGATATTAACCATTTCCCAATCCGTATAGTAATTAAAGGTTTAGACAGCATATATTTTATTAAGTCAGTTTAAGAAACAACATACACTCTGGACCCAATTAGATAGTGTTTCAATTTTATACGAGAGAAATATAAAGCTAAACAAAGCTTTTTAATAGGAAAGTATCTGGTTTCCAAGTCTGTAAGATTCTAGCTAAGATAATACTCTGCCTGCTCATGACCCTCCTAGTTATCTTGTGCCAGTAGACAACTAATAAAGTCAAATGCGGCAGACAAATAGAGTTTCAATGGAACATTTCCTCAGGGCAGAATAAAAATCAGTGGCTTGATGAGATAGTCTTTGTTCCTATTAAAGGCCTGCTGGTGCTTCTCCTTCCACTTGAACTCATTCTCTTACTGAGTTTTAGAAGGTCGGAATGTAACATCCCAACCCACTGGCTAGTATTGTCCGCTTTGGCCCAGCCCATACTAGGCCTCACTGATTTGTCTCTTGGGCTTTTACACCTAAAAGCGCGCTAACCAGTGTTCTAAGACCACCCAATTTAAGTCCAGGATCTCTCCCATGCTTTGCCAATGTGGGATTTGCCTAAGGGACCTTTCTCCCCCCCTTTTGGGACTCAGCGTCCTCGCTGAGGTTTGCCCCACCATCGCTCAAGAGGCCACATGGAGTGCTCTGATACCAATTATAATGGCTCGGCTCACTGGCTAGTATTGTCTGCTTTGGCTCGGCCCATACTAGGACTCACGGATTTGTCCCTTGGGCTTTTACACCCAAAAAACCAATGTTCCAAAACCATCCAATTTAAGTCCAGGATCTCTCCCGTGCTTTATCAATGTGTTATTTTCCTAAAAGACCTTTCCTGGACTTAAATTGGGTGGTCTTGGAACACTGGTTAGTGCGCTTTTGGATGTAAAGCCCAAGGGATAAATCTGTGAGGCCAAGTATGGGCTGGGCCAAAGCAAACAATATTAGCCAGTTGGCCAAGCCATTACATTTGGTATTAGAGCACTCCACATGGCCTCTTGAGCGATGGTGGGGCAAACCTCAGCGAGGACGCTGAGTCCCAAAAGGGGGGGAGAAAGGTCCCTTTCACAAATCCTACATCAACAAAAAGGGAGAGATCCTGGACTTAAATTGGGTAGTCTTGGAATACTGGTTAGCGCACTTTTGAGTGTAAAAGCCCAAGGGACAAATCCGTGAGGCCTAGTATGGGCTGGGCCAAAGCGAACAATACTAGCTAGGGGGTCGGGCCGTTACAATTGGTATCAGAGCACTCCACATGGCCTCTTGAGCGATGGTGGGTAAAACCTCAGCGAGAACGCTGAGTCCCAAAAGGTAGGGAGAAAGGTCCCTTAGGCAAATCCCACATCGGCAAAGTATGGGAGAGATCCTGGACTTAAATTGGATAGTCTTAGAACACTGGTTAGCGCACTTATGGGTGTAAAAGCCCAAGGAACAAATTTGTGAGGCCTAGTATGGGCTGGGCCAAAGCAGACAATACTAGCCAGTGGGCCAGGCCATTATGTAGAAAGCTCTTTTGCCTTTCTTGCAAGGTTAGAGATGAATCTCCTTAAATAATTTACCTGTACTAAGAACCTCTCCACCTGTTTCTTGGTTTGAGGTAGTTTAGTTTCCTGAATCGCTTTGGCTTTATTTTGATCAATCTCAATCACTCTCTAGTGTACCAAAAATCCCAAGAAGCTCTTAACGTGCATTTGAGGGGATTAATTTTTAACTAATACAGTCTCATCCTCTGGAAACTCTTCCTCAAGTGCTCCAGGTGGTCATATACTTTCATAGATTTTACCATTATGTCATCGATGTACACCTCCATGAAGTGTCGAAGCATGTAATGAAAAATAGTATTCATAGCTCTTTTGTATGTAGCACTGATGTTCAAAGGGCATGACCAGCCATTCAAATATTCTAATGGAACTGAGACATCTAAAGGTGATCTTGGACACATCCTTTGATGCAATGAAGATTTAATTGTAGCTAGAGAAACCTTCAAGGAAGGATAGTAGTTTATTTTTAGTAGTAGCATCAACCAATATGTCTACTATTGGCATTACAAACATGTCCTTTGGGGTTACAACATTTAAATCACTGAAATCAATACACACACATAACTTCCCATTTTTCTTAACAACTTGGTTAGCCGGATAAAACTTACTTTCAACAACTTCTTAATTTCTTCCTTCACTTTAGGACTACCTCCCTTAACATCCTTTTGGGTGCCTATTGGTGCAATATTTAATTTGGCTTAATGGGTAATTTATGCTTGACCAAGCTCCTCTATAAGCCTGGCATATCATTATAATTCCATACAAAGCAATCTTTATACTCATGCAATAGTGAGATTTTTTTTTTATTTCAAATCACTCTATAACGATCGGACTCCAACCACTAGAGGAATTGTCTGCTTTGGCCGTAAGCCTCACGGTTTTGCTCCATAGGTGGAATGAAGAACTTCCCAGGAGGTCACCCATCCTAGGATTTCTCTCAAGCGAGCACGCTTAAGCTTGGAATTCTTCCAACTCTTCAGGCCATTCCACCAAAAGGCGCTTCTAGTGATTAGTTTCCCCATTTTATATATCATTACTTTTTGAACCCAAGACCATCTCCGTGCTTTGCCGATGTGGGATTTTCCTAAGGGACCTTTAAAAATGAATGAAGTTATTTAGTGTTATATTTTAAAGACAATTGAAATGAGAATTATTTTGAATTATGGAGTTGGGAGAAATTTATTGATTTGTGTTGTGGTAGTAGTGAGTTTGATGAAATGAATTATTGGAAGTGTTTTTACAGGTATTTGAAGAACTATTTTTTCCAAATATAGACGGCACTCTGTCAAAATTTTTCTAAAATTTGCGTAAAAATAAAAATGGACAAAAATTTTAACTAGTATTTAAACTTTAAGTAAATGTTTTTAATTCCTACCAAAAAAGCTCACCACTTTCAAAAAGTAAGAAAATTGTTTTAAAATCCCTTGTAGTATATTTAATGGGCTACTGGTAGGCGAAGGACGGAACTTCATTAGATGTACTATAGGATCATGTTACATCTTACTGAGGGGTAGGGTGTGACATGTTTTAGTGGTATCAGAGCCGCTCGCGTGTCCTCTTGGGCAATGGTGGGGCAAACCTCAGTGAGGATGCTGAGTCCCAAAAGGGGCGGAGAAAGGTCCCTTAGGCAAATCTCACATCGGCAAAGCACAAAGATGGTCTTGGATTTAAAAAGTAATGATATATAAAATGGGGGAACTAATCACTAAAGGCGCCTTTTGGTGGAATGGCCTGGAGAGTTGGAAGAACTCCAGGATTAAGCGTGCTAGCTTGAGAGAAATCCTAGGATGGGTGACCTCCTGGGAAGTTCTCCATTCCACCTATAGGACAAAACCATGAGGCTTGTCCACCTAATCACTACAGCAATTGCTATTTCCCTTTGCATATATTTATCACTTATCATGGAGTTCCTCTATCATGAGCTCCACCCTCGGCCATTTGTAATGCACGATTGCAAGTACAGTGTCAGTTTCTTTTATTGGTCCTCCCATTTCTGCCTTCTGTGTCCTTTCTCCAGGAACAGTGAGCTCAGTTGTCATGGTAAACTTTACGCATAGGACATGATTTCCATCAAGGGAGTTAGTGGCTGCTGCCCCTCAACCTTTCTAGTGAGGTTTCTTCTTCAAATACTGGATTGGGCTTATGTTAGCCTCATAGTATTGGGCCTCTACTGCATTGAGGTGGGCCGTAAATGGCTTGGCATCTGGTATGACTTTTACATCATTCCCTTTCCAAAACAACAAAAATTGGCAAAGTGATGATGGAACACTCTAATTTGTTGTATCTAATCTCTCCCTAAAAGTGCTTGATAATTGGCAGTAGAACAAACCACAAAGAAAGTAGTGGTGAAAGACTTATTACCCTCAGTTTCCTCTACTGGAAGGACTCTGAGAGTCTTGGATACCTCTCCAGTAAATGTAGACCCAGAGACATTAGTGGTAATGAGGTCCTTCTCTAACTTCCCCAGCGTTAATAATATTCTGAGCAGCATTATGTTTACTGTTAACCCATTGTTAATAAGTACCCTAGAAGTAGGTTAGCCATTGAGATGGGCCATGATATATAAGGGCTGTAAATGTTTGGTTATTCACTCTGATGGTTTGTCAATCACAATTTTCTTTGGCTCCCCTGGGTTAGTGCACCGGATGGTAACCCCACTACATACATCAACATCGAAAGGATCTATTGTTCCCTACGTTTCCTCAGGTACTTCTGTCATTATCTTCTAAAAAGTAGCAGGCAGAATTAAGTAAGCAATATCATAATCAATAAGCAAAGATTTACCTTTTTCTTTTTGAGTATTTCTTTTAAACTCCCTATTGATCTGAATCTTCGGTTGCTTTCATGTTGAACTTGCTTTTTTGTTGTGGCTAAACTTTCTATTTTTTCTTTCTGTCATCTTTCCATAGCCCTTTGTCTCTAGAGCCTTCTCTTCTATGTCTAGGTCAATAGTTGTGGAAATTTAGGTGGTACATAGTTGCCATTGCTTATTCGGCTCAACCAAGAGTGGTGCCATTAACCTAGGTTGGCTCCTCTAAAACTTCACTATAGGTTTCACAGCTGTAGTAGGTTCAACCTTCCTCAAGAAATGGCCTAGATAGTGGCTAGTTCCCCTATTGGGTTTATCGTAAGATCTTTTATATGTCACATTGGGATTCCTTTCAGGTGGTGTGGCATATCATGCCTGCCTTCTAAGTAGCCTCTTAAGAACTTTAGGGAGGGCTCCTTAAGTTGAAAACCCTCAAAGCGGGCCTTTGGATTTTTTTATCACCTCAGTTTGGACCTATAATTTTCTTAACTCATTAATGACTCCTTGAAGATCCACCGTGGCCATGCTGATAGATGCCACTAGAGGAAAAGGATCCTCATCAATTAGTACAGAGTCCTTTTTCTCAGGGAATTTTAGGACCTCCTTATCGATACAATCTTAGATGACTTCCCTGAGGGCCCAATAATTATTCGTGTTATGATTCCAAGAATCGTGATCCTTGCAGTAGTCTCTCCTTCATTTCCTCCTTGGTTGGAAGCTTGTGATCAGAAGGTAGATTAATGAACTTTCTTTTAGCAAGAAATCAAATATCTCCTTCATCTTACTGGTGTTGAAGGCATACTAAGGGGATGTGACTGAAGTCATTTAAGTCTTCCTCTGGTGAACCACCTTAGCTAGTGCACCTAGAATAGGATGTACACAGGTACTAGTAGTAACTAAATCAGCCACAACAAGTTCATGATTACTTATCTTTTGGTAATATGTACCTATAGCTATCCTCTTCTGATTCGATTCTTCCATTAGCAACTCTTCATATTCAGCAACTTTAGCAGCTAACTTATAGAAGTCCCTAAACTCCATCCCCTAAAACTTCTTCTAAAGCTTGATGTCTAACCCCCTTTAAGCCATTTTGACATTCAGTTTTAGGTAGGAACACCTTACACCTGTTCCTTATCTTCTTGAACTATGCAATGAAAGCATTTGCCAACTCTCCACTCTTTTAGGTCATATTGGAAAGCTCGGCTATGCACACTTTGGGTTTGGCTTAAAAGAATTAAGTATGGAATAACCTCTTTATTTCCTGCCAAGAAAAAATAGAGTTTCTCAGAAGAGTTGAATACCATCCCCTAAAACTTCTTCTAAAGCATGATGTCTAACCCCCTCTAAGCCATTTTGACATTCAGTTTTAGGTAGGAACACCTTACACCTGTTCCTTATCTTCTTGAACTATGCAATGAAAGCATTTGCCAACTCTCCACTCCTTTAGGTCATATTGGAAAGCTCAGCTATGCACACTTTGGGTTTGGCTTAGAAGAATTAAGTATGGAATAACCTCTTTATTTCCTGCCAAGAAAAAATAGAGTTTCTCAGAAGAGTTGAATACCAGGTGAAAGCAGTTCCAGTAAGTTAATTTAGGAATAGTCTCAGTTTGTAACTAGCAAAGTTTTCATAATTTGTCAATTCTCCACACTGTATTATGAACCTTTCATAAGTTAACTACCCATCTTCCCCTGAAAAAATGTTGAATTCAAGGATACAATACCCTCTCAGATATGGGTTGTCAATGGTGTCAAGATATGGCTTGTGGAATTCTGGGTGGCCAATTTGCTTAAGGCTCGGCCTATACAGCTCTTGAACGGCATCCCTGACTACATTGATGTTCACCTGTGGCACGATTGGGACTATTAAAACATAAACTATGGGTACCGACACCTGGGGCCTAGTTGCAATTGGGTGCAACACCTGCACCACTGGGACATTGGTTCCCCTATAACTGTTGACCCCTAAGCCAAAGGTTACCTACAGTGTAAGCACCTACTAAGGCACTGGAGCAATCTGAGGACCTGCAATAGTCTGTACATCATAACTGCTCGAATGAGTTGCAGGGTTACTGTTTCCAATAATTTGCATAAAAACACCTATTCTGCCATTAGGGCGGCTGACTTACACTGGTGTTTTAGGTTGTCTCGCTATGTGCTCATCTCTACTATGGGATGGCTGGTACCTTTCTTCAGTCTGAATTCGGCTTCCCTCGATGTTGGCTTAGGGAGGTCATGGTAAGGACTGCCCTCCTATATCCCTGGCAGTCTTGGATGCCAAATCGGACTCCTCTGGCTTAGGAACCTAGCCATCAGGAAGTAACACAGAAATTAGAATATTATATTTTGTAGAAATAAATTATGCATCCAATTGATGAGATTTTTCCACCCACGAATTGATGCCTTTTATCAAATCATTCATGATGGTAGATGCTAGTTTTTCCATATCAAAAATATTATAAATTGCTCCACCCCGCTCCTGTACTGAGTCAGTGGGTAAGGTAAATATAGTGTCTGATGCATCTAGAATTTGGACTTCTTTTCCCTGTGATGGTCGCCTTTTGAAGTGTTCCACCATGAGTGGAACCTGCACATTTGGACCAATTACAGTAGGACTTCCCTTTGAGTCTTAAGACTCAGTGGTTTCTTTGCTTTTGGTTTGTGGAAGCATGGTGTAGCTTGCAAAAATTATGTTGTCGAATAGTGAAATGAGACCTAGGTCCCACTAGACATGTAAAAAATTGTTTACTTAGAAAACAATTTAACTGGCTAACAGCTTAGGAATGCGAGCATACCAG
The DNA here is from genome assembly GCF_030052815.1 of Hevea brasiliensis. NCBI lineage: Eukaryota > Viridiplantae > Streptophyta > Magnoliopsida > Malpighiales > Euphorbiaceae > Hevea > Hevea brasiliensis. Next base: position 29,904,141 of record NC_079506.1, read on the forward strand.
ATATGGAATGTATCAGTTGTGCGCTTTTCTGACTTCCCTCAAATGGTTGTGGGAAGCTAACTAGATTGAATGCAACTTTGCCAAAATCTCACTTCAAATGAATAATTAAAGTAATCGAAAATTATATTAATTGTTGAAAATTCAAGTATAAGGCTTGAAAAATAAATGAAAGGCTAAAAAAATAAAAGCCAGATAAAATTAAAGATAGATAGATTACTGGAGTCTATTGTTGTTTGATTGATTGAGTGGTTAGGTGAGCCTTTAACGTTGCACAATAGAGCATATTTATAATAGCACTTGACTGTTATTGTGAAGGTTCCAAAACCGGCATTTGCTCACGTCTCATGTCTTTCCATAACTTTCCAGCATCTGTTCTCTTAACTGCTCATAACTTGCTCATGATCTGGTAACTCCCTTTAGTTGATTAATCCCTTTCTGATAACTAACCAAAAATAATACCTAAATATTTAATTTAGATCTCATAATTAAACTGATATAATAAAATTAATTTCACAAAAACTAATTCAATTAATCATGGACCTAAAATAATTAATGAGCTGATTAAATTATTTTTTATGCAAATAAGAGTTTTATATATATATATAATAAAATAAAAATACTTAACATGAATTTGTCAACTAATAGAACTAGCAAAAACACTCAAAACTAAGCAAACATACTTCAATAACAAAAAACACTAACTAAAAATACTGAAATTCAACAATGAACTTTTAAATGGGAGAAATAGAATCGACAACCTTTATAGCTATAGCCATAATGTCTTAGTGATGAATCAAAATTAGGTCGTTAATAAAATGAGTTTGTAAAAATTGTGAAAAATTAGGTCCAAATTAAATCTTGTTATTAATAATGTTATTAATAGTAATTAAAATTAAATCAATTTTTTACTCATAAAATTTTATTTATACATTATTATTTAATTTTAAGGTCCCACAAACACAATTCAGCTCATTTATTAACTTTCTATCATTTTTATTGTATAAATAAACAATTCATGGAAGAATTGTATGCGTCGTGCTATTCAGCTCCCTATATGAATACTTTTGATTGTATAAATAAATAATTTATGGGAGGATCAAGAGTTGATATTGTCTCTTGGTATTCTTGATCGAGACAATATATGGCTCTTGCTAGACTTTGAAAGGAGAACAATTGAGATAGAGAGAGAGAGAGAGAGAGCGTTGGCGCATGTTGAACAGTTGAAACAGAATGGGTTCTTCTGATGTGAGTAAGGAGAAAGCTAGAAGGAGTAGAGACAGGTTGAGCAATTTGCCTGACCCGCTTCTTCATCAAATCTTCTCATGTCTCGACACTAAACAAGCAATCCAAAGTTGTGTACTGTCAAAGCGATGGAGAGATTTTTGGGTTTCTCTTCCTCATCTCAATTTTGATTATCGATCCTTTCATACAAAATCAGATTTTCAAAATTTCGTTTGCAAAGTCTTGTATAGCCGCCTTGACAACCCGATTTTTGGTGGCAAGTTTGGCTTCCATTGTGGGCATTGTTGGAAGATGGATGAAACTTTAATTAAAAAGGTCATAAGCTGCGTTGAGTCTCATTGGTTTCAGCATCTTCACATGGAGGTAAACACAAGCTTACCAGACGCACTTCTCAATAGTAAATCAATTGAAACTCTTAATTTGAAGTGGTTTAAAACTTTACCTCAGTCACTTGCTTCTTTTACAATGCTGAATTCGTTGCATCTGAAAAATTGTTGGTTTGACGTTTATCATCAAACTGACGAGTTTTTTGATCCTTTTGTTAATTGTCCCAATTTGAAGAATTTAAGCCTAACCAATTGCCACTTTGGAATGGTAAAGTCTTTTAGAATTTCTGGGATGCAACTACTTAGCCTTTCATTCGAGGGTAGCTATAGGAGTAGATATAGGAGCCTTTCATTTGGGAGTAGATATAGGAGGAGTTATAGCTGGGGTTATTTCTGGGAATTAAAGATTGAAATTCTTGCTCCAAACCTCACTTCCTTTAGACATGATTGGATGAAGCCTATGGATTTCGGTGAAATCAGCCTTCCTTCTGTTAATTTTGTGGATATTAGTGTTGATCGAGTTTGTTACCGGCAGTACGAAGAGGAAAATGACAACATGAATGTGATCAATATGTTCCGAGGATTACATAAAGCGCAATATGTCAAACTGCACTATCATACCATTGAGGTATAGACGCCTTCACAAACAGCACTATATTTATGATTTTTTCACTTTCCTCTGCATTTTGTGGTAACAATCAAAGGCTTACAGGTATCTTTAGACTGTTTATCTATTCTCTCATATGGATTTTGGTTTCTCATGTGCGTAGGTCCTTACTTTGGTTCCAGGTCTACTAGAAAAGCAACCTTCTCCCTTTACTAATTTGAAGTCCTTGAAATTGTACTTGCCCTACAATACTAAATCATCAAAGGTACCTTCTCATGTAATGCGCTACTTACTTGGTGACTCGTCTGGTGCTGATCTTATAATCGTCAAATCTTGAAGGTACTCATAAATCTACTTTTTTTTTTCTTGACAATATTATGCTTCAGTTACGACTCTGTGATTTATTTCTTCTACTGCATCATGATGCTATTTTTTAAGCCACAAATTATAACCTTTTTTGCCCCTTTACCTTATTGTATAAAGATAAAGCCAGCAAATTTTCCTTTTGTTTTTCCCAAAGGCCTCAACCTATTCTATATCATTTGCATTATGCAGCCTTCAAAACTTTAGAAGTGCAACAGTCTTCCAAAAACAAGGTTAATTTTAGACAAGAACCTTCGCATCTTTTTTTACTTTCAATGTTCATGAACATTTGTATCTTTCTCAAATACTAGAGACCGAAGCAAGTAAATTGTGATACAGTTGATTAGTGATTACCAAGTCCATTTGCAAATTGAATTTTGTTCCTAGTACTTTCGAGCAGCATTTAGTCTTCTATACTGACCATATTGCCTTATTTCCGACAAGAGAAATATATTGACATTTTTGCTGCTTCATAGGCGATTATGGGCTTCTTGCTTTTCCTTTCCTAGCGTCTTCATCCTTCCTGTCTTACAATTGCTCTATGGTTGAATTATCGATATTATGAGAACAATTGACTGTACTTTGTGGATTATGTTTTACCTTACCCATTAAGGTGAATAAGGTCAATTTCAGCATCTTCACTTCTCTTTTTCTAACTACTATTCTAGACATTATGAAAACACGCATGATTTTAAGACTTGAAATAAGTAAACCTTTTTTTTTTTTTTAATCTTCTCAAGAAAAGCTTATCTTTTCAACAAGGCTTTGCTTATCTGGGATACTCCGTTATGCTTGGCTGTTGTTTTCTTTAGTGTGTTGTATTTGGTGATTTGAAAATTTGTTCTCCATCCTAGTTTACAATGTGCTAAAAGGGATAGATTCCCTTTTACTAGGAAAAAGAGTGAGTATGATTGTTGTAATGTGGGTATCTTTCCTTTATATTGTATTAAAAAATAAGTGTGGCTATGTATTTGTCATTATTTTGAAGCGTATTTTGGACTGCTGTGGAAAATGCTGATTTTTTGCATGAAGATGCCTATCTGTGAAATTGAATTATAATAAGGGTTTTTTTTTTCACTAACTTTTGTAATATAGAATTTCTTTTCCATTGTCGCCTGGGTGTGATGTGAAGCTGCTTACAAACAAAGTTCTACATCAGTTGAAGACTTGGAAGTTATCAAATGATTAACTTAGCCTTTTGAATCTGATGTACTGCAGTAATCTAAGTAATTATTATGCTAATGGTTATAATTCTAAGCGTTGAACCTGATTATTTTTGTCATTAGCCTCAGGAAACTGATCAGCTACACTAATCAATAGCTCAGCTGGATAATGGTAATGGTGATGGTTATGGTTATTCTACAAAACTCCATATATATGCCCTAGGAACACCAGTATTTGCTATTTAATATAAAGCGATTCTTTTTTATTATCCTTAAGTAGCCATTATCTGGTATGGTTTTGTTTGTTGAGATTAATAGTTGAAATATCCTCCTATGAGAACTTAATTTGTGGCTAGTTTTATGTACAAATTAGCGCAATCAGCACAGGTCGTGTAATTAGGCGTGATGAAGCGAGTGAACAAGTAAAATGATGCTAACGTGGAATTTAATCTCATTAAATATTATTATTATTTTATTATTAAATCTTTTTACACTTCTCTCCCTTTTACTTCCACGCCATGCCATATGCCTTCCCTTCCCTTTCACCTTGTCCCTATCTTCATTCAAAGAACAAAAAACCATTGTCCATGAAGGAACAAGATGATTTAAAGCTGTTCTTGTAGCAGTGATTTTTTATTTGGGGAGAACTATTGGTTTTTCTTTCTTTTAAGTTTTCTTGATTCTCTCTCTAATCCACAAGAATTGATTTTCACAAAACTAAAAGAATCAAATTACATAAAACCACAAAGAATCAATTTTTTACAAACTATGAGAATTTATTAGAGAAAATGTGTTGGGAAATTCTTTATAGAATAAAATCTCTAATAAAAAATGAAAATTTTAGTTCACAAACAACAAATAATGGGCCAAGGTGGTTGTTTTTTTTTTTTTTTTTTGCTTGGGGTTGATGATGGCTTACTGGACATTTTGGAGTAGTCTACGAAAGTGGAAGATGAAGGAGAGTTGAAAAACAATGAACAGAGAATTGAGACATGCTTCTCTTCTGGCAAAAGTATACTCCGCAAAAGCATGTTTTAATGGAGAACAGCACCAACTCATTCATTTTGGATAAGCAAAGGTTAAGCATTTCATTAAACAACTTGTATGCAACATGAGTATTCTTCAAATTTTAGAAAATAATAAATCATTTTAAATCCTGCATTTCATCAATGTAACAATACCCATTGATTATAGGTTATTACACAAGGATACAACCTTTGAACTCCATTCTCATCAATAAATAATGTGATTCTTTTTTTTTTTGTCCTAATTGAACAAGTGAATTGATTTATTTCTACTTATATTTTTGTTTCCTTTGTGCTTTGAACCATGGGTCCCTGATTTCCTTTGTCCTTGTTCTCCATAGCCATCGCCATTCAGTGCAACAACCATGATTGCAAGTTCTTGCTCTAGATAAGGCGAGGTGGTGAAAGTGGTGGAGGAAAAATAGTATTTGGTCCGTTGAGTTTGAGTTATTTTGATGACTTTGTGAAGGCTCTATTTTGGATTTGTTGAAAGAGATAAATCTATTAATTTGATTTTGTTTGGAAATGGAGGATATTGAGAGCAGCAAAGGATGTATGGCATATGTGAGAGAAAGAAGAGAGTGCAAGTAGCTGTAAGAGACGAGCTGACTCAATCTTGGCACAATCATCAAAGGTAGGACCATTCTTAACAATTTTCAGAAAATTAATTGTATAATACATTTTTTTTAATATTTACCGTGATTTTGATAGCTTAAAGTACATTCAAGTTTTAGTACCTTTGAAGCAAAAAAGAGTCGTAAGAATATACTTATTATTTCTGCAATAGGTGTGTTTTATTTGAATAACTGAACTACATTGTCGACATAGCAATAGCAATAGCTTTGACCACGAATGCATGCATGCCTTACTTGGTTAATTTGTTTTCCTTTTTGGACGATAGGTGCCTTCGCAAAGTTTTTTCTCCTACCCAACAAGCTATTTTATTTTATTGTCTTTCCCTGAGAAATTTAAATTGAATTTTGCTTAAAAAAGTTTCCCTTAGTATAATATTGAATATTTAATTTAATACAAGTACTATAATTAGATGTTTAAACGCTTTGAGATATAGATTTTATTGGCATTTTTTTATTTTATTTTCATGTAAATTTCAATTATTTTTTTATATTTAATTTGTCTATAATTCATAGAGATATAAAAGGGAAAAAAAATAAATAATTTAAAACTATATTTAGAGTTAAAAATACCAAATATAACAAAATTAAGTTTGAAATGAATTTAAAATAAGTCTAAAAAAAGTCCAACATGAAGCCCAAATTAAGAAATTAAACTAAATTAAATTTGGTTCGATTCGATTTGATTTTCTTACTAATTCAATTCAGCTTGGTCTGTTATAAATTTTAGTTCATTCAAATTTTTTTTTTTTTCCAATCCAAACCAAATACCCTTAATTTTGAGTTTGTCACTAAACGCACAATTATCACCTAGTATATAGTTTGGCCTACCATCCATAATGGTCAAAATCTCCTTCTGTATTTTCTTGAGAGAGATTTTTCTTTGCTTGGTTCCTTCTCCAAGTTAAAGTCGCTGGTTTTGCTGCCTTTCTAGAGGCCTTGCCCCTTTTCAGGCATGGGAAGGACCTCTCCCAGCCTAGAGAGTGGAGTTGACCCTTACCATTCTCAGGGTTGGAATGTAAATAGCTCTTTTGGATTGGTTTTTTTTACAAATATGTATTTGCATGTGAGGGCTCTATTGAGGATGTGTGTGTGGAAGTTGTGTGTTAGTCGAAGCTATATTCTTGGTGGTTCCTTGAACTCACTGACTTTCAAGGGCCTTGTCAGTCTTGTGATGATTGGCCTCCCTATGGCTATGGCTAAAAGAGATTAAGAAGTCATGAAACTCATTATTTTTTTTCTTATGGAACCACCGTCAGCAGATCTAGATTTGACTCTTACAGCTGTTGGTGATGGCTTGAGAGCAAGAGGTATAAATTAAGGCCTTAGTTGGACTCTTTTAGCCAAGCTTGTTTTCTCTGATGTGTAAATGACCTTTGCTATGCTTGGTCCTTCTTGTAGTCGCCATTGCCTCATTCGTTAGTGTTACTGCTACTGCTTAGTATTTTTTTGGTGGCTTGGTACTATGAGAGAGCTCCACTTGTTGGGTTGGAGTCTTTGGGTTAATGGACTTGACACCTAGCTAGGTTTCCTTGGGCTGTGGCCTCTGGGCCTTGTGTTCGGCTTTGGGATTACGAGGTACTGCTTAGGTATTTTTGGATCTTTTATGTTCAGCGTTGTGCCTTGTAATCCTTGTACTATTGATGGAATCCTAATTACCTTTTAAAAAAAAAAAAAAGAAATTATACTGTTAGGTACGGCTATCATGTATCAAAAGCTATGCTTTTGGCTAATTTGGCTTCTTCATCTTCCACCACATCACTAAAAGATTAGTGCCCTATTTGGTCTATTCTCCAATAGAGTTTGCCTACAAGGGAAACTTAGATTCACAAAGGTATTATCGTCCCGAACCAGTGCATGCAGTGTGGAGCTTTTAGAGAGTTAGATTCATCTGTTTAAGAAGTGCCCTTAGGTTCGAGGTTTGAGCTCATAACTCCTCTGGGTTTTGAGCTCATAACTCCTCTAGGTCTATGCTTTGACAAAGTGGAATTGTATTAATACTTGAACATAGGTAATGTTTGATATAATGTAATCAAAGTTGTAATGAAATCGTGATTACATTGCATATTTGATTACGTTATTTAGTAACACAAAAAGAAAAAAATTGATGTAATAGAATAATGATTATATCACGTAATCAATTATACTTAAAAAGTAATATAATAATCATTACATGCAAAAATTAATATAATCATGATTATTTGTTTTGATTTTGTTCATTTATTATCTACACTACTACCACCACCACCACCATCTGGATACTACTATTGCTACTCTCACTTTGCCACCACCACCACCACTACCACCACTTAGTCACTGCCACCGCTAATGCCACCACCATTTGGCCCCTACTACCACAGCTATCCCCACCTTGCCAGCATCACCACTACTTAGCTACTAATAACATTAAATAAGCAATCATTTCAATTATTACTAGTGATTATTAACACCATAAATAAATTAAATATTTAAAATAAAAATTATTATTATATTATATTATTTATATTTTTATTTTGCAACCAAACATAGTATTGTAATGATAATTAAATTATGTAATGATAATTAAATTATATAATATTACGACTTTGATTCTATTACATAATTGATTATATTGCATGGCATTACGCTCTATCAAATTTAGTCTTAATTTTCTTGCAACAAGAGTGGTATGCTGGCAATGATTCTATTAGAACTTAGAGATTATTAGGGAATGTGTTGATTTGTACTTGTAGACATCTCCATAGTTATTATGAAAGTGGATATAGCAGAAGGTATGGGTTTTAGTCAGGGTCTTGGTTCTATTGTGGATGAAATTAAATATTAAATATCAAATATCAAATTTTTCACAAAAATCCGATTATTAACATTCAATATTTCAAGCGTAATTCAAAATAGTAACTTCACATAAACTAATGTTGATTTTATACAACTTTGACAACCCACAAATATAATTTTAAAATTTTATTTAACTTTTTCTATCTATGTTGTATTAATTAATTAGTCTTAATTGACAATATAACGTATAAACTAATTTTTATAAGCCAAACCAGTTACAAATTTTTTAAAGCTCCATTCATATAAATTGTAATGTTCTTTCTCTTTTTTATGGAGTCCATATGCTCTTAATTTGAACGAAAATTAGATGATAGCGAGAGGGAGAACATTGTTATAAACTAATTTTTATAAGGATAAATAATTATTTAGTTCTTAAGATTTGATAATATTAATCAGTAGTCTCCTATTTTAAAAAGGCGATTATTTAACCTAAAGTTTAATTTTGTTAATCAAATGATTCTTTCATCCCATTGGACACCAATTTTTTGTTAGTGAAAAAAAAAATAATGAAGGTGAAATGAAAGATAAACAAATTTTATTTCAAAAACACCCTTATTTCAAAAATTGCTTATTTAGTTAATCAAATTAAATAAATTTTAGGGAAAATTAAAAAAAAAAAAAAAAAAAAAAACTCGTAGATTTAGTTTGTAACAAAGTGGCACCTCATTATGCACCATTAGCAAAAAGAGGATTTGTCTTCCTCATTGCCCTCCACTCTCATTTTAAGTAACCCTGATTAAAGTAGAAAGCTTAGCATTTCACAACTCTCTCTCTCTCTCTCTCATGGCGACCTCTCTGCTATTTTGTTTTTAACTCTAAATCATTATTCCCCTTCAAAATGACATTATTGAAAATTGAGGTTGATTTCAAAACAGGAAAAATTGGAAAAAAAAAAAAGCTTGTCGGGAATCATGATTTAGTAAAACAGGCCATATATATTATTAAATCTTATCATGAAAGTGCGACTTTGATGGCACATAAGCTAAAACTCATGCTAAATATTATTTTATTATTAATCTTTTTTTTTTTTACCTCTTTACTACCATCTGTTTTTTTTTTCTTTTTTCTTTTTAATTTTTAGTTTAAACTACTTATATATGTATAAATTCAAATGATTTTTCTCATTTCAATGTTTTATTTCAATTTTAATTATTTTAAATTATTATTATTATTATTATTATTATTATTTTCAATGAAATAATTTAAAATAATTTTATTTATAATAAAATGTAATTCATTGTTCTAATAATAAAGTTTCGATCATTTTATCATGTTATGGTTTTTTTTATTATATTCTTACCTTCAAAGAATTTTTATTTTCTTAATAAAATAAAGACAAATTATTTTATTATTAATATTTACATTGAAATAATTTAAAAATGATTTATTTACAATAAAGTGTAATTAACTATTTTAGCAATAAAGTTCTGATCATTTTATCATATTGCGGTTTTTTATTCATTATATCCTTTCCTTTTAAAAATTTTTATTTTATTAATAAAATAAACTCTTTTTTAATTTTACTATTATATCTTTGAATAGTTTGACCTGCTTGTTTTTTTTTTTTCTTTCCCTTTTAATTAGTTAAATCTTCTTAATTAGAAGGAATGCTTTAGTCCTCTTTAAATTTTTATTTAGGTGTTTTATTTTGTTAATTGAATTTTCAAATTTTATTTATTTATTTTAATTTGTTAAACTACTTAAATATTTTTATATTAATTTAAATTATTTTTTACTATCGTATTTTTTTTATTATTATCATTTTGATTATTTTTAAATTACTTGACTATTTAATTATTAAATTTAGAGTTCATTATTATTTATCTTTACGAAAAAATTTTTAAGATGACTCAAATTTATTATCAATTAGTGCAATACCATTAATTATTATTAATTAGTACGGCATATTACTAAACACTAGTATCACAGCTGGTTCTAAGAATGAAATAAAATAATTAATTAAATAGCAATTTCTAATTAAACAATATTATATCCTGTGGGAGAAAATACATGTTAGATTTTGAAGGGAAAATGCTCCTCTTACAACTTGCAAAAATTATATTAAACAAAAATGAGCGTCCGACTCAAAAAGTTTAGATATCTATTGTAATTATAATTTTTATAACTATCTATTTTTAATGCAGTTATATAAATGAAAATGCATTAAACAAATAAATCACCTAATCATCGAAAGATAAGATAAATTGGAGGTACAAACATACCTATCATACATATTGGGAATTGATCCTGGTTGTCTAAAATTGAATATGTTCTCTTATTCCATTATACGAGAGTTGGCAAAATATAGTGTTGTACCTATCCCGCCCATCCATATCTATATCTATATCCTTGGGAGTCAGCAAATATTTAGTTACCTCATGATTCCACATCCATAATACATACGTATATAAACTCCAACTTACCCCAAAGTGATACAAATAGAAACAAATTATAATGCAACAGATAGGGGATGTTTCTAAGATAATAACTAGTTTCATATACATAAATGTATAAGCATGCTAGAAAATATAAAATAATTTAGTCAAAAGGCCTTTTAAACTCTTGAGAAATAGGTCAATAGTCACTTAGGCCCTAGTCAAATTAAGTGGGACACATAAGCACTTAAACTTTTTAAAATAGCCGTTGAAATCCTTAAACTTTTAAAAATAGCTCAAAAAAGTCTAAAATCTTAACATTGTTAGGTCTCTGTTAAAAGAAATAAAAAAAATATGAATATTTAAGTCCTTAAGAAATAATCCGATTGTCATTGAAGCCCATTTAACAAATAAATTTAATATTTTTAAATTTTAATAATTAAGCTTATTAATAAATTATATTAATTAATATTGTTAATAAATAACATAATTTTATAAAATCTATAAAATAAATAAAAATTATTAATTTATAAAAATTTAAATTTAATTTTATTAGGAAAGAATAAAAAAAAATCCTCCACTTCAATAAAATACAGAAAATAATTCAGATTTTCCTATCTTTTCACATCAACCAAGTACTAAACTTTAACCTCAAAATTTCCCTAAAAAATTTTTAAAGTATCACTAAAAAATATATCAATGTTATCTAATATGTAAGATAAATAACAAAAGCCGTAAAAATATATATATAATTTAAATTTAATTTTCTTATATAAATATAAGATTCAAACTATACTATAATTGAGAAATAAAGAAAATCTAAAACCTTATAATTCCTTATTAGCTTTATTAAGAAAATCTAAAACAATACCTTATAATTCAAAATTTAAATATAATTTTATGACTTTTGTTATTTATCTATAGAATGATTACACATATTTTCTAATGATACTTTAAAATGTTTTTCAAAAGGATTTTGAGGTTAAAGTTTAGTGTTTGGTTGATGAGAAAATAAAGAAAAATCTAAATTCATTTCAGTGTTTGGTTAAAGTAAAAGATTTTTTTTTTTACATTTTTAATGAACTTAAAATTAAATATTTATAAAATTTTTAACAATATATAATTTATTTTATAGATTTTATAAAATTATTTTATTCATTTTTAACAATTTAATTAACATAATTTATTTGGAAACTTAATTATTAAAATTTTAAAATTAAAATTTTTTGTTCAATGAGCTTAAATGACTATTGAGTTACTTTTTAAGGGATTAAATGTTCATTTTTCTTAGTTCTTTAACGGAGACTTAGCAGTGTTAATGTTTAAGGGGTTAATTGGATATTTTAAGAAGTTTAAGGGTTTAAGTGATGCAATTGGTTTGACCAGAGTTTAAGTGACTATTGGTCTATTTCTCAAGGGCTTAAAAAGGTCTTTTGCCTAATATATAAAAATATAATGAATATTCAAATTATAAAAATAATCAATATCCAACTCATAGGCTAGTCAATCCAACTGCATTTGGTCTGTTTGGAAAGAAGAGGACGGCAGGCCCCAATCACCTATATAGACATACTGACATCTATTAATTGACTGATAAAAATAACTAATTAATTTAAACTACAAAAGTAAGAATTAATTCTTGGGTATTTTTGAAATTTCAGCATAGTCTCTTTTATAACTAGATTTAATCTCCCCGTAAGAAAACACAACAAATCACAACATACGTGGCTTCAGGTCCACAACATATATTCACATGCCTATCTAGGGCCTATATGAACCATAATCTATGTCCAAAAGTTTGTTATCTAGTTTGAGTTCTTAACTCCTCTACAATCCAATTAAATAATTGCAGTGCTCTAAAAATTATGAAAAATATTACTAGAGGTCCTCTATATCATTCTTGTATTAATTAAACTTATTTTTTTTTTACTTAATTCCACTATGCCAAGAATATTTTATTAACTAATCAGCTATCCTAAAACTAGGTAAAAATCACATAAGTTGAGTTTGAGTTCACTTTTTATAAATTCTGCTGCTTGGAATACATCCAAAATATCCAAAAACACTAGGATCAACTATAAACATGACACCTTCTGAGATGGGCCATTGGACACCCAGATCGGGGTGAAAACTTAGTCTCATATGCTAGTAAGTTATCATTGATCTAAGTACACTTTCGGAATCCTTAAAGACCGTTAGTCACATATGTAAAGATGGCTCATCAAAATTTTGTCCTGATCATCCCATATAGGCCAATTTAGTTGAGTTCATCTAATGAGCATCTTCTCTATCCAATCTCTGATAGAGTCATCGTCGATGTCAAATAGAAGCTTGCAGAGTGTAGGTCACAATCCCCAAGTTTGAACATCAAAACATGTCTCCATTTGCTTGAGATTTATGCCAAAAGGTCTAAAAACACATTCTTTTCTCTCCTCATTGTTGTGATTGCCAGCGTTAGTTCAAGGTACCGTTGGTTGGGAAATAAAGCTTATGAGATGTTGACTCATTTGCCACCTTTTGCCGAAATTGTGGCTTGAAGCTTGTGTGCATTATACACCTTCTCCCCTCTTTCCTCTCCATTTTTGCCACCATTCATGGTTGTTTGGGGTTGATTGTTGCCGGCCTATGCTAGAGGGTGGTCCCTTGCCGGTCGGCCATGGTGGTCTTCACTGAGTGAAAAACTTGAAGAAAGTGAAGGGAGAAGATGGGGAGGAAGAGAAGATGGGGTGGTTGTGGTGGTGGTGGGGGAGGGGTGTTGGGTTTTCGAAAATTAAAGTTTTTTTTAATTACATCTGAAGTCCCTAAACTTTTCTAGGGTCTTCAATTAGGTTCTTTTCTTCTTTCAATTACGTCCAATTTTACTTTAATTTCTTTAAATCTAGTTTTAAATAAAACAACAACAACAACAACAATAATAATAATAAATAAATGGTTACATTAAATTTAAAATATCTAAAAATAAAAGTATAGAATAACAATCGAGATAATCAAGTTCTAAAATTAAATTTAAGGATTTAAAATAATTTCATAAAATATGTTTAAACAATAAATTAATATTAAAATAATCATTATTAAATCTATACTTAATCAAAATATAGCATCTAATAATAAAAAATGATATTTATTTAATATAAATAGTTAAGCCAAATAACTAAACGAAATTTTAATTTCATACTTAAAAATAATATTTTTAATTAAAGTCTTTAAAGTTACAAAATAATATTAAAATAACATTAGAAATTATATTATATTTAAAAAAAAATAAGTTGTTAAAAAAAAAAAAGTTTTGTAGCTTCTACCATAAAATTCTCTTACAACAATTAGTGCAATACTTGAACTAGTGATTCAAATGAGAAAGCTTCAACGGATTTTTTTAAACAATAGATTTTAAGTTAATCTCAACTTGAATAATATCTACAAAATAAAGAAAGATATGATTACTGGGTGCGCTGGGAAGTTGTATCTTCAAGATCACATATATTTTTCTTTAGAATTAATGTCATCCATATGTCTTATATAATCATTCATTATATACAGTATAAATCAACACTGTCATAATTTAGCAAATGAAAAGTACAAATGCCATCCAATAGATCCCGACAAATTGCCTATTTAGAGAATGATCAAATTTGTGGACTTGTGCATCCAACTCCTGCAAATTTGTGAACAAAACTAGTTAACCCCTTTAAGACAAAAGTGAAGGCAAAATGATGTTTGAAGTAGTATGCCAGATTTACAAGTACCATATTTAAAAGTAGCTTAGAATTCTTGATTGTTTCGCTCTATTCTGCATATCCATCTCCATTGACATGCATCCTTGTGGCATTATAAATGGGTTAGATAGAATTGTGATATCAACTTTGAAATAAGATTAAGGTTTTATTTGATATAAATGAATTCTATAAAATTTTATGAAATTTATTTGTAAATCCAAAATTTGAATGTTTCATTTGAACGAAAATTCATTTAAATAAAGATATAGATATAAATACAATAGACAAAGTTGACGCAGCATGTAGCGTGAAAAAATACCGACACACGATCAAACTTAGATAAAGAAGATCTAATCTAAGACCTTAAAATAAATAAAGTCTAAGATAAAATAAAGTAAAACAAAGCTTTATTAAGAGAATCATATGAAAAGTTAACAAAAATCTATAGAATATGAGGCACCTAAAACTAAATAGGAAAATAACTTAAAAGACCTAAACTAATTAGGAAAGGACTTTAAAAGTCCTAAACTAAATAGGAATAACGTTTAATTGACCTAAATTAAATAAGAAACAAAAATACAGGTATCTAGGAGCATATAGAGTCCAATTAGAGTTAGAATTAGTTAGAAGTCCTTAAAAATCTGGAAAAACAGACTTGACAAATCTGAGACAGCCCATGACATGCCCTAGGCATGTCATTCTGCTGTATTACATGCCCCAAGCATGTAGTATTCTGTCCACTTTTCAGATGCCCCATCACATAGACATATATATATATATATATATATATATATATATATATATATATATATATATATATATATATAAGATGTAGACAAACAAATACAAATACAAATATAGATATAGACACATGCAAACAGGCACAAATACAAATACAGACAGATGAACATAAATGTAAATATCTACAAATATAGACGTAGAAAGACAGATGCGTATATAGACAGATGGCATTATAACTATGTTAAATGTCCCTAATTTAATTTTTTTTTTAAAAAGAAAAAAGAAGAAAATGTATGCAATAATAGATATATTCATTCACACCAAACACGAAATTTATTTCATTTGAAATTAATTTCATATTTAATATATAATATCACAAATAATGAATTCTATCATGGAATTCATTTGTAAAATTAAAAGAATTTTATCATAGAATTGAACTAAACATGTCTAAAGGTGATTTTACATTTCAATAGGCGGATTTTGATTTATGTTTTTAAAAAAAGTTCAAAGTGAAATCTAGAAAAATCATATAAAAGAACTGAGTATTAAAAGTAGAAACTCAAGACCATGGAATTGGTATCATTTAAGAAAAGAAAATATTTCAATTTAATAAATGATAACCACTTCTCACATATTTTCATGGCAAATTTGAAACTTAATAAATTAAAGAAGAGAAAATAAATATTGTAAGTAAAATTTGGTAAGTATAGCATAGTAAGTATTATGTAAGTACGTAAATTGTGTAGAAATATTTTAAGAAAGGAAAAGAAAGGCTTAAATTGAATACATAAGTTTAGGAACACACCAGAACCTCTATATTGAAGATATTCCTCTAAGTCTGCCTCTCGAAATCTGTATCGAAGTTATTCCTGTAATTATAGCTGTGGTTAGGATATCCATCTTATATAATTTAAATTCAAATTTTAAAAGAAGAAATGACTATTGAAAGTGAAAAACCTCTGGTTCATGGAATTTTTTATTGTTAAGATATGAAAAGAACTTAATTTTTCTTGAGCAGCAGCAAAAC
Source organism: Hevea brasiliensis (assembly GCF_030052815.1). NCBI lineage: Eukaryota > Viridiplantae > Streptophyta > Magnoliopsida > Malpighiales > Euphorbiaceae > Hevea > Hevea brasiliensis. The sequence continues at coordinate 29,920,193 of NC_079506.1, forward strand.
CAATGTCAGAAGGAAGTGAACATAAGAAGCATAAGGGTACATATTAAGAAATACAGAATTACAAATGAGAATAAGAATATTCAAAAACCTGGATCTTCAATGTTGAGATTAGGGATATGAGCAATCTTGGGCCAATCCACACCCTTTTCCTTCATACATCTTGCAGACAACTTGAGGCATCCGTAAATCCTCAATTGTTGTAAAGAGGTCAGTAAATGCATTCCTTCAGGCAGCGATGTCAAACTAGGGCAATCGGAAATTTTTAGCCGTTGAAGTTTTGTGAGGTTGCCTATCCAATCTGATAAAGCCATCAAACTTGAACAACCATTGATGGTGAGCTCTTGCAGGCTTGTAACAAATTGAAGCCCCTTTGGTAGAGATGTCAATTTTGGAAGATCATTAATATAAAGAGATTGAAGACTCCTGAGACCTCCCCATTCCATGGCATCACTGTCATCTAGGATAAGGTCCTTGCATTTTGTGATTATCAGATGCTGAACGCAGTTGAGACGTCCTATTCCTTGAGATATAGACGCCAGCTTTGGACAATCCCAAATTTCTAGCTTTTGGAGAGAAGTGAGGCTTTGCAGTTGAGGCAAAGATTCTAGGTCTGGAATGGCTTCTACATATAAATGCTTCAATTTAGATAGTGGGGCAGGAATCGAAGAGAAAGAAGCATTGGCCATCGTCTCATGTAGCAATCTCGCTCTGGTGTATTCGAAGTGGAGCTCTTGATGGAGAGATGGAAACAGCAGAATGGAAGTGAAATCTTTGCAATTCTTTATTCTCAATTTTGAAAGACAAGGAAATTGAGGAAGTTCAATTCCACTCCTTCTCCTCCACCATCCTCTCAAATTAGTGCAATTTTCGAGTTCAATCTCTTGCAGCGATGGGAAAAATGCAATTGATGGCGATTGCAAAAAGGAAGGCTCCTCATCTGATATATACTCTAGAGAATCAAGCCTTCTGAGACAAAGGATTTTTAGAGAAGGGAGTTGGTCCAATGGTGGAAGTTGCTTTAAATTTGTACAATAATGAAGCTTAATTTCTACCAAACTAGTTATAGAAGACAACCAACTTGAAAATCTCACACCCATGAAAGTTTTCACAGTCAATTGTTGTAAATTTGGATGAGGCTCGAGCTTTTGTAATAGTAATTCACTCTTTTCAACTTCAACAATATCAGCAGGGTCCTCAGCCACATACCAAGTGTAATTCCTTATCCAGCGTAACTCCAAAGACTGGAGGCGCTTCTTTTCCCTTAAAATCAACTGCTTGGACTCTAGCTCAACATTTTCCACATTTTTAAGGTTTCGGAGGACAATCTTTCCCCTAAGTTGGTTTAGGCCATTCAATTCATTTAGCATAGCCCCCAGAGAGCCTTCATCCCATGCCACCACAAAATCTGATAGGTGGCGTAAACAAGTTAGTTTCCCCAATCCAATTGGCATGCATCTTAGATTGAAACATCCATCAATCATGAGGCACCTAAGGCTGATCAATTTTTTTATGTTTCTCGGCAATTCTCGAAGATTACTACACTTTGAGAGTATTAGAGTTTGCAAGTTTTGCAAATTAGTTATGGCCTTTGGGAGTGCTTCCATGTAATAACCACAAATTTGAAGATATCTCAAATACTTCAATTTTGCTATTGAATTTGGCACTCTACAATGTACATATCCCAAATGCAATGCACGTAACTTTTCAAAATTTGAGAAGATCATGTTTAAATCCTTTTCTGATTCCACATGCTCAAGAACTCCTTCAAAAAATAATGTCCTTATGCCCTTGACTTCAACCAGCCTCTCCATTTCATTGAAAGAAAATGGCCAATACACATGATGGATTCTTTCACAAATTCTCTCCACTGAAAAGTACCTATCCTTTGCTATTGATTGTGCTAGATCATGGATAAGATCATGCACTTTATAATGAGACATCATTTCTGGCAGATGGAAAAATGACCGAGATAATAATTCTTTGAAGTATTGATCGCCAACATCCTCTAAATCTCCATCCTTACTTGAACAGACAATGTAGCCTTGTGCTATCCACAAACGAATCAACGTTTCTTTATTGAATTCATAATATTTAGGAAACATTGCACAATAAGTGAAACATTGCCTTAAATAAGTGGGTAAGTGATAGTAACTCAACTTCAAAACAGAAAGAACATCCTCATTTTCTTGAAATGACCTCCATAATTCACTTTCTAAAATGGAAGACCACTCACTCTCTTTAGTTTTCAAATGCATGAGGCTTCCTAAACTCCTTATTGCAAGTGGAACTCCTTTACATTTCTTTACCATCTCTTTTCCAATTTTTATTATGTTGGGATTCACTGCACCATGCCCCTCTCCAAATGCTAGTTTTTCGAATAAATCCCAAGCCTCATTCTCTGTTAGACCTTGCAAAACATATGAGAAATCCACACCCATGACTAATGTAACTCTTGTGCTACGAGTGGTGACTAAAATTTTACTTCCTGGGGCACCCACTAACAAGTAATCTTTCAAACCATCCCATTTTTCCTTATCTTCATTCCATACATCATCTAAGACCAGCAAATACCTCTTCTCTCCTAACTTCTCTTTAAGACGATTATGCATTTGTTCTAGTTCTAAGTTAGAAACTTCCTCATCAGTTGCGCATTCAAGGATCTTCTTAACTAGCAATTTTACATCAAAGTCCTCAGAAACACATACCCACATCTTCTTCTCAAAGTAATTTTTAACTTTTTCATCATTATACACCAACTGAGCAAGTGCAGTCTTTCCTAAGCCTCCAATACCAACAACTGCACTCACAGAAACATTTTCTTGACTAGTTGGAATCAAAAATGACTCAATCATATTTTCTTTATCTTTTTCCCTTCCTATTATATCATATTTCACTACAGATGATGTCTCCCTTCCACTACTTTTATCTCTCACATCTGCTATTATTTCTTTCTTCATTAAATGGAGGATAGAAATTTCATTTTCTACCTCATTTAGCTTCTGTCTAATGTCCCGAACTCTATGGCCCAGCTTTGATCGAGACCAAATTTGATTTGAGGAAGAAAAAAAGTTGCATACCTAGAAACAAAAACATATTCTTTTCAGTTATTTATATCAAATATCTCTGTTTGCGTGAGTTGTAGTTTAATATTTTTTTTGTATAATTATTAAAAACTTTTGAATATAAAATTATATTCAACCCATTTCTACATTGTTAATAGAAAGAATTGCACCTAACTTAAAGACATTCAATCTCCAAAAATTTAAATGTGAACCTAGTTCTTGTTTTCTTTCAAAAAAATTTCAATTATTTTTAGTCTTTAGTTCTTTTATTTAAATTTCAACTTAGATTATTTAAAATGTTGAATTTAGTATTGTTATTTATTGTTTTAAGTAAAATTTATCATAAGATTAATTTTAAATTATTATTTGTTGGATTATTGGAAGATATATTCTTAATTTTCTCTTTTAATTCGTTGTAATATTTTTAATGATTAAATCAAAATCTAACTAAAAATTAAACTGAATGTTCAATGTAGCAGCCAACTCAGGAAAAATAATAATAAAAATTAAATGATAGTAATAATTAATAAACGAATTGTGGAAGAAAGCTTTCTAAAGACTTCTCAAATTTTCTAGATTGGCAAGTCATAGGCAAAAAAGAAAAAAAAAAAAAAAAAAAGGCAGCCATGGAAATGGGCAAGGAAGGGAAAAGAAGAAGAAGAACAACAACAACAAATGGGGAGAGGGAGTGAGCTAGCTGAAGTGTGAGGGTAAACCAGCGACCCAATAGGGCAAAGAGTGATGCCAACAATGAGATAGGAGGGGGATGATACTCAGATGACAAAAAATAGAGAGAGTAGGGAGAGAAAGGAAGGAAAAGAAAGAGAAAAAAGAGTCAACCTATTTCCATCCAAACCATGATTACAAAAGGTAAACCAACACCACCATCAACCTCATCACATTCTCAGGAAGTGATCAACGCTAACCATTTCTTGTTTGGCGTTTATAATCTGTGTCTAATCAGAAAAAAGAATTAAAAAATAACTTATAATTGAAAAAACTGTTTTTATTTCCGTTTCTAATTATAAATGGACATTCATTTCTAACTAACCAAAATAAAAGTATTTATTTTCGTAACATTTAATAAAGAAAAATAAATAAATTATGAATAAATTAATAAATTACTAATGGAAAATTAATTACTAATAAATGTCTAAAATGACTATTAAAACTGTTATTACTAATATTATTAAAAACATAAATATAAATTATTATTGAATTACTAAAAAATGACTATAAAAATATTATTACTGATATTTCAAAAATATTAGATAATTAAATTACCAGAAAATATATTAAAAATTTGCAAAAAAAAATTACTATAAATATATTACAATAAAAAATTATTAAAAAATAAATAACATGAAATATTGTTAACTAAAAAAATTAATCCCTATGAAAATACTTATTAAAAACAAATTAATAATAAAAATTTAAAATATTACTTATATTATTAAAAATGAATATTAAAATAAATTACTAAAAATAAGTAACAAGTTACTAATAAAATGAAATTTAAAAAAATTACAATAATTATAACTAAAAATTACTAAATAAATAATTAATAAAATTAAAACGAAAGAAGGTGTTATAAATAAAAAAGTAAAAGAAAAAAAATGAAATGAAAGATAAAAGAGAGAGGAAGAAAATTAAAGAAAATGAAATAGGAACAAAAATGAAATAAAAAATATTAATAAAAAATACGACAAAATAAAATAAAAGATAAAAGGAAAAAAAAAAGAAAGTGAAAATAAGAGTGAAATTATAGAAAATAAGATGAAAGGATGAGTGAAACGATGGAAGAAAATCATTTTTTATTCACCATTTAGAAATAAATTGCAAATTTTGTTTGTAATTGAAAAATAGAGAAGAAGATATTTCCCTCCATAATTCTTAAATTTCACAATTTAGAATAAGATTTTAAAATCTATTTCTAAATTTAGAAATATATTACAGAGTTTGTTTCTAAAATTTTTAAAAATGGTGGGCTATTTCCGTCTACAATTTTCAAGCTTCTTAATTTATAAAATCCGTTTCCATTCTATTTCGAAATTATGATACAAATTTTTTAGCATTGAAATTAGAAACTTTATTTATTTTTTTCCTTAATTTTTGTGTCTATTTCATTTTTATAATCTATTTATAATTTAGTACTTATTTTTTGGCATTAAAATTAACAACAAATTCTTATCCATTAAAGTCCGTTTATATTTCATTTCTAATCCATTACAATATTTAATATATAAATTAAGTTTCTATTTTGTGATAACTTTGTTGTTACTTAGAAATAGACATAATATATCCGTTTTCTAATTTATGTTACTATTTTAACAATTTCTTGCAGTGTTTCATGCCATACAACAAGAGTATTGATGCTTCTCTTATTATTGATCTCCACCTTAGAGAAATTATGCAACTTTATGGAGTTCCAAAAACAATTGCTTTTGATAGTGATAAGTCATTTTTAGTGAACTCTTTGGCGTAATGTGGGTACACAACTTCAATTGAGCTCAATAAAACATCCTTAAGACTAAGGGTCAAACTAAAATAATGAATATAGGAGTGTGAAAATTTTTCTTAGAAGTGTTGTTGGCCAAATATTCCATAGTGGGATTGTTACTATCTCAAGCTGAGTTTGCTTGCAATCGATCATTGAGCCAAACTACTTTTCAAAGTCCTTTAGTGTACGAGTGAAACCCTATCCCCCCTATTAGGCTTGCATTGAAACCGGTTAACCAACAATTTAATCGATGCTTAGGAAAGACCTAAAGAGATTGCAACTAAGGGCAAGAATCTCAAATCATAACGAGCAAGACTTGAGGGCTAATCTTTTTCAACAAGGAAGGCACTGAATAGAATGTTAATAAATGAATGTAAAGTAACAAGTATTATGTCTACAAGGTTCTATACAAGTTATACAATATGTAGTTATGCTCTTAATTATTTTGTGACTTCCTATTTTAGATTATTTTATATGAAATAAATTAGAAGATCTATTTAAGATTATACTTAGGAAGTTATCACTTTGGAAAGCCTTGAAATTTTCTTAGTTCATAGTAGATTTTTATTTCTTGGTAGTTTCAATATTTGCTGTATACATAGGCTTTCCTTTTTATGTAATTTCTTTTTTTAGTGTGAACAAAATTGAGAGGATTCCTCCATATTGTATTCTCTCTCTTAAATGACTTATATGAAAATTTTTATTTTAATTTTTATGCTATTAAATTCTCTCATCAACATATACAATTAAGCAAACGATCAACTAATATCACAATGAGCATGAGAAATATATAAATCAAGGAAGAGTGTAACTTTATAAAAATGAATTTAGAAAACCTTAAAACAGATTGAATTATAATGTTACATACCTGTGTTACAACTTTTCCTTGGCTTTGGGCTTGCACCATCCTCTGCAAGTCATTAGTTGCAACCTCATCTACCAACTCATCTGCCTCGTACACAATATCTTGAAGCCTCCTCAGCCAACTCTTTACTGCAAGGCTCTTCTCTTGCTTCTCCTCAGCATCTATAAGTACAGCTTTGATAGTGGTTAGAGAATTTTCAAGCTTCTTTAGATCATCTTTGGCACCACTTATCAATTCAATTTCTTGGAAAGCAACTGACCCCAACTTTGTTATTACTTGTTCTGCGATATTGAAGGCAACTTCTGCCATTTTTCAACACAAATTAAGATTTGAAAGTGAAGGAAAGATGGAGGAAATTGATGGGTTTTGATAAGTAAGTGAGGGAGCATCAGCATAAATATAAATAAGAAAACTAAAGAGAGCATCAGCATTACTTTTGGCAGCAGAAGGAAGCAAGGTATTTTCTCCATTTGAGAAAAGTACAAAAAGGAACAAGTAACGAATCAAATCAAAAGGCAAGCAAATGGAAGGAATATCTATCTATGATCTTTGATAAGCAACTACTGAAATTAACTCGATTATAATATGGTATGGACTACAATAAAGGTGTTACTCTAATAATTTTCAACATATCACATGCATAACTTCAGGAATTTCATTTTGCTTCCTTACTAATAGAGCATATCCAATTACAATTCCCTACCATATTAATTGAAAATTATAATTTTTACCTACAACTAATACCAATTCAATCGATAATTGCAATTTGAATGTGCCTAATACAAACTTGCTATTTAATTTACCAAGAGATCAATCCTTGCTTACACTTGACAATTATAACTGTTCGGCAATATTAGCTGTTAGCTATTTTAGTAGCTCTCAGTTGTTTTACTAACTGTTAATTATTAGATATTAACTGTTTGTAGTTAACTATTTATAGTGATATAAAGCAGAAGTATTCAGTTAAATTAGTTATTTGATTAGTTGTTAAATATAAAAATAGTAGTATCATATTATTAATTCTAGTTAAAACGTTCCCTCAACCTCTAAAGGCTAGAGGGGTAGCTATTAACTGTCAGATATTAACTGTTTATAGTAATAAAAGGCAGAAGTGTTTAGTAAAAAATAGCTGTTGGATTAGCTGTTAAATATAAAAATAGTGGTATCATATTATTGATTCTAGTTAAAACACTTTCTCAATCTCTAAAGCTAAGAGGGATAGTTTTTCATGAACAACTCGCTCAAATTCTAAACACTATAAATACCATGTCATTGAACAATATAAATGAGAGGTGTAGTATTTTGATTATAGCTAAAACACTAAACACTACTTTAAAAGTTATTGCCAAATGGCCTAACACTAAAGTATTATTCATTATTTGGATAATTTTCTCAAATCATAACTAACACTATCTAATTAATAATTGTGTGGAATCAATCAATATAAACAATTAAAATATAATAAAAAAAATAAAGTGACACTCCATAGATTTGTATAATAATAATTTGAAAATTTTAAAAACTTGCCCAACTATGCGAGAGTAAATAGTATTTTCTTAAAATAATCATTCATTATATACAGTACAAATCAACACTACAATTATCAGAATTTAGCAAATGAAAAGTACAAATGCCATCCAATTAGTTGATTACTACAAATTGCCTATCTGAAGAATTATCAAATTTGTGGATTTGCGCATATCCAACTCCTGCATATAGGAATAAGAACAAAACTAGGTAACCCCTTTGAGACAAAAGTGAAGGCAAAATGAAGTTTGAAGCAATAACATACCAGATTTAAAAGCAGCTTAGGATTCTTGATTATTTCACTTTACTTTGCATATCCATCTCTATAGACATGTATCCTTGTGTCATTATAGATGGGATTAGAATTGGGATATGAATTTTGAAATAAGATGAAGGGTGATTGTACATTTGAATAGTGAGGTTTTGATTTATGCTTATAAAATAGTTCAAAGTGAAATCTATAAAATTCATACAAAAGAATTGAGTAATGAAAGTAAAAACTTGGAATAAGTATCATTTAAGAAATGAAAAAAAAAATCAATTTAATAAATGATAAATTCTTCTCACATATTTTTGTGGTAAATTAGTACAAAAAAAGAAAAGAAAATTTTTAAGTAAAATTTGGTAAGCTTAAATTGTCTAGCACGGTCGGTATGAAAAAACTAAAAACAAAACTGATACAAAAGTTTAGGAACACACCAGATGTAAATAAGTATATGATATCCTCTACATCGCACTTTCCCACTTTGAATCTGTCTCTGTATACTTTTGTAGAAATGTCTGTCACTATAGCGGTGGTTAGAATATCCATTTTTTTATAATTTAAATTGAAAGTTTCAAAGAAGAAATGGCTATCAAAAGTGAAAAGCCTCAAGCCCATGGAATCTTTTATTGTTAAGATGCGAGAAGAACTTAATTTACAAAGTATAAGCTCCTTGACCAGCAGCAGAACAATCGTGAGTATTAAGAAATAGAGACAATAAAAAATGAGAATAGGAATATTCAAAAACCTAGAGGATGAGTGTAGAGATTAGGGATGTGAGCAATCTTGGGCCAATCGACACCCTTTTCCTTTATACATCTTACAGACAACTTGAGGCATTCATAAATGATCAGCTGCTGTAAAGATGTCAGTAAATGCATTCCCTCAGGCAGCGATGTCAATCTGGAAATGATTAGCCATCGAATTGATGTGAGCTTGCCTATCCAATCTTGCAAAGCCATTAAACTAGCACAATTATCGATGGTGAGCTCTTGCAGGTTTGTTACAAATTGAAGCCCCTTTGGTGGAGATGTCAATTTTGTAAGACCACTAATATTTAGAGATTGAAGACTCCCGAGATCTCCCCATTCCATGGCATCACTGTCATCTGAAACAAGCTCATCGCAGTCTACGATCTTCAGATGCTAAAGGCATTTGAGACGTCCCATATCTTGAGACATTGACGCCAGCTTTGGACAAGACAAAATTTCTAGCTTTTGGAGTGAAGTAAGGTTCTGCAGTTGAGGCAGAGATTCTAGGTCCGGAATGGCTTCGAGATACAAATGCTTCAATTTGGATAGTGGAGCAAGAATCAAAGAGGAAGAAGAAGTGGCCATCGTCTCACGTAGCAACCTTGCTTTGGCATGTTCCAAGCGGAGCTCTTGATGGAGAGATGGAAACAGCGGCATGAAAGTGAAATCTTTGCAATTCTGTTGGAGTAAAAGTGTTTAAACGATTGGAATTTCTAGTTTTAGCAGTAGGCAAGAAAGTTTGCAATTTAAAAAATTGAAAGATAGATAAAGCAACTGATCTGATTTTATTTCATTCAAAGTGCAAAATTTATACAAGAAAAAATAACAAATTACTCCTACTTTTATGGTCTGTTACAACTGAAATCATAACAAATGTAATCTAAAGTCCAGCAAAAACCAGCAAATCTTCATACTTGAGAGATTGCAACAACAACCTTCAAATACCAAGTCTTCAGGGATTGGAACCTGGAATGTCAACATCTGAACACTCCTCCTTGACATCTAGGTGACAAACACCTATCTTTTGTTTAAGAACTTCAAATCTTTCTTTTGGCAATGGCTTGGTAAACATATCAGCAAATTGATCTTTAGAAGAACAATGAACAAGCAACACTTCATTGGATTGTTGAACTTCTCTCATAAAATGAAACTTGATCTTTATATGCTTTGTCCGACCATGAAACACTGGATTTTTTGAAATTGAAACTGCAGAAATGTTGTCAACCATAACTTGAGTTGCCTCAACTTGTTTTTGCCCCAAATCTTCCAATAATTTTCTTGACCAAATAGCCTGATTTACAGCAGCTGCAGTAGCAATGTATTCTGCTTCTGCTGTGGATTGTGCTGTAGTTTCTTGTTTTTTTGAGCTCCAAGAGAAAAAACCAGAACCTAGAGAAAATAAGTACCCTGAGGTGCTTCTAGAATCATCAACACTGCCTGCCCAATCACTGTCAGAATAGCCTAATAGCTTCAGGTCTCCTTCTGCAGATTTGGAAAATTGAACTCCATGGGAAATAGTTCCCTTGATGTACCTCAGTACCCTTTTAGCTGCTGAGAAATGTTTTTCACTTGGAGAATGCATGAACCTAGAAAGCAGACTAACAGCAAAAAGTATGTCAGTAGCTGTGAGATACAAAAGGCTACCAATTAAACTTCTATACAAGCTTTCATCTATTTTCTTGGAGTCATCATCCTTGCTTAGCTTCTCACTTGTTGTCATAGGAGTAGATACAGGTTTGCAGTCCTGCATTTTGAATTTTTTTAGCACATCCATGGCATACTTCTTTTGACATATGAAGATACCTGAACATGATTGCATCACTTCCATCCCTAAAAAATAATTCATAACTCCAAGATCAGTCATTTCAAAGACTTTCTTCATCTCATCCTTGAACTCTATAATTAGCTCAAGATGGCTTCCGATTATGAGGATGTCATCTACATAGATGAAGACTATTAGAAGTTGACCTCCACTAGATTTCACATACAAAGTTGCTTCACTTTGGCTTCTGCAAAAACCTAGTTGATGTAAATGACTGTCCACTCTAACATACCAGGCCTTGGGAGCTTGTTTCAAGCCATACAAGGCCTTTTTTAGCAAATACACATGATCTTCTTTGCCTAGAGCTATATACCCATCTGGTTGCTCTACATATATTTCTTCATCAAGAATTCCATTCAAGAAGGTAGATTTGACATCTAATTGATGAATTTGCCAAGAATATTGAGCAGCAAGAGCAATAAGGAGCTTGATTGTATCATACCTTGCCACAGGAGCAAAGGTCTCCTGAAAATCCACACCATACTGTTGGGCATAGCCTTTCACCACCAATCTGGCTTTGTGTTTGCAAATTGTACCATCAGGATTGAGTTTTGTTTTGAAAACCCATTTAACTCCTATCACCTTGTAATTTTTAGGTCTTTCTACCAATCACCAGGTTTCATTTTTATTGATCATCTCCAGTTCTTCTCTCATTGCTCTCCTCCATTCTTGAAAATCCTTTACTTCAAAATAACTTGAAGGTTCTGAGATTGCCAAGCTGCAACTTTGATAAATGTCCTGCAAGGATCTTGTGCCTCTTATTGGTATGTCATCAAAGTTTTCTTCATGAATTTGATCACCAATAGAGACATCTGGTTGCATGTTATTCTGATTTTGCCAATCCCAGGTTATTGCCTCATCAACCTTCACATCTCTGCTCAAGATAATTTTGTTAGTTTGAAGGCAATAAATTCTATAACCTTTAGTTGATGAACCATAGCCAATGAGAATTCCCTTTTGTGCTCTACTGTCAAGTTTGCTTCTTTTTTGTTCAGGCACTTGATAGTAGCATATGCTCCCAAACACCTTGAGATGATGCACTGAGGGTTTGACATCATTCCAAGCTTCATATGGTGTATGGTTCTTCAATGCCTTTGTTGGTAATCTATTCAGCAAATATACAGAGGTATTGACAGCCTCTGCCCAGAATTTGTTTGGCATCTTTTTCTCAAACAATAGACACCTAGCCATCTCCATTACAGTTCTATTCTTCCTCTCAGAGACACCGTTCTGCTGTGGTGTGTATGGTGTTGTTAATTGATGTTCTATGCCTGCAATGCTACAAAACTCAGCAAATTGAGTGGAAGAATATTCGGTGCCATTGTCAGATCTCAAGATTTTAATCTTCATGCCACTTTGATTCTCTACAAGGGCTTTGAATCTTTTGAAAACTGAAAAGACTTCACTTTTGAATTTGATAAAATACACCCAGCACATTCTCGTATAATCATCAATAAAGAGAGTGAAGTATTTGTTAACACTCAATGATTCAGTTCTCATGGGGCCACACACATCTGTGTGAATGAGTTGAAGCTTTTCAATGGCTCTCCAAGATTGATTCCTCGGGAATGGCAATTTTGCTTGTTTGCCTTGTTGACAAGTCTCACATATTTGAGCCTCTTTAGAAATTTTAGGCATGTTTCCAACCAGCCCACACTTCTTTAAGTTTGCTAAACTCCTTTGGTTGAAGTGTCCAAACCTTTTATGCCACAAGTTTGAAACACCTTGAGTGATGCTAGCAAAAGCATGTTCAGCAGCTTGCTCCCAATCAATGGTAAAACTCTTGTTTTTCATTTTTACACAAATCAATTTTGCTCCAGAAGGATCAAAGATGGTGCATTGATCGTCTCTGAACTGCAGAGAATATTCCTTTACAAGCATCTGACCTACACTCAATAGATTTTGGCTAATGTCAGGTACAAATAACACATCAGGGATGTATTTGATACCTGAATTTGTTTTGACCGCTGCTGTGCCTCTTCCTTTAACTTTCACATATTCTCCATTGCCAATCTTCACCTTGGAGCTATAGGTTTCATCAAGATTTTTGAACATTGTAGCATTGTGACACATGTGGTGTGTACATCCACTATCAATGAGCCATGTATTGCAAGTAGAATTGCTATGCAAAGATGAAGCAACAAAAAGTTCCTCCTCCTGAGATTCAAAGATTCATCTGTGCTTGTTAATTACTTTGAGGGCCCTTGTTCTTGAACTTGCACACTTTGGTGATGTGTCCAAGTTGCTTACAATTGCCACACATTGCATTAGGCCTCCTTCAGCAGTACTTCTCTAGATAAGTATTCTTCTTGCAATGTGTGCAAGGTGGATATTTTGAACCTTCATTACTGCTGCTTCCTTCATTTTTGCCTTTGATCTTCTTATTGAAGCATTTTTTTTCCCTTTGCTAGGCTGCTGGTTTTGCACATGAAAAGCACCTTCAGTTTATTTGTCTTGTCTCAGGGCCCTCCTTTGCTCTTGTGATTGAAGAGCATTCATTAATTCTGCAAGAGAAATGGCAGAGAGATCCTTGGACTCTTCAAGAGAGGAGATCTTCACCAATCCTATTATCAAGAAAATCTTCACCAAACAACTTGATTTTGTTAATAATCAAGGAAATTCTGTCAGAATATTTGGCGATGGATTCATCTTCTTGCATGCTTAGAGACTCAAAGTCCCTTTTCAGGTTCAAGATTTGCATCTGTCTAGTTCTATCACTTCCCTGATACTTATCTTTTAGCCTGTCTCATGCTTCTTTAGCAGTTTGGCATGCCATGATCCTAGGGAAGACTGAATCTCCCATAGAGTTTTGAATAAGTTTCTTGGCTTTGAACTTTTTGGTCTTTTCTTCAGAGTGGGCCTTGATTTATGCCAAGGTAGGGTTTGGTGGTAGTGGAGCCACTAGCTTACCTTCAACTACAACCTCCCATAGATCAAATGCCTCCAAGTAAGATTGCATCTTCACTGACCAAATTTGATAGTTTTCACCAATGAAGACTTGCGGAGTTAACAAGGAAAGGTTGCTAGTTGCCATTTCTGGTTAAAAGGGTGAGGGTTTTAAAGCAACTCTTGGTTTTCTCTCAAAACTCATAAGTCCTATAAGACCAACTGAGGCTCTGATACCACTTGTTGGAGTAAAAGTGTTTAAACGATTGGAATTTCTAGTTTTAGCAGTAGGCAAGAAAGTTTGCAATTTAAAAAGTTGAAAGATAGATAAAGCAACTGATCTGATTTTATTTCATTCAAAGTGCAGAATTTATACAAGAAAAAATAACAAATTACTCCTACTTTTATGGTCTGTTACAACTGAAATCATAACAAATGTAATCTAAAGTCCAGCAAAAACCAGCAAATCTTCATACTTGAGAGATTGCAACAACAACCTTCAAAGACCAAGTCTTCAGTGATTGGAACCTAGAATGTCAACATCTGAACAAATTCTTCATTATCAATTTTGAAAGACAAGGCAAGTTCAACTCCATTCCTCCTCCACCGTCCTCTCAAACTAGTGCCATGTTTGAGTTGAATCTCTTGCAGTGATGGGAAAAATGTAATTGATGGCAATGCCCAAAAGCAAGGCACCTCATCTGATATATACACCAAGGAAAAAAGCGTATCGAAACAAAGGGCTTTTAGAAAGGGGAGTTGATCCAAGGGTGGTAGTTGCTTCAATTTTTTGGCAAAAATAACGCTTAATTTCTACCAAATTAGTCATAGAAGACAACCAACTTGAAAATCTCTCACCCTTGAAATGTTCCACATTCAAGTGTTGTAAATTTGGATGAGGCTCAAGCTTTTATAATAATAATTCACTCTTTTCAACTTCAATAATATCAGAAGGGCCCTCATCCACAACCAAAAGAGAAGGAAGCTTTGCCCAACATAACACCAAAGACTGAAGGTGTTTATTTTCCCTTAAATTCACTTGCTTGGACTGTAGCTCAACATTTTCCACTTTTTCAAGGTTTCAGAGTACGATCCTTCCCCTAAGTTGGTTTAGGCCATTCACTTCATTTAGCACAGCCCTCGAAGAGCCTTTATCCCATGCCACCACAAAATCTAATAGTTGACTCAAACAAGTTAGTTTCCCCAATCCAATTGGCATGCATCGTAGATTCTCACATCCATCAATCATGAGGCACCAAAGACTGATCAATTTTTGATATCTCTTGGCAATTCTTGAAGAGATATACAATATGAGAGTATTAGAGTTTGCAAGTTTTGCAAATTAGTAATGGACTTTGGAAGCTTTTCCATACCAATATTAGAAATGCCAAGATATCTCAAATACTTCAATTTTGCTATTGAATTCGGCACTCTACAATATACATCTATTAAATTCAATGCACATAACTTTTCAAATTTTGAAATAATCATGTTTAAACCCTTTTTTGATCTTATAGTGTCAGGAACTCTTTCAAAAAATAATGTCCTCATGCCCTTGACTTTAACCAGCATCTCAATTTCATTGAAAGAAGATGGCCAATGTACATGATGGATTCTTTCACAAACATTTTCTACGGCAAAGTGCCTATCCTTTGCTATTGATTTTGCTAGGTCATGGATATGATCATGCATTTTATAATGGGACATCTTTTCTAACAGATGGAAGAATGATCAAGATAATAATTCATTGAAGTATTGATCTCCAATATCTTCTAAATTATCATCCATAGTTGAACAGACAATGTAGCCTTATGCTATCCATAAACGAATCAATGTTTCTTTATGGAATTCATAATCCTTTGGAAACATTGCACAAAAAGTAAGCATTGCCGTAAATAAATTGGCAAGTGATAGTAACTCAACTTCAGCACAGAAAAAACATTCCCATTTGTTTGATATGACCTCCATAATTCATTTTTAAAAAAAGAAGACCACTCACTCTCTTTAGTTTTCAAATGCATGAGGCTTCCTAAACTCCTTTTTGCAAGTGGAACTCCTTTTTGCAAGTGGAGCTCCTTTACATTTCTTTACCATCTCTTTTCCAGTTTTTATTAGGTTAGGATTCGCTACACCATGCCCCTCTCCAAATGATAGTTTTTTAAATAAATCCCAAGCTTCATTTTCTGTTAGACCCTGCAAAACATATGGGATATCCACGCCCATGGCTGATGCAACTCTTGGGCTACGAGTGGTGACTAAAACTGTACTTCCTGGGTCACGCACTAACAAGTAATCTTTCAAACTATCCCATTTTTCCTTAACTTCATTCCATACATCATCTAGGACCAGCAAACACCTCTTCCCTTCTAAATTCCTTTTAAGACTATTATGCATTTTTTCTAGTTCTAAATTAGGCACTGCATCATTAGTTGCACATTCAAGGATCTTCTTAACTAGCAATTTCACATCAAATTCCTCAGAAACACATACCCACATCTTCTTCTCAAAGTAATTTTGAACATTTTCATCATTATACACCAACTGAGCAAGTGCAGTCTTTCCTAAGCCTCCAATAACAACAATTGCGTTCACAGAAACATTTCCTTGACTAGTTAGAATCAACAATAACTTAATGATATTTTCCTTATTCATATGAGATTTCACTACAGAGGATGTCTCCCTTCCACGACTTTTATGCCTCACATCTATTATCATTTCTTTCTTCACTAAATTGAGGGTAGAAATTTCATTCTCTATCTTGTTTAGCTTCTATCTAATGTCCTTAACTCTACGGCCCAGCTTAGATCGAAGCCAAATTTGATTTGAGGAGGAAAAAAAGTTGCATACCTTCAAACAAAAACATTTATTAGTTACTTATGTGGACTCTCTCTATTTAATTAATACATGTTTGCGTGAGTTGCAATTTTAATATTTCTTCCATATTTTTATTAAAAACTTTTAAATATAAACAATAAAATTTTAATATCAGAAATGTTTCAATTATTTTTCAACCTTTAGTTTTTCAACTAAATTTCAACCTAAATTATTTAAAATAATGAATTTAGGATCTTTATTTATTATTTTAAGTAAAACTTATCTACAAATTAATACATCTTAAAATTAACTTAAAATTAAATTAAAAGGTAAGTTTTGTAAAACTAGGGTAAGGACAAAATGTATGAGAGTAAATGATGGGCATCTAATGTATAATATATTCACAAAATGAGTGTGGCAGATAAGCATGCTAGAAGGGATGTCTATCTGGTATTATAATAATAGATAAAATTAGGAAAGATTACATCTACCAAAGAATACACGTAGATATGAGGAATAAATTAAAAGGGCATAGATTAAAATAGTTTGATTATATCCAACATAAAGAACTAAATGCTCTTGTGCTAAAATGTAGAAAATTAGTGGTAGAAGTAACGGGGAGAAAAAGGGGAGACTTAAAATCATATAGAGAGAAGTAGCATCAAATGATCTATAATTTTTTAATATTAATGTGAAATTAATCTCAACTAGAGTTGAATAGCGTAAACAGATTTTTACAGCTAACCTCAACTAGTTAGATATTAAGGCTTAATTATTGTTATATTTGTGGGACTATTGGAAGATATATTATGAATTTTCACTTGTAATTAATTTTTTAGTAATATTTGAAATAATTCGCATTTTCTAAAATTTTTTTAACCTATTTTCAAGGCATTAGGTCAGTGGCTCAAAGATCTAGACCTGTTTGTCTGATTACTTATAATATAGAATATCATGATTTAAATCCAAACAATTCTTTTATGCTATGTTTGAATGTTAATATTTAAAATAAGGAATTTAATTTAATTTATTATAAATTATTGATAAATTGTGAATTTTAAATATTATTATTTTATTTATTAAAAAGATTTTAGAGTGAATTTAAAATAACATCATTATATACATTATTTAATACACCATAGATATTAAAATAAAATTTGGAAATAGTTTATAGTGGTAAGGTTAGATAGCTAGAAAAAGGAGTGGAAGAATATATTGAAAAAATTTAGATAAAATAAGAATAAATTTTCAAAATTTTAAAAAATTTAAATAAAATTTTTACAAAATTTGAAAATTTGACCAATTATGCCAAGAATTAAATGTTTGGGTTGAATAGCCAAATGGCAAAAATATTTTTATTTTTTAGGTCATTAGACTTATAAATATGCATATTTTTATTTTTATTTTTTTCATTTTTTTATGCTATTAAAATTCTCTCATCAACGTATGAAATATTGAAGCAAAGGATCGACCATATTACAATGAGCATGAGCAATATCTATAAAATGCATTTAAAATATACCTGTGTTGCAAAGTTTCCCCGGCTTTGGGCTTGCACCATCTTCTGCAAATCTTTAGTTTCAACCGTATCTACCAACTCTTCTGCCTCATACACAATGTCTTGAAGCCTCCGTAGCCAACTCTTTACTGCAAGGCTCTTCTCTCGCTTCTCCTCAGCATCTATAAGTACAGCTTTGATAGTGGTTAGAGAATTTTCAAGCCCCTTCAGATCATCTTTGGCACCACTTATCAATTCAATATCTTGGAAAGCAACTGACCCCACCTTTGCTATTACTTGTTCTGTGATATTGAAGGCAATTTCTTCGGCCATTTTTCAACAAAAATTAATATTTTGGAAGTGAAGAAAGATAAAGGAAATCGAGCAAATATAAAGAGAGCATCAACATTACTTTTGGCAGGAGAAGGAAGCAAGATATTTTCTCCATTTCAGAAAAAGTATAAAAAAAAGGAATTCATTATTTATAAATGTTTGAAGATTAAAAGAAATTCATCAACTCAATTATAATATGATATTGACTACAATTTTCAACATTTTGATTTCAAGCAAAAAGTGATAGGATTTTAAATTTTCAAGAATTTTAATTCATTTATTTAACTAAACTTAAGATACTTCTAATTAAAAAAATTTTATCTATTTATATAAGTCATAGAATTCAATAAACTAAGAAAGGAATATTAAAAGAATATTTATAAATTTTAGAATATCACAATGTAAAATATCAAGAAAAGAATATTAAAACCATTGTTATTAGAATCAAACTGAATTGATCGTTGATATCGAATTAATTAAAAATTGATCGTTGGTTTGATTCAATTTAAATAACAAACTCAAAATTTTAAAAATTGGGATGGACCCAGTCAACTCGGCCGGATTTAAATAATTTGATTAGTTCACTTTAAAAAATAAATAAATAAAACTTGAGTGCATGGGGATCAATCCTGTAAAGCACAATTGGATTGTCATAACCATCTAGACTAGGCATTGAAATTGGTCATTTTTCTTCTTCTTCTTATATATATATATATATAAAAGCATATTTATATAGCATATTTATTAAATTATTTTTATTAATATAACATAACAAATGAATGTTTTCTTATAATAATGAAAGAAATTAAGATTTATATTTTTTTTTTACATTGTGACATGATGTTAATAATTATTTTATTAGTATATTAACTTGAATTATTAAATAATATTTTAATAATTTATTTTGTTAATATATTGACTTAAAATATTAGATTTAAATATAAGTAATTTTAGATGTTCTTATTAAATTATCAACTAATTTTGACATTAAGGTGAAGTCTAATAGTGAGGTTTTACAAATTAAAAATAATTTTTGCTTAAATATATATGATAATATTAGAGGTTATTTTTGAAATTTCATATATTTGTAAATGGAATAAAGGTTAATTCCCCACTCAAATTAGCAATGAGGGCTAAGACATGACTGATTGACAAGATAAAAATGTAAAGGCATTTAAATAGAATAACGAATACTTAACACATATTGCCTATCATCTTCAATGATCTCCATAATTTGATATTAAACTGTCTATTATAGAATAGCATATATTTGACGTTAGCTGTTCTCATGCAACACTTGTAACTCCTTGACAAAGCTTTTGGCTGGAAAGAAGGAAGGCCTTCTACAGAAGAAAGCTTATCTATAATTTCTTTCACACCAAACAATATGAAAGAAAGCTTCACATAAGGTGCAAGCTTTATTTTCATGCATCTCAAGATCTATCCATATGTATAATTTTTCACTAGTTCATTGGTTTTTGTACCTTAACGTTTTATTTAAAACATCAACACCTTCATTCCTTCCAACACAACCGATTTACAGAATATTCCAATTGCCTACTCAACTACTCAAGCTGGTCGCTCACCAGTTGAGGGAGGTCAGTCTATTCTTAATGTTATTAGCCGTCACCTTGCATGAATCCAAGGTCAATGATTTTAAATTTTCAGTGGTTTCAAATGCTGCAACCTTGCACTGGTTTTATAGGAATTTGACACATTCAAAGAGACCAATCCTATCAACCCATAAATCAATTCCAATTATTTATCTATTAGATTGCAGTTTTGTGACAAATTTAGCAGAAGTAGGGATGAAAGATCATTGATGCTCTTTATGCCAGCATTAGTTAATCCACCACAGCATATTTCCAAAGACTGCAAATTTTTGAAATTTTGCAATTCATTATATAAATTTTGCGCAAGGCCCCTGTTCAAGTTACGCAAAACTGAGGAATAAGTTGGGTTAATCTTGCAAATGGCAATGCCCAATGCTAAAGCATAGTGCCTTCAAGTGGGATCAAGCTATTATAGTTCCAAGCTCAATCATAGTACCTCCAGAGGCTGTCCACCGCCACCCTTTTCCTTTTCCTTTTCCTTTAATTTTACTTTAACTTGATAGTTCTGATGGGCAATACATGGAGATGAGCCTATGATTAGTTCATAAGAGAAATGTAATTATCCTTGACACTAATGAATAAAGGATAATATCAGAACTTATCCCACCATCAAGTTGATAAACAATATTCTAAACTATTTTTTAAATATTATCACACTAGAATATCAATAAAATGATGCTAGTTTCAGCAGTTTTTTTTATGATATATCAACATTTAACAAACCATAGTCAATAATTTGATGAATCAAATTACATTCAACAGCAACAACTATTGGAAGAATTGGAAGGTGGGAGCAACAACAACAACATATGAGACTTAGAAGCCAAGGTGGTAACAGAACAAGCAAGGTTATCACAGGGACCATTTTTTATGTGATTAAATACATTAATATCGTTTTCTCTTATATTATTCTAAAAGTTGTGGAGCTAAAAGCATTATAAAGCGAAATGCTAGATCGACGAAAAGCTACGTCTGTTGCATATATAAGCTTTAGAAAAATGGCAACACTAATTTCTTAATCTATTAATTTGGTAGATTTGATGGCTTAAAAAGTGAGGCTTTTGAAGGCTTTGAAAACTCTAAAAACCTTAACTTTATTAAAAAAAAAAAAAAAAAAAAAGCTTAATGCTCTATTTCACCCCTTTAGTTATTGGGAAAGCTTAATTTACTTATTTTCATTTTTTTTCTAAATTAACTCAAAAATTTTAATTTAAGTTCAACTTAATTCAAAAATTAAAAGAAAAAGAAATTAAACTTTTTAATTTTTAGGCTATATAAAAAAAAAAAACTAAAAAAAATGAACTTCTTAATTTTTTGCTTAAATCTAGAACTTGAGAAATTTAGCTCATAAATTTTAATTTTTGAACTAAATTAAGTTTAAATTAAAATTTTTAAATTAATTTTAAAAAATATTAAAAAAAACTAAATTGAACATTTCCAATAAATACAGGGGTGAAATTGAAAAATTTTCCATTAAAAACACCTTCCCCAGAAAAACTTGCTACTTTAAAAATCATTACATTACCTTCAAAATTTCCTCCCAAACATAGTGTAAAAAGTGTTGTTAGAACTCTAATTAGGGATATGAAATTAGTTAGTTTGGTTTTAAATTAAATCAAATTGAACTAATCAAAAAATCAAAATTAAAAATTATGAGAACTAAATTGAATCAAAGTATATAGAAAATCGAATAAAATTAAAATTTTTAATTCGGCTGATCAGTTTTGCTACTTCCTCTCCCTCAACAAACACAGTGGCCCTTAAATTACAAGCAAAAACAACAATACCCTCAAAATCACATACAAAATAATACATCACAAATAACATTTTAATATTTAAGGACTATCTCATTCACAAATTTTAAGGGCGTAAATTAAATAGACGACCCTCAACTTGGAAGTATATAATATTAAGATATCTAAACTTTAATTTATAACATAAACCCCCTAATTTTCAATTCAAGTAACATTTTGTGAACTTCAGTAACTAATTTTTAAGTTATTTTTGTTTGGTGAGACATTTGTCAAATTAAAAATTTATATTTTTTTATTAATTTGACACTTATAGGAAAAAGTTTTAATTAATTAAATATTTTATAATTAATTTCTCTCTAGATTCTATCCCTTGTTCTTATCCAAATTGCACAGATCGACACTTCAATAATCCAATATCTATTTACTCGAAACTATCAATCCGTGAAGATAAATTTTTTTTAATTTGATAAATGCTACATCAGCATAAATAACTTAATTAGAAACAAAATATTAAAGTTCACTATGGAGTTTTATATTACTTAAATTAAAAATTAAAAGGTTTTGTGTTATAAATTAAAATTTAGATACCTTATTGTTATATCCTCTAAATTGAGTATTGTCTATACAATTTATCTGTTACAAAATCAAAATCCATAATTTATGAAAATCTATCCATCATCTTCAAGAGAATCAAAACTAAGAAATCATAAGTTTTTATTTGTAAAACTCAAAATCACAATAACAAAAGAATCAAAACCGATGTTGCAAATATCCAAATTGGGGAAAGGAAAGGCCACAAAAATGAATTCGAAAAGGCTTTCTTCTACCTTAACAAAGATGACGATAGCAAGAGGCTTTTATGTAGCATCAACGGCAGCAAGAGACAAGGCGATGATGGCAAGGGCAATGAAAACTGGCAGGGAATGAGAAATTTGAAAGACTTTGAGCTCAAGGGAATTAGAAAGAAAATGAGAAATCTGAATGTCTTTAAACTCAAGGAAACTAAGAAGGAAAGGAAAAGGAGAGCTGAACCAGTGAAGCTTACAAAGAATGAGCAATGGGTGCATAGGGATGGCAATTAGTAGGTACTACGAAAATCACCATATTGGAATCCATCTCAAACCTTATTATTATTATCTAAATAATACTCAAATCTATTTAATTTAATTTATTTTAATTTATAATCTGTATGAAAAATATATTTTATTAAAAATTTATATTTTATAATTTAATAATTCTATAAAAATATTTAAATTCTATTTATTTAAAATATAATCTTAAAAATTTATAAATATCATTAAAAAAATTTTATATTTAATTAATTATTTATATAAGCAGGCTCGGTGAACTAATATCTAACATGCAACACTCAAACTTAACTCGAACTCTGCATATGTATTATTCCTCAAAACTAAGAAATCAAAAGTTTTAATTTGCAAAACTCAAAATCACTATAACAAATGAATAAGAGCCCATGTTGCATATATCCAAATTTAATAAAGGTGAGGCAACAACAATGAAGTCGAAAAGGCTTTTTTCTACCTTAAGAAGAATGATGACAGCAAGAGGCTTGCATGTAGCGTCAACAGTAGCAAAAGACAAGGCGGTGATGGCAAGGGCAATGAAAATTGGAAGGGAATGAGAAATCTGAATGCTTTGAGCTCAAGGAAATCAAAAAGGAAATGAGAAATTTGAATGTCTTTAAAATCAAGGAAACTAGGAGGAGGAGGAGGGATGAATCAGTGAAGCTTACAGAGAATGAGAATGGGCAATGGAGGCATAGGGATGACAATGAGTACGGTACCCGAAAAATTTCCATATTCAAACCTATCCCAAACCAAATTATTACTACCCAAATAATACTCAAACATATTTAATTTATATATATTTTAATTGATAATCTATATGAAAAATATTTTGTATTAATAATTTATATTTTAAAATTTAATAATTGTATAAATATTTAAATTTTATTTTAGAAAAATTATTATTTAATCTTTATATTTTAATGAAATTAACTACTTGGTCCTTGTATTTTAAAAAATACACTATTTAGTCTCAGTATTTTGCTTATGTTAAACTATTTAGCATCTCCATCAAATTTTATGTTATTTATACTATTCAAACTACTATTTAGTTTCTATATTTTAAGGAAACTAATTAATTGATCTCGTATTTTAAAAAATATTGCTATTTAGTCCCTCTATTTCATAAAAACTAATTAGTTGGTCAATATATTTTGAAAAATATAATATTTTAAAAAATTATTTTTCAAAATATATTATTGGATAAAAATAGAAATTTTGCTATGGGAAGACTAAATCTGAATTTGTATTTTTTTTTTTGAAAATTTTAATTTCTTACATATCATTTTTGTGTTTTCTTTACTAGTAAATAATTTTCTTTGATTACTTAGAAATTTAGGAAAACTAAGTGGACAGCTTGTACCTTTTTTATCATCAGATGAAAACAAAGAGAGAATAAAGAGGAGGATGATATGGGTGTAGAGGAGAAGAAATATGGAGAGAGAGTGAGAAATAAGAAAAGATAAGAGAGAAATAAGGGGGAGAAGTTTAAGGTAGTTTAAGTATAAAAAATAATTATGAGACTAAATAGTTAACGAAGTCAAATTATAAGGGCTAACTAATGTGTTTTTCTAAAATGTAGAGGCTAACTAATTAGTTTAACTAAAATAGAAGAACTAAATAATAGTTTAAGCAATATTGGCTAACATAAAAATTAAAAAAGAGGCTAAACAATTGAACCGAAATAAAATACAAAGATTAAATAGTATATTTTTTTAAAATACAAAGATCAAATAGTTAGTTCTATCAAAATACAAGCATTAAATAAAAATTTATCCTTCTATTTATTTAAATATAATACATAAAATTTTATAAATATTATTATAAAAAATTATTTTTATATTTAATTAATTATTTATATAAACCAACCAAGAGCCATTCTTATGGGGGCAGCGCAGCATAAGCAGGGCAGGTAAAGGAAAGAAGAAATCAGGTTTATGTTTTTAAGTTTTTATGTGGAAAGGGAGTGGGCTAAGCTTGGTTAGGGGAAGAAAGCCATGCTTTTTTAAGTTTTTTTTGTAGAATGCCCTAAACGCCTAGACTTCTATTTTTAAATGCCACCACCATCCTTTAGGCTGGGCTGGAGAAGGCCCACAATTTAAGCACAAATCAGTTGATTTTTTTTTTTTTTATCAAATTGAATAGAAAATCGAACTTTCTAAAAATATATGAAATATATTGCACTGAATAAACTGAAAAACCAAATAGAAAAGCTCAATCATAATTGTTTAATTCAATATTTCAGTCATAATAGGTCATTGCACAACTCTACTCCTAATTCAATTAAACAAGAAATATCAATTTAAAACCCACAAATTAAACTCCAATTAAGGAAGAAAGCAGCAAAATACCCGCAAAAGAAAGGGTTTTGGAGCTTAAGAAGGAGTTGAAGTGAAGGGAAGCAAAATGATACTAGGGTAACGTCAACCAGTTTCAACTAATTAGTCGTAATATCCAACTGCTTTAATTTTAGTGATTTAAATCAATTAATTTCAAAAAAAAATTAGATGTAAATTAATTCATTGAATATTGAATTTTTAATTTTATGCAGCTGGCTAAATAAGACTCAATTATCAACTTTTACCACTCATTATATTATGTTGGTTGAAATTGTTAAAATTTTGATTAAAATTAATTAGCAAAATTCGCAAAAGCCACTAAAGTAAATTACAAATTTATTAAAAGGTTTGGTCTTTTCTTTTTATTAGATTTTTTAAGTTCAGCACTTAAAATACCAAGATTTAAGTCGCACAATGTTGTAAATAGAAAAATGTATGATATCTTAATTGATTGCTGATTAAGTTTTATATTGGACGAAATGGGTCTCTTTTTTTCTGGGATATTTCATTAATAAGGCATGCTTGGCTGTTGGTTTTTTTAGTGGGTGTTGTTTTCGAGAAACTTTTGCTTAGTCCGATTCATTATAAACTCAAAATATAAATATGTGAATAGGTAAATCACATCATTAATAGGTGAATCACATCATTAATGTTATATCTTGGGTCTACGATAAACTAGTTTTAGGTAAGAAAAATCCGTAATGTTCAATGTTCTAAAAGTTTGTTCAACAAAGATTGTTTCCTTGTAAGGGAAAAAAAAGCAGTTATTTTGGGGAATCTCTCGTTTATTTTTTCATTCATTAAAGAATAAGTAGAGGAACTTTGCATTCTCAAATGTGTTTAGATTGATCATATCTATTAATTATTGATCTCATTAACCAATTGAAATAGATTTGATGCAATTTGCATTGGTGCAAGCCTAACCTTCCAACTTGAAAGACTCATGTTGTAGCTAGGTGACAATAACGCATTATCTAATTATAAAATTGTCCAGTGGTAAAGTAAAAAAGGAAAAAGTATCAATTAACTTATTGGTTTTCCAATACAAATCTTGATGGATTTTTGGTCTTTTTCAATCATTTTCTCTATCGAACGTAATTAGGACGACAATAGCTAAATTTTGACATTAAAAAAAAAAAAAACCTTATACTTATGGATCATGGCTCTGCTAATAGACAAGCAGTCAAATCTTGCGAGTTGAGTAATATAACATGATATGGACATTATCATCAAGTGAGTTTATGTTATCTAATCAGGGTTTATATGCTCAATTTCGCATAAATGGGGAGCTAAATTGAATCTAATCAAAGATCAGATGTTAAAACTCGCTCTCCCTTTATAGTTGAGGGATTAATTGGACCTTTGACCATAAAAAATATGGGTACATGAGGCATATTTAATTAAAAAAAAAAAAAAAATTTATTAGGTGGGCTAAATTAATATATATCAAGTTCGAACCAGGTGGCGATGACATTGTTGTTAGACAAATCAATTATGGCTAACTGATCGGTGGTCTTTGGAAAGATTTATGGTTATTATATGTATGTTGAGTTTTCAAACGTTTTAATGCCTATTTATGTTTTTCAATTGATAATTATTTTCTAAAAAATTTAACAGGTGTTTATGTAATTATTACAGACGGTCATTCAATTTTATAAATATTTTCATAAAAGTTATTTAACTTTAATTTCTTTTATAAAACTTACTAAATTTTAATTTGATTTCATAAAAATCAATATGACCGAAAATTTAAAATTTTGTGGCTAATCTATTAACTCGTTAACTATTTTACAAATAAAATTATCTAACTAGTGGTTACTCGTGGAGAAGAAGTAGAGAGAGAGTAGTGGTTTGATGGTGAAGGAGGCAGCTAGATGTGTTTTATGCATCCTTTTTTTTTAATAAATTAATAAAATAAAGTAATTTTATTTATAAAATAATTGATAGGTCAACAGGTTAATCTGAAAATTTTAATTTCCTATCACAATAACTTTTATGAAATCAAATTTAGTGAGTTTTATGAAAAAAATTAAAGTTCAGTAATTTCTAAGAAAGTACTCATAAAATTGAGTGACCACGTATGATATTTACCCACGATATTTATATTTTTCAATGAGTGAGCAACTGGTCCATTAAAGCACTGTGAGTATTTATTAAATAGTATTTCATGACATCAATAGTGTTTATTAACATATCACATGTGTTTGCACTAAAAATAATTTAATCAACTCATTAATTATTTTAGGGCCATGATTAATTAAATTAATTTTTTTTGAAATTAATTTAATTAATTTTATTATATTAATTTAATTATGAGGCCTTAATTAAATAATTAGATATTATTTTTTACGGTTATCAAAAGGAAGTTATAAGGAGTTAGTTAAACTACAGGAAGTTACCAAATAATGCGTAAGTTATCAGAGGTTAAGAAACTGGTGCTGGGGAGTTACAAGAATAGATTGGACATGCAAACATGAAGCAAGTACTAGTTCTGAAATCTTCACATGATCACTCAAGTGCTATTATAAATATGCTCTACTTTGCAATGTTTAAGAATCACCCACTAAATCAATCAATCAATAACAACAAACTCCAGCAGTCTATTTATCTTTAATTTTATCTATCTTTTTATTTTTCAAACTTTGTATTTATTTTCAAAGCTTTGTACTCAAATTTCTAGTGATCAATACAATTTTTTATTACTCTAATTGTTCATTTAAAGTGAGATTTTGACGAAGCTACGCTCAGTTTAGTCAGGTTTCCACAACCGTTTAAGAAAAGTCAGAAAAGCGCACAGCTGATACACTCAGTATTTGGCACTCTTGCAATTTCTAAGCTGTTAGCTAGCCAAATTGTTTTCTAAGCAAACAATTTTTTGCACGCCTAATGGGATAAATTCTCA
Organism: Hevea brasiliensis; assembly: GCF_030052815.1. Taxonomy (NCBI): domain Eukaryota; kingdom Viridiplantae; phylum Streptophyta; class Magnoliopsida; order Malpighiales; family Euphorbiaceae; genus Hevea; species Hevea brasiliensis. Next base: position 29,948,207 of record NC_079506.1, read on the forward strand.
CACAGTGTCAAAACAACAATCTATATCGTTGTTCTTCGCCAAAAATTAGCAAATAATTTTTGGCACGCTTAGGGGAACGCAAGTCTCATTTCACTGTTCAACAACATCATTTTTGCAAGCAACACCATGCCTCCAAAAACTAGAAGTAAAGAAATCACCGGGTCTCAAGATGTGGAGGGAAGTTCTACTTTAATCGATCCAAACTTGCATGCTCCACTCAAGGTGGAACACTTTAAAAGGCACTATTGCAGGGAGAAGAAGTTTAGATTCTATATGCAATAAAGGTTGTACTTACTTTGCCCGCTAACCTAGTTCAAGAAAGGGGTGGAGCAATTTGTAATGTTTTTTATATGGAAAAACTGACATCTACTATCACGAATACTTTGATAAAAGGCATTAATTCGTGGGTGGAGAAATCTCATCAATTGGATGCATTATTTTTATAAAATGTAACATTCTAATTTCTATGTTACTTTTTGATGGCTAGGTTCCTAGGCCAGAGGAGTCTGATTCGGCATCTAGGAGCACTAAGGAAATTAAAAGACAATCCTTACCACGAACTCCCTAAGCCAATGTCGAGGGAAGCCGAATTCAGACTAAAGAAAGGTACCAGCCACCCCACAGGAGAGATGAACAGGTGGTGGGACAACCTAGAACACTTATGCAAGTTAGCTGCCCTAGCTACAGAATAGGTGCTTCTATGCAAATTATTGGAAACACTAACCCTGCGATTCATCCGAGTAGTTATAATGCAGAGACAATTACAGGTTCTCAGATTGTTCCAGTGCCTCAGTAAGTGTTTACACCATAGGTAACCTTTGGCTTGGGATGCAACAATCATAAAGGAACCAACATTTCCGTGGTGCAGGTTTCGCAACCAACTACACTAGGGTCCAAGTGCCAGCACCTATGGTTCAGGTTCTAGTAGTCCCAATTGTGCCATAGGTGAACATGGAGCAGTCAGGGATGCTGTTCAAGAGTTATATGGGCCAGACCTTAGGCAAATTAGCTGCCCAAGATTTCATAAGCCATATCTTGACACCAATAATAGGGCAAACCCATACTGAGAGGTTATCGTATCCCTGAATTTAGTGTCTCTTTACGGGAGGATGGGCAGTCAACTTTGGAGCATGTAGCAAGGTTCATAATACAATGTGGAGAATTGGCAAATTATGAAAACTTCAGTAGTTACAAATTAAGGCTATTCCCAAATTCATTTATAAGAACCGCCTTCACTTAGTATTTAACTCTCTTAAGAAACTTTACTTTTTCTTGGTAGGAAATGGAGAGGCCATTCCATACTCATTTCTTTAGGGCTAAACCCAAAGTTTGTGTAGCTAAACCCAAAGTATGTGTAGTTGAGCTTTCTAGAATGACTCAGAGGAGTATAGAGTCAGCAGATGTTTTCATTGCACGATTCAAGAAAATAAGGAATAGGTCCAAAGTGTTGCTGCTTGAAATTGAATGTGTCAAAATGGCCTAGTGGGGGCTGGACATCAAGCTTTGAAAGAAGTTCCAAGGGATAGAGTTTAGGGATTTCTACGAATTGGCTACTAAAGTCATTAAATATGAAGTGTTGTTAATAGAAGAATCAAACTAGAAGAGGACGACTATGGGTACATATTACGAGTAGGTAAGTAATCATAAACTTATTGTGGCTAATTTGGTTACTATTGGTACCTGTGTATGTCTTGCTCTAGGTTTACCAACTAAAGTGGTTCACTAGAAGAAGACTTAGATGACTTCAATTGCACCTCTTTAGTATGCCTTCGACACCAGTAAGACTGAGGAGATATTTGATTTCTTGCTAAAAGAAAGGTTTATTCACGAGCTTCTGACCAAGGAGGAAATGAGAGGGAGAGATTACTATAAGTATCATAATTCATGGAATCATAACATGAATAATTATTGGGCCTTTAGGGGAGTCATCCAAGATTGCATTAATAAGGGGATCCTGAAATTCCCTAAGAAGAAGGACTCTATGTTGATTGACGAGGACCTTTTTAAAAGAGTGTAAGCATGTTGATTAGTTCATTAGAGCATTAAATTTCAAATTTTTTCTTTCAGGGTTACATGCATCATGTCACATCTCTTATGTTCCTAATTAACTTTAATGTTCAATTACATATTAAAACACTTTTAATATGTATTAGGATCTATGCTGATCATTCAAGATTTTGAATTAACAAATTAATTCATTTAAACCCTAGTTTAAAAGAGAAGCTAGAGCACTAACCTCTTTGATGCACTATGGATATAATTGGCACCTTTAGGAAGCACCTAGGACCCCAAGTGTTATCCCTCTAGCTTGTCCACACCAAGATCACCAATGGGTAGCCCTTAATTTGCTTCTCAAGTCTTTGCTAACCAATTATAAATTGGGTTTTTGCTTTTAGAGAGGTAGTATGTATGTATAGGACACTAGAAATAATTTCTAGCAATTTTAATTCAAAGGATTTTGGGCAATTCTCTTTGAATTGATGAGATAAGATGAAGAGGAGAGGGAGAGAGGTGTGCTGCCACACTTGAGAGAAAATAAGAGTGTTATGTTTCTTCTTTTCTTTTCCCTTTTATATAATTAGGTCATTAAGTCACTTAAATCCTATGCCACATCACTACCTCATTGCATCTTATTTTTAATTGACTCAATCACATTAAGGCAAGTGTCAAAGCTAGACTTAATCTTAACTTTGATCATCTTACATGATAGGAAGACAAATGGCAAGCTTATATGATGCCATGTGTCACCATCTCATGGCGCCACATGTCACCATATGAAATGACCAAATTACTCTTATGTTGTAATTTTGAGTTTTCAACCCAAAATCATTATTTCTCCTCTTCACTCCTCTTCAAATCAATTTATATCAAATATAAATTAATTAATTAATCTTTATTAATTAATTTCTAACAATTAAATTCATATTTAAACACTTTAAATATAAATTTAACTTATACTATACATCCAATAACCCAGATTTAGTTTCAAGTCATGCTAGGGACTTTGCAATCTTATTACAAATCAAACATATTTAATTAATCAATTAAACTCTTTAATTAATCAATTAAATCATATTTTACTAGGTGATTATCTGGTGTATGTGTGTGACTCACTAGGCTCATCACTAATTAGTAATGAGATATGATATTAACTCTTAATATCATCAAAACTCTTTCTTAGCATAAATGATTTCTCTAAATCATTTTAGGCATCTCATTGACCATAGTTGACACCTAGCATAGCGCGCCATGGCCACCAAATCAGTAACAAGGAATACCTTAAATGAACCTTTAATCATATGTTACCATGCACTAGAATCTCTCTGTTACAAAATCCCAATTCGAGCTGGAGTCATGGTTTATGTCAAACCTCATTTGCTATGAATATTATGTTCTCTTTTAATTCCAATTCTTGATTAATTAGATTTTCTTATCAAAAACACTTTTCTGACTAAATCTGTTTGTCTTGGCCAGGAACTTAAAACATTAAAAATAATTAAATGAACATAGGATTTTATCCTTATTTACTTAGGGTAACAGATTCAATCTTGATCAACACCTATCTCCATATATAACTAGTAGGAGCCAACACATGCCCATATACCCATACACAGTATAAGTATGAAAGCAGTATCAAACTCAAACCACCTATATGCAAGATAACTGTGTTATCTCATGTCTAAAGATTATATGCGCTGATATGATATATGACAATGCATTGACAAGAGTAAACTCCATGTGCTTATCATATACGTCACTGGTTCGGCCTACTTATCATGTATAAGTGCCTATCATGTTTGTTATGTGGCATGAGACTTACCATTTCATCTTATTTATATCTCATATAAATACCTTGGGAATAAACATGAATACAATCTTTTTGGATAAGTCATGTCTTGTGTGAAGTATCCTCGATTGTGAACCAATTTATGATACTTTGTGCTAGAAATACTGTCATTTATATTCTTAACAACTTAAGAATAGAATTTCTAACAAAATATTAATGGACCTTTTCTATTACACATAAATATATTATGTAAACGAAAAAGTAAAATTGTCTTTTATTAATAAAATATGCACAAGATACATACTAAATGATATACTCTAGGGCATACTACTAACACTTTTTCCTCCGGTGGCATCTACCAGCATAACCATTGTGGATCTTTGAGGAGTCATCAATGAATTAAGGAAGTTACAAGTCCAAACTGAGGTGAATAGAAAATCCAAAGCCCTGCCTCGGGGGTTTTCAACTTATGGAGCTCTCTTTAAAATTCCTAAGAGGCTGCTTAAGAGGCAGGCGTGATATGTCACACCACTCAGAAGGAGTCCCAGGGAGGCATATAGAGGATCCTACAATAAGCCCAACAGGGGAACTGGACACTATCTAGGCCATTTTCTAAGGAAGGTTGAACCTGTTGCACCTGTGGAATCTTTAGTGAAGTTTCAGAGGAGCCAAACTAGGCTTGTGGCACTACCTTTGGTCAAGCAGAACAAATCGTGGCAACAAGTGCACCACCCTAAATTTCCATAACCATTAACTCAAACACAAAAGAGAAGGCTCTAGAGGCAAAAGGTTGTGGAAAGAAGAATAGAAAGATCAACCTGTGCAAAAAAACAAGTTCAACAAGAAAGTGATTGAAGACTCAGAATCAGTGGGGAGTTCAGAGAAGACTTGCTCGAAAGAAGGAAAGTAAAGCTTTAATTACTAATTGTGATGTTGTTTGCTTAATTCTATTACTGCTTTTCAGAAGGCAGTGGTATAAGCACCTGAGGAAACACAGAAAATAATAGATCCTTTCGATGCTAAGGTATGTAGTGGGGTTACTATCTAATACACTAAACTAGGGGAGCCAAAGAAAATTGTGATTGACAAACCATTAGAGTGAATGACTAAACATTTACGGCCCCTATATACCATGATCCTTCTTAATGGTTGATGCACCTCCAAGGTACTCCTTAACAATGGGTTGGCAGTAAATATAATGTCGCTCAGAATGTTGTTAACACAGGGGAAGTCAGAGGAGGACCTCATTACCACTGATGTCTCTGGGTTTGCATTCACTGGAGAGGTATCTAAGACTCTCGGAGTCCTTTCAATAGAGGTAACTGTGGATAGTAAGTTTTCCACCATCGCTTTCTTTGTGGTTTATTCCACTGCAAATTATAAAGCACTTTTAGGAAGAGACTGGATACACGTAAATTAGTGTGTTTTGTCATCACTTCACCAGTTTCTATTATTTTGGAAAAGGAATGATGTAAAAGTCATGTGGGTAGATGCCAAGCCATTTACAGCTCACTTTTTGAAGAAAAAACCTCACCAAAAGGCTCAGGGGGTAGTAGCATGCAACTTCCCTGATAAAAGTCATGTCCTCTGTGCAACGTCTGGCATGACAATCAGATTCACTATTCCTGGAAAAGGGATACAGAAGGTAGAAATGAGAGATTTAACAAAAGAAATGAACACCATGCTTGCAATCGTTCCTTACAAATGGTCGAGGGTGAAGCCCATTGCAAAGGAGCTCCATGATGAGTGACAAATATGCACAAAGGGAAATGGCAGTAGTTTCAGCTGCCATATCCAAAATTCTAATGCAGCAATTCCTTGACAAGATAGAAACAGAAAGAATTCTGGAAAATAGAATGTGCTGAGGTCATTTATGAAGAGGAACTAAAAGAGAATGGCCTAAAGGAGATATAACTTCAGGACCTAGAATCTACACTTGCAAAACTAGATGACGTACTAACTAGGGTGTAAGACCCTCTAAAGGAGGTCAATCTCGACTCCCTCGAGGAGCCTCGGTTAACTTGTATCAGTTCTTTGTTAAGGAGTAATTTGAAACAAAAAAATAATTTCACTGTTGTATAAGTATAAGGATTGCTTCACATGGAATTATGATGAGATGCTGGGCTTATAGAGGAGCTTGGTTGAACATAAATTGCCCATTAAGCCAAATTACCTCCCCTATCGATAAGCACCTAGAAAGATGTCAAGGGAGGTAGTCCTAAAGGTGAAGGAGGAAATTGAGAAATTGTTAAAAGTAAAGCTTTAATTACTAATTGTGATGTTGTTTGCTTAATTCTATTACTGCTTTTCAGAAGGCAGTGGTATAAGCACCTGAGGAAACACAGAAAATAATAGATCCTTTCGATGCTAAGGTATGTAGTGGGGTTACTATCTAGTACACTAAACTAGGGGAGCCAAAGAAAATTGTGATTGACAAACCATTAGAGCGAATGACTAAACATTTGTGGCCCCTATGTACCATGATCCATCTTAATGGTTGATCCACCTCCAAGGTACTCCTTAATAATGGGTTGGCAGTAAACATAACGCCGCTCAGAATGTTGTTAACACTGGGGAAGTCAGAGCAGGACCTCATTACCACTGATGTCTCTGTGTTTGCATTCACTGGAGAGGTATCTAAGATTCTCGAAGTCCTTTCAATAGAGGTAAATGTGGATAGTAAGTTTTCCACCATTGCTTTCTTTGTGGTTTATTCCACTGCAAATTATAAAGCACTTTTAGGAAGAGACTGGATACATGTAAATTAGTGTGTTTTGTCATCACTTCACCAGTTTCTATTATTTTGGAAAATGAATGATGTAAAAGTCATGTGGGTAAATGCCAAGCCATTTACAGCTCACTTTTTGAAGAAGAAACCTCACCAAAAGGCTCAGGGGGTAGTAGCATGCAACTACCCTGATAGAAGTCATGTCCTCTATGCAACGTCTGGCATGACAATTAGATTCACTATTCCTGGAAAAGGGATACAGAAGGTAGAAATGAGAGATTCAACAAAAGAAATGAACACCACGCTTGCAATCGTTCCTTACAAATGGTCAAGGGTGAAGCCCATTGCAAAGGAGCTCCATGATGAGTGACAAATATGCACAAAGGGAAATGGCAGTAGTTTCAGCTGCCATATCCAAAATTCAAATGCAACAATTCCTTGACAAGATAGAAATAGAAAGAATTCTGGAAAATAGAATGTGCTGAGGTCATTTATGAAGAGGAACTAAAAGATAATGGCCTAAAGGAGATATAACTTCAGGACCTAGAATCTACACTTGCAAAACTAGATGACGTACTAACTAGGGTGTAAGACCCTCTAAAGGAGGTCAATCTCGACTCCCTCGAGGAACCTCGGGTAACTTGTATCAATTCTTTGTTAAGGAGTAATTTGAAACAAAAAAATAATTTCACTATTGTATAAGTATAAGGATTGCTTCGCATGGAATTATGATGAGATGCTGGGCTTACAGAGGAGCTTGGTTGAACATAAATTGCCCATTAAGCCAGATTACCTCCCCTATCGATAAACACCCAGAAAGATGTCAAGGGAGGTAGTCCTGAAGGTGAAGGAGGAAATTGAGAAATTGTTAAAAGCAAGTTCTATCAAACTAATTAGGTATAGTCAATGGCTTTCTAATATTGAACTGATTGTTAAGAAAAATGGAAAGTTGCCTATGTGTATTGATTCCAAGGATCTGAATGTTGTAACCCCAAAGGACATATACATAATTCCAACAACAGACATGTTGGTTGATGCTGCTACTAAAAATGAACTATTGTCCTTCTTTGAAAGTTTTTTTGGCTATAATCAAATCTTCATCACACCAGAGGATGTGTCCAAGACTGCCTTAGATATGCTGGTTCCATTGAAACATTTGAATGGCTGATCATGCCCTTTGGGTTAAAAAATGCTTGCTACATACTAGAGAGCAATGAACGCTATTTTTCACAACATGCTTGGACACTTCATGGAGGTGTACATCGATGACATAGTGGTAAAATCCAAAAAAGCAGATGACCACCTGGAGTACTTAAGGAAGAGTTTCCAGAGGATAAGACACCATCAGCTAAAAATCAATACAGGATAACTATAAGCAATTACAACATTGATAACTATATGTTACAAACTGTAACTATAAGTTACAATACATGTATAGATGAGATAGACTTCACGGATAAGATAAACTCTATCATTCTACAACCTCCAACACTTTAAATTTTAAAAGTACAATAGTCTTTCAAGAACAAGGTGGATTGTGATGACGTCTACCTATGCTTCTTTTTGTTTTTTTATAACCCCTATTTTGAAGATTTTGAAAACCTCCTTTTTTAACTTAAAAAAAAAAAAAAAGAAGAAGAAGAAGAAGAGAGAGAGAACAACAACAACAACACTTTTGCATCCTAACTTTATGCTTTTGTGATTCTAAGCTGAACTTTTATTGTACATGAACGTTTGTATCTTTCTTGAATACTAGAGACTGAAGCAAATCAATTGATTTGCGATTCCCAAGTCTTCTTGCAAATTGAATTTTGTTCCTAGTACGGTCGAGCACCATTTAGTCTCCTATGTTGACCATTGTCGTATTTCCGACAAGAGAAATATATTGACATTGTTGCTGCTCCATGGTGAATATGTGCTGCTTGCTTTTCCCTTCCCCCCTATAGTATGGTTGCTTTATGGGTGAATTATTTCATGAGAACAATTGACTCTACTTCATCCCTCCTATCCTATGGTTGCTCTCGGTCTTACCCATTCACCTTACAAATAGTGGTCAAGCAAACATTTCTTTTTTCTCTAGTGCCTCAATGATCTAGTTCGTTTGGCCATTTACACTGCACAACCTCAAACACTGCTAGTTATAAGAGTACAAAGTGTCCTTCATGAACAAGGTGAATTGCAGGACCTTTTTTATCCTTTCAAGAAAAGTTTATGCATTATAAATTGGCAATCATTCCCAACAATGTCTAATAACAGCACTGTAAAATTTTCTTGTGTTCACCACCTTGCTAGCTATTCTTTATTGATTATTTTTTATCTATATTATTTATGAAAAATGCAGATCACGAGGGGGAGAATTGGAATGAGCAAAAAATCATTTCAAATATAATATTTACAAAAAAGACTGAATATTTGAATATAGACAAAAGTATGAGTTCATATTATAATATGGGCTGAACATTTGAATAGATAAGAAAGTGCAAGTGAATTTTATAATCATGACAAGAAAAGGACTGCTTAATGTCCTTAACATATTGGAAAACCTTAAACCTTGTTATCTTAGTTATAAAAGAACAAATACGTAAACAGGCTCCTTAATTTTATGCTCTTTCCTTCAGTAGTTATCTATATGTTTGTAAGACAAGTTAGTAAAAAATTGACATATATATATATTATAACAAAAAATTAAGAAAAAAATTATTTAGTACTAAAAATTACTACTATAAATAATTTAATAATAAAAAATATATGAACAAAAAATATATTATAATAAAAAACAAATTAAATAAAAAATATAAGAAAGAAAAAGAAGATAAGAATAAATTAGATGAGAAAGATAAGGAAGAAAAATGAGAAAGAAAAAGGTGAAGAAGAAAAAAGATGAGTAAGAAAAAGTTGATGAAAAAGAAAAATGAGGAAGAAAAAGATGATGAAAATACATTAAAAATAAAAAGATGATGAATAAAATAGATGAAAAAAAAAAAAGAATGATAGAGAAAAGAGAAGAAAGAGAGAAAGAAAATGAGCAGTAATTTATATAAGTGAATTAACAACCGATTTTAGTAATTGATTGTCGGTTGCTAATTTTTTTAAAAAAATTAGGCAAGAAATTTTGGGTGAAAATTTTTGCGACCGATTCGCAATAATCAATTGATGTCAACAATTGATTCGCAAATCGATTGTAAATAAAAAAATAAAACAAAAATTTAGGCGAGAATTTTTGGGGAAAAATTTTACAATCAATTCCCTATTAATTGCAAAATTAACTACTAATAGCAACCGATTTCATTCGATTATAAAAATCAGTTATTATTAGCAACCAATTCGCAAATTGGTTCCAAATATAAAATAAACAAAAAATTGAGTGAAATTTTTTTTTGGGGAAATTTAGCAATCGATAATCAGTTGAAAAAATCAGTTGCTATTACAATCGATTTGCAAATCGATTGTTATTAGCAACTAATTTTTGTAACTGATGTAAATTGGTTACTAATAGCAATTAATTTTTGTAACCTATTACAAATTGATTACTAAATTTTAGACTAATTAAAATAACTCTTTAGCAACCAATTTTAGCAATTGATTTCTTAATCGGTTACTAATAGCAACCAATTATAAAATCGGTTGCTAATCGTATGTGCAAGTTTTTTCTAATATTATTTATCAACTAATTTACCATCTAATTATAAATCGGTTGTTATTAGCAACCGATTTAGCAATTGATTCTTGAATCGGTTGCTAAATTTTTAAAAATAAATTATTTTACTAAAAAAATCAAAATCAGTTTCTAATAACAATTGATTTCAATCGTTTGCAAAACTAATTATTTATTTTAGTGATTTATAACATTTAGAAAATTTGTTAATTTTTCTTCAAACAACTAAACTTTTTATAAATTTTGTAAATGAGAAATTTTATAAATTTTAATAGCAATTATAATTAAAATAGATATATAATTTTAATATTATAATTATTTTTTATAAAATTAATTGTTAACAGTTTTTTGCTATTTCACATATGATTTAAAATTCAATTTACTTAATTGAGAGTTTTTCTAATTACTTCTTAATTCATTGAAGTTATAATTATGTTTTAATAGGGGTATATCATTATAATTAATTAATATAAAATTATTCACATATTGAATTTATACTAAAGCATAGATAAGCAAGGTTTTATAGCATCCAATTTAGAGAAAAAAATCTTATATACAATAATAAACTATCTGTATTTACATATTATTAATTATATTTTATTATTATTTTATTTATTTTTAATTTTTTTTAGGGCTTTATGGACTCAAACCATAAACCTTCTCTGTAAAATAGATCAAACTGATTTTTATCAAAATGATTCAAACTTTTTCAAAAACTCAACATGTATTTTTTTTTTTTGTTTTGCATTGAACTCATTCATTAACTGACATAAAAATAAACTATCTACTTAATATAATAATGTATATTATAAGAATAATTGAGTAGAATAATTAATAATCTACTAATTATAAAATAAAATACTAAAACAATATAAGATTAGATAAAATTGTTTTGTTTACTTTCTGAGTCTTCCTTATTGTAGAAAAATCCATAAATCTCAATTTGTCAATTGACAGTAAAATTAAATAAATTAAGTTTATCTATAATTAAAATACACTTGAATAATAAAAATAGAATATGAATTATAAAATAAAAAATAAAATTTATCTTATGAAATTGAATTTGTCCACTAATTATATTGAAATAAAAATAAAAAGAGAAAGTACAATTCTTATTAGTAAAGAATTAAAAAAAAATGAGATGAAAAAGGAGAAAAAAATTGTGATGAGAACATGAGAGGAAGAATAGATAAAACTTATAAAATGAAGAGTTAGTGAGGGAAAAAAGAGAGACAGAGAGAATTGTGTCATTTAGAGTTTTAGTAAATATATTTTTATTATTAAGGTTTTATTATTTATTTTAAAATATTTAAATAATAGATGTTTAGGATGAAGTTCATCAAGTATAAATTTATTAAAAAAATTAATTTTTAAAGTATTAGTCAAATAAACAAGATTATTTTAGTGGGGTCTAAGTAGGTGATTTATATATTTTATAAGTTTGTAAATATTTAGAATAACTAAAAAATAATTTAGTGAAAATGAGATTTGGTGTTTAAAATTTTTGTATTAATTTTATTATAATAAATGAAATAAATTTTAATGAATTAATAATACTAATAGAATTGTGATTATAAAATTACAAAATTAGAAATTATAATAAAATTTTTGGTATAAGTAAAATTACTATTAAAATTTAAATTTAAATTTATATTAATTATAGTTCTATTTAGAAATTAAAGTTATTTATAGATATAACAATAGATAAATTATCGCTAAATACATTAGCAACGAATTAGAATGTATGAATCTCTGATTACTAAAAGTGTTAGTGACAAGTTTGTTATGGCCAGAAGTCATTAGCAAGGGCTTTTTATGAATTAGTGAAATGTATTGGTGACGGGTTTACTATCGCTAAAAGTTATTAGTAATAGTTTTTATGAATTTTCAAAACCTATTAGCAACATATTAATATGAATAAGCCTCTTATTGTGAAATATATTAGCGATGATTTTGTTGCCACTAAAAATTATTAGCAACCAGTTTATATGAATTAGCGACAAATGCATTCTCGATGTTTATGTTATTAGCAACAAATTCATGTATGTCACTATAGTTATATTTTTATTGGTATTTTTATAAATAATATAAATAATGAAGATATAAATAATAAAAAGAATTTTGGACAACACAATGTTTCTTTTTCCTCATATATATATATATATATATATATATATATATATATATATATGCTTTTCACATTATTATATTTGTTATACAAACTAGTGATTTATTTTTTTTACATAATTTTCTATTATTTTTTATATATGATATAATATTATCATAGCACTATAAATATTATATTTAATTATTTAAATTAAAATATTAAATTTAATGTCATTTTCATTAATTATATAAATAAAAATATTTATCAATTTAATAACTATTATTTTTTTATTTGATTATATTATTAACATATAATATTAACTTAATTATAAACTTAAATGTAATATCATAAAAAAATATAATAATAAGTTTTAAAAATATAAAAGGTGAAGATATTTAAAAACTAAAATAAATTAATAATAAATGCAAATTAGCTCTTTAAATTAAATTCATTCAAACTCTGTTATTTTACATTTTGAAAAAATAAGTTTAATTTGCATATATTTAATATTAATTTTTCATAATTTAAAATAATGTAATATTGCATGATGAAATTGCATAGCTAAATTAATGTAAAAAAAATTATTTATAAAATTAAAAAATTGAATAATTTTTTAAATGTGTTTTTGTTAGTTATTATGTTATCATTATAATTTTTTCATTTTCTATACATTGATATCTTGAAATTTTATATTATCATATTATTTAATACAAATAATTTTAAAACTTATTTAAAATTCTAATTATACTTAATAAGTATTTTTATTTTTTAAAATTATAGATTATATTATGCATGTTATAAATACATTATTAATTAAAATATAAATATAAATTTAATCATGCATTTTTAGTTATTTCATAATAATCGTATAAAAATACTCTTAAGCAAGAGCGGAGCCAGAAAGTTGAGTTAGTGGGATTAAAACTTTTTGCTTCACTCGATTTAAAGAAAAATATTTTACATAATAATAAATTATTTATTAAGAAAAAAATAATAATAATACATGTAAATTTAATATATAACAGTAATTGAATTGAAAAAAAATATTTTTATAAAATAATAAATTCTTACTATAATATTAAATTTATAATTTTCTTCGGTAATTTTTTTTAATTTATATCTTGCTTTTAAAAAAAAAAATCAACTCAAAAAATCGTAAAGAATGAAGAAATTATTTCTTCTTGAATATAATCGCATTGCAATTTCCGTGAAAGAAAACTTTTATTTTGAAAAAATTTCTTTCATCCACTTTAATTGTTGTCGAGTTTTTTTATGGGACAAATTCCTAAACAATAACGATGCGGATAATCCAGAAAAAAAATTAAGTCAATTATTAACTATTTTCGATTAAAAAAAAATATTATTAACCATTTATCTTCAAAAGCCAGGCTCAATTGAAAAGTTGAGTCTTCAATACATATAAAATATTTTCTAAAAAAAATTTTTAAAAAATGAGTGGGTCATTGACCCTACAGTGGTGGACGTGGCTCCACCCTTGCTCTCAAGTAGTTAATTTTTTTTTTCTTTTTTTCTGCTCGCTTCTTTTTCTCATTTTTATTATTTTTAAAAATCTAAAAATATTCTAAGAGTAACTTCTACTATTATAACTTAATTAATTAAATAGTATTTTAAAAGTGTTTTCTTAAAATGCTTATTTGACTTCGTTTTGAATTTTTGACTATGTAAGTATTTTTAAAATAGGATTTATAATAAAATTTTAATTTATATTAATTATTTTTTATAAATAATATAAATTTATAAATATATTTTATTTAGTTCATATATTTATATATATTATAAATATAAATTAATTGTATTTTTTGTTTTTAACTTATTAATTTTTTATTTTAATTAATTACTTTTTATAAAATTTTATATTTAATTGAAGTTAAGTATAAGTAAAATTATAAATTTTAAATTTATAGAAGCTTTAAAATTAAAAATTTTAAATGTATATAAATAAATTTAAAATTAAGAATTTTAAATTTATGTAAATATTAAAATTAATTTAAATAATAAAACATAATAACAATTAATTTAAAAAATGAAGAGATTTTTTGGCAAAGCTTATTTATATTAATTAATATATTTTATAAATAATATAAATTTATAAAGATATTTTAATAAGTTCAAAAGTTTGCCATCATATTTATATATTTTATAGATTAATTATATTTCTATTTTTTATTTATTAAATTTTTATTTTAATTAATTATTTCTTATAAAATTTTATATTTAATTGAAATTAAATATAAATAGAATTAAGAATTTTTAATAATTTAAATAATAAACATATAATTGTAATTAATTTAAAAAATGAAGGATATTTTTTACAAAGTCAATGTTATATATATATATATATATATATATATATATTCTAAAAAAAAATCTGTTATATTATATATCTTTTTTATTGATAATGTTATTGCAAAGGATTATCGTCATTTAATTATTAATTTTTTTCCATTAATAATTCATAATACACGCTATTTATTTTACGTTAATAGTACATGAAATTAAATAAATTTAATTTCTAATAAAATATATTAAAACTTAATTTAAAAATTAAAAGTATCACATTATTAATATAATAATATTATTATATCATATTAAAATCACACTTTTTTTTTAATTATTATTTCTTACGCATGTCTAAAAAATTAAACATTATCACCCATTAATCAATAACAAAATATTAAAAATAAAACTTCAAAAGCAGCTAACTTTTTTTTTTCAATGTCTATGTTAACTAACCTAGACAATATATAATATACAATATTTAACAGAGGTATTTAATATATTATATTAATAATATTTTATATAATTTAAATTAATTATTTACATTAATATAATTTCATTTAAATTAGGATTTTGTATATATAATTTTATTATATATTGGTTTTTGTAAATATTTTTAATCAATAGTTTTTAATACTATAAATAATATAAAGATTAAGAATATTTTTATCAGTTCTTATATAATATAGATAAATAAATAAATTATAAATGGATTATAAATAGATAGATAATATAATTTAAAATTTTTGTGCAAAATATAAAAAAATAAAATTTGAAACTTATAATTATTTATAGATTAAATATTTTAATAAAATTAATTTTGATTTAGGGTAGGAATTAGATATTTATGTATCTAGTTTTTTTGCAAAAAGTATGTTGTACGTTATTACATTCGTTCTAGAAACTCGTGATTTAATTTTTTTAAATAAATTTTTATTGATTTTTATATATTATATTATATTATCATGGTATTATAAATATTATATTTAATTATTTAAATTAAAATTAATTTTAATATCATTTTAATTAATTATATAAAAATTATTTATTAATTTATAAAATATTTTTTTATTCAATCATATTTTTATGAAAGTTTTGTGTTATTTTATTAACATATTTTCATCCTAACTTTATGCTTTTGATTTTAAGGTGAAAATTTTATTTGCCGAGCATGAACATTTGTATCTTTCTTGAATACTAGAGACTCGAGTGAATTGTGATACAATTGATTAGTGATTCCCAAGTCCACTTGCAAGTTGAATTTTGTTCCTAAGACTTTTGAGCTGCATTTAGTCTCGTATTTTGACCATATTGTCTTATTTCTGAGAAGAGAAATATATTGACATAATATGGCTGCTTGCCTTTCCTTTCTTTTTTTTTTTTTTTTCTTTTTCCTATCCCTCCTAAACTATGGTTGCTCTATGGGTGAATTATTCTGTAAAAATAATTGACTTAATGGATTATGGTTTACCTTAACCATTCACCTCACAAATAGGGGTCAAGCCAGCATTTCTTTATTCTCTACTGCCTCAATAATCCAGTCTACCGGGACCATTCACATTGCACAACCTCAAACACTGCTAGTTATAAGAGTACAAGGAGTCGTTCATGAATGAGGTGAATTACAGCATCTTCACTTCTCTTTTAGTCTAACCACTATCGTGGACATTGTGAACATATGGTTTTGAGAGTTGAAATAAATCCACCTTTTTTTTTTTTATCTTTTAAAGAGAAGTATATTTTTCCAACGAGTCTCTGCTTATCTGGGACACTCCATTAGTCATGCTTGGCTGTTGCTTTTTTCTAGTGGGTTATCTTTGCAGATTTGAAATTGTTCTCCATTCTATTTTACTATGTGGTAAAAAGGATAGCTTCCTTTTTACTAGAAGAAAGAATAAGTAGAGTTGTCGTATTGTGGAAATCTTTCCTTTCCATTTTATTTAAAAATAAGTGTAGTAGTTATATGTTTGTCGTTGTAACTGAGTTTTTATAGGCTATTTTTGAAAATACAATTATTTTGAAGCTTATGTTGGACAGCTGTGGAAAATGCTGATTTCAAGCATAATATGCCTATCTATGATAGTGAAAATAAATTTGGAGATTTTTTTTTTTAATTCACAAGCTTATGTAATATTGAATTTTCTTTTCCATTGAAGCCTGGGTGTGATGTGAAGTTGCTTACAAAGTTCTACAACAGTTGAAGACTTGAAGTTGTCTAATGGTTAGTTTAGCCATTTGAAACTGATCTACTGTAGTAATGTGTGTAACTATAATGGTAATGGTTATTAGCCAAAGTTTTGAAGCTATTTATAAACTAAGGTCTATTATTTTTATTAGCCTCGAGAAACTAATGTGCTATAGTAATCATTCGCTCAACTGCGCAATGGTAATAGTAATTGTTACAGGTCCAGTAGCATAGAGTTTATACCAGGAGAAAATTCAAGAATGCTGGAGTGGATGACATGGCAACACCCTCTAGAATAACTAACCAAATTGGAAAAGCAGCTGGCTAGCATGAGATGCATGTGGAAAGCGGTTATAAATAGGAGAGCTGGGTATAGCTAAAGGAATAAGAAAGTGTTGTATTCCCGTGTCAAGGATCTCGTCACGTGCCTATGAACAGGATAATTCTTCCTCGGGTATGGAAGACTTCCCCTTGTTATTGTTTCTTTCCCTCCTCGAGGAACCTATGGTGATGGTGTTTGTAGATTCATTGGAGGGAACCTACCAACCTCGAAACTCAATTGAACGAGAGAGCTACCAATCTCAAGAATTGAATGATAAATATTCTGCTTGTTTTATTAATATAATACTCGATTTATATAGAGGGATTGCTACAGCTTAAAGAAATTATAATGCTAATAGGAGTCTTTACTAATTAGGAATACATAAAACTATATCAGAAATAAAAGCAATCCTAATAAAAGCTGCAACTGCCTCTATCATTGCCTAATTCCCCTCTCCTAGGGAACGAGCGTGTCCTCAAGCTCGAATTCAAGATAAGCAGTATTGAATTCCAAATTAGGTTCCCACGTTGCATCTAAATTAGGCAGGCCTACACGCTACACTAATATCTCCGGAACACCATGATTAAGACATGAACGCAATATTTTCAAGGGAGTAGGTACCACTTTACCTTTAGCTAACGAGGGCAACGCGGGAATGCTGGAGGGAGGTTCACCTTTAAATTGTTTAAGTAAAGAAATATGAAATACATTATGGAGCTCGCTCTGAACTAGCAAATCAAGCTGATAAGCTACCTGCCCACGGCATTTAAGGACCTCAAATGGGCCAAAGAATTTAAGGACCAACTCGGACTGTTTGCTACCAGCTAGGGACCTTTGTCAGTAAGGATGGAGCTTCAACCAAACAAAATCACCAGGTTGGAAAACAATGTCACAATGTCCTTTGTCATAATATTGCTTCATGCGATGTTGCACTTGCTCCAAACGATGTTTTTAGTCAACGTTTGATCCCGTTCCATTAAGGCTTTATCAACAGCATTAACTCGGGATGAACCACCAGCATAGGACAGTAGGCATGGTGGAGGTTTGCAATAAACTACTTGGAATGGGGATTTTTGAGGGACGTGTGGAAGTGTTGTAGCAGTATTTGACCCAAGGAAGCCATTGCACCCACATCTCAAGTTTGTCACCCACCAAACAACGAAGGTACATGTCAATGGTTCAGCTGACCACTTTTGTTTGGCCTCTGACTACAAATGATAGGCATAGGAAAAAGCTAGAGTTGTCCCACATAGGCGAAATAGCTCACGCCAAAAATGGCTTGTAAAAATCGCATCCCGATCTGAAACCATCAATTCTGGTCATCAATGCAACTTGAAAATATGCTGAAAAAAACATATGCAATACTCACGGCATTATAGGGATAAGGAAGTGCTATAAAATGAGCGAATTTAGAAAACTGATCCACCACCCACTAAGAAAGAAGTTTTGCTATTTGATTTTGGTAAGCCATCAACAAAGTACATGGAAATTGTTGACCATACTTATTAAGGAATATCAAGTGGCTGAAGAAGACCTGCTGAATTCAAGTGCTCAGCTTTGTTCTTTTAGCAAACAAGGTAGGTGGTAACAAAGTTCTCAATCATTGTTTTCATTTCTTCCAATAGAAATCCCTTCGAATTCGTTGTGAAGTCTTTTTGGATGCCTTCATGTGCGGCATTAGGAATGCTAGTAATCATCAAGCTTATTAAGGGAGACGTGGGAAGAAGAAAAACTCGCTGGTGAAAGAGAATTAACCCATCATGAAAAGCCCATGGTGCTGTTAGTATTCCTTGAAGAATTTGGTCCCTTAAGTCTCAGAGTTCCCATGTTTCTTCTATTTCAGCCTTGACCAAAGCAAAGAGGGAGAGAATTGGTTGAGAGATGGGACATAACAGGCCTGTTTCATCTTCCCTTCATGATAGTGCATCTGCTACTTTATTTAAACTACCTGCTCCGTATTCTACTCTGATATCAAAGCCCATCAACTTACTGATCCAGTGTTGTTATGGTGAAGTAGTCAGTCATAAATACTTAAGGCTGAAATGATCAGTCCGAATCAAGAATGAGCTACCTCACAAGTAAGGTCACCAGTAACGCGCAGCCTTAGCCAACCTAATTAACTCCTTTTCATAGGCTGTTAATTTCAAATGTAGCCAATTTTCGACTGAAGAAGGCTAGAGGGTTGACTATGCTGTTATAGCACTGCGCTGATCCCTCCACATGAAGCATCACATTCCAACACAAATTTCACATTAAAGTCTGGTAATTGGAGGACTAGCATTGAGGAGAGGGCTTGTTTCAATGCCTTGAATGATTCTGATGCCGTCTCATTCCATTTGAAAGAATTCTTCTTCAAGATGCTAGTTAATGGAGCTGCTAGAATCCCATAATCCTTGATGAATCGCCTGTGATAACCTATGTAGCACGGAAACGGAAACGCGGAAACGGACACGGGGAAACGGCATTTTAAAAAACATAGGAAACGAAAACGTAGGGGAAACGTATAAATATAAAAAATATAGGGGTATATATATATATATATATATATATATATATATATATATATATATATATATATCATGAAAGATGTTTAATAATAAATAAAGTTCAAATCAACATTTAAATTCAACTATAAAAATACATATTTAAAAGTTTCATACTTATAAGAAATAAATATTAACTACAACACATTCAAATGTTAAAAAAGAAAAGATAATGAAATTTATAACATTTCCTCAACTTGACTGTCTTTCTCATTCTCCTTCTCCATGCTTGTAGTTGCATTTTCATCAAACAAAACAGACTCTAACTCTGGTTCATCCAATGAAAGGTTGGCAAATTCAAGAACTCCCACATCTTCCATACTCCCAAATTGATCACCACCAGCATCCCACAATTTTGTCTTCTCATCATAATATTGGGAGGAGTTTCTCGACAGAAAACGAAGATTATTATGGATAAAAACTAAGTCCTCTGCACGTTTTGGAGTTAATTTATTCCTTCTGCATGAATGAATGAAGGAATAAATACTCCAATTTCTTTCACAACAAGAGGAGGAATTAGGTTGTCCAAGCACTTTAAAAGCCAACCTTTGAAGTAAAGGTGCATTAGAACCAAAACATGCCCACCATTTCCTAGGATCTGTAACATACATACTTCCAATAGAATCAGGATCAGCAAAAGATCCACTTTTCAAAGAAAAATTTGCAAATTCATCATTTGCTCTAATTCGCTCATCTTCATTAGAAAAAATCCTCCTAAAGCATTTAATTCTCTCAGTTGATACTTCTCCATCCATATGAGGAGGCACTCTACCTTCTCCCTCTTGAAGCCATTTTTCACTATAAAATCTTCAAAAATAAGAAAATAAATTCAGAAAATAATAAAAAAAATTAGAACAAGAAGATGAGTATGTAAGTTAGAAATTTACCTTGGATTTAATGAATGGGCTAAACAATGAAGGGGAGTGTTGCTCTTTGCCCAACGATCAATAAGAATTCGATGAACCACATAATAAAAAGGAGAAAACCCATCTGCTTGCTTTCCTTCATGATCAAAAATAACTTGCTTCACATTTTCAATCATAGAATCCCACAACTCATAAACCAAATGAAGACATGGTTTGTCTGTGTCACAAACTCTTATCATGTCATAAATGGGCCCAGTAAAAGCAATGATGTAATCAACCTTTTCCCACCAATCCTCATCTACTACTTTATCACGAACAAATCTAGCTTTGCCTTGGTCATCTTCTCGGTATTGTGCCCATTGATCACTCATAACCATTGCTTCTAAAGCACGCCTAATAAGTTTAAATCTTTTAAGCATCACAACAATAGAAGCAAAACGAGTGTCAGCAACTGAAAGCAATTTCAAAGGGCTAAACCGATTATAAATTGCAAGCCTCATGGAATGATTCATTATAAAATTCTTGATTTGCAAAGCATCCCCATGGATTTCAGTGATCTAGTGACACACATCATAAGTTTCTTGATTAGTTTCCAAATTTTTTGCTGCACATATATTCTTCAAAGCAAGATTAAGAGTGTGCACAACACAAGGAGTCTAATAAATATGTGGAAACATTCCCTCAATGATTTCTCCAGCACCTTTACAATTTGAAGCATTATCAGTAATGACTTGTACCACTTTTTGATGACCCACCTCATCAATTACTTCTTTTAGCAAATTAGCAATAAATTGCTTATCTTTCACTTCACCAGAACAATCTACAGATTTGATAAACATGGGGCCAGACTCAGAAACAACCATAAAATTAATCAAAGGCCTCCTCTGGGGATCACTCCATCCATCACTCACAATACTAACACCCTTTTCTAACCAAGTGCTTTTAATTGGTTCAAGCAACCTCTCTACATTTGCTTTTTCTTGCTGAAGTAATGTGGTTCTCAATTTGTTATAACCAGGCGGCACATAACCACCCAAAACATGATTAGCAGCAAAAGAATAAGAACTCACATAATAAGGATTTCTAGCAAAATTAAAAGGTAGACCCCCAGTGTAGAACATTCTAGCAATCTCTGCATCTAATTGAGCTCTAGTTTGCAAGTCAAAAGCTCTACCAAGAGGAGAATCATTAACTCTTCTTTTCTTCAAAGCTGCTGAAATACTTGGTTCAGTTATATTCAATGAAGGAACAGAAGTTATACTAATAGGCAAAGAAACTCGCCTAGATTGTGAATTGGTAATTTTGTTTGTTGCCTCATCCTCCTGTTTCCTCATTTCAGAAATACTATCATTCATCACTTTTTTACACACACCAATCCCTTTTCCAGTGATTTTCAATAAATGAGCCCTCACTCTAGTATAAGTCCCTTGCTTTTCTTGTCCACAAAAATTGCATATCCATTTACAATTACCCCCTCCTTCTCCAATTTTCTCTAGTTTAGTTACATATCTCCACAGAGGATTAAATTCTTCCTCCCTAGTGTTTGAAGAAGTGCCACTAGTGCTATTTGCTTGGGTAGAATTTGAGTTTGAAGAATCCATTCAAATATTGTCCTATCAAAATGACAAAAAGAAAATGCAATTTTATATAATTTACAAATTATTTAAACAAATTATATACTAAGGATTAAAGCACAATGTAAATTATATATTAAATGATTAAAGAATTAAATAATATAATTGAATAAATTGACTATATTATGAAAAATTTTAATATATAATATAACGATACATTAAAACAAATTATATTAAACACATTATATATAAACTATTACAAAAATATAAAATATATTAATATAAAATACAAATTTTGAATGTTGGAATTTTTTTATTTATCATTAATTAGAATTAAAACTTGAAATTTTATAATTTTAAAAATAACTTTAAAAATATATTTACATTTGTCCTTAATTTCCTTCAAAATGTTGATTGTAAAAATATGGCAAATCTTGAAAATTTTTAGTGAATTTGGGAAAATTTTTTTTATCTTTTTTTTTTTAAAAAAAAATATTTATGATAACTCCTCAAATTTAGTTTGAGAAAAATCTAATTATGGAATATACATTTAGAGAAAAAAAAATTGATATTAAATATGATAAATTTATGATTAATTAATGGAATAAAATTGTAATTAATTAATAAAAATTGCTTGATAAAATTATTTTACAAAAAAATTAGAAAAGGAAAATAATAAATTAATAATAAAGAAAATAATAAATTAAATAATAATAAATTAATAAAATCACCCCAATATAAACCTAATTACCCAGCCCTCATTCATTTCACAATCGGGAAGGAAAAAAAAAAGGGAAACGCCACTTACCTTTCGACGAAGGGAGAATCGGCTGCTGCTGCTGCTTCTTCTTCTTCTTCTTCTTCTTCTTCTTCTTCTTCTTCTTCTTCTTCTTCTGTTGATAAGAGATAAAAGAGTTAATATGGCAGATCAGAGAGAAAAGAAGAGAAATGTGGTGTTGCGATTCTTACCCGACGCTGTCGAGTGCCGACTGCCGTTGAAGCCTTGAAGGTACTCCTTTTCCTTTTCTTTTTCTTCTTCTTTCTTCTCTGTTGTTAGTGAATGTTGTGAACTGTGAAGTAATCGATTTTAACCTACCCATTTTTTTTTTTAATTTTCTTTAAAGAAACGCGTTTCCGAACGAAAACGCGTTTCCAATTTTCAATATTTTCGGAAACGGCCCGGAAACGTTTCCGAGCCGTGTCAGTTCGTTTCCTCGTCAGAAACGTTTCCGACACTGGGAAACGGCACTCGGTGCCGTTTTCGTGCTCATAGGTGATAACTATCCAATCCAAGAAATCCTTGCAAAGCTTAATTGATTGTGGTTCAGGCCTCTTGGTGATAGCTTATATTTTGCTTTCATCCACTGACACACCTACACCTGTAATGATGTGACCCAAATATGCAACTTGTGTTTTGCCAAATGAACACTCGAAGAGCTTAAGAAAAAGATGGTGAGCTCACAATTATTCAAAGACATTTTGGATGTGATTAACATGTTCCTCCCAGGTCTTATTGTTAATTAAAATATCATCAAAAAATACAAGAATGTCTTATTGTTAAATAAAATATCATCAAAAAATACAAGAATGAACTTACATAGATATGGCTGAAAAACTTTATTCATAAGGGCTTGGAAGGTAAATGAGGCATTGGTGAGCTCGAAGTTCATTACCAAGAACTCAAAGTGCCCATGATGAGTACAGAAAGTTGTTTTTTCCACATCTGTTGAATCCATTCTTATCCGATGGTAGCCCAAACGGAGATCCAGTTTGATAAAGAATAGAACTCCATGCAATTCATCCAATAATTCTTTTACCATAGGAATAGGGAATTTATCTTTCACAGTCTTGGCATTTAATTCTCTTTAATTCACACAAAATCTCCATGATCCGTGTTGCTTTCAAACTTATAAAACTGGGGAGGAGAAAGGAGATCTACTTTGCTAAATAATTCCTTGCTTCAACATTTGGGGAATTTACCGTACAACAGCATTCTATCAAATAAATTACCAAAAAAGTATTGTGTTGCAGTTATTTACCAAAACGGTAAATGTGGGTGACGTGGAAAGGGAGGACAGCAAAATGCTAGTATTAGTAGTGTTCAGAGCCAGAAATTCTGCGTTGATGAGCACTGACATAAAAATGCCAGTATTAGTGGCGTCTAGAACAAGGAATGCTACTATAAGTAACATCCTAGTTTTTTCAAGCCATGCCTTAGGTGCTCCCGTGCCAAAATGCCACTAATAGTGGCATCCAAAAGCCAGCACAGGTCCGCCGCCATATTCCATGGGCTAGCGTCCCAGGTTGCAAAATTTCTTTCCAATCCCTCCAATAAAATGCATTCCGATGGTTTAAATTTTTTTTATTTTATTTTTGTGAAATGTTGTATTTATACATTATAAAAAAATTATAGATAAAAAAAAAAAGATTAATGGCTTATTAACATATTGTAAATATATGTATTTGAATTTAAATTTGTGAAAATATGTATTTCAATTTGTTTTTTAATACTCATTTATTTTTTAAATAGTAATATAACATCTTACATATAAAAAAAAATTGTGTTAAAAAGATTAATGGCTTATTAACATATTGAAAAAATTTTATATATTATGTAAAATATGTTTTCTTTATTGAATAAAAATATAAATATATAACATTTAAATCAATATGTTTTTTATAAAGAATATTTTATTTTAAAATTTAAATATTTTAGTATGATAAATGAAAATTTTAATATTTAAATTTTTTACATACACCAAATTAGGTACACTGCACAATATATTCTACACGTGACTTTTAGTAGCATTCCTATAAAACATTTGTATAAGTTGCAAATATTAAATAATAATATTTTCATCATCATATTGTACAATTAAGAAGCAAATATTATAGATATAAAAGAAAAATTGAGGATATAAATTAAGAGAAGTAGATAAAACAACAGAACGTTTAAAAGATATAATATAATAAAATAAAAATAAAAGTAACAACATATTTAATATATTAAATCAGACAAGTATAAAAATAAGTCATGTGTCACAGCCAGGTCTCATTATATGTTGTCTCGATCGAAGAACTCAATGTTGTCCCCCTTCTTCCTGATCTGGTGGATCACCTTGTGCATCTTGAGGTTGGTTAGATTCTCCTTATTCTTGTCTTGATGATTCCCCCTGCAGTAGAATGCAAACCACTTTGTTCATAGTTTCCAAATAATCCCGCACCAGAAGGAATATGGCCTAAGGAACCAGAGTGATATGGTGCAAAGTATTGTTCTGAACCATAAGCACCAAATGGAGGGGAAATATAATGTGATGGGCCAATACTAGATAGTCTGCCAAAAGGAGCAAATAAGCTGCTAGATGGTGTTTGCGGTTGTTGACTCTCAATGAAGTCAAATGTCATTTTGCTGTGCATGTGAGATTGGTATGGCACCCATGTGGCTGTTGGGCCAAGGACTGATGGGCCAGACACCCAACCACTGTATTGTGTTGGGATACTTTCTAAATATGGTTGGAAAATGGTGGACGGACCAAGATCAGACGGTGCAAGTGGCATGGGAACTGGATCAGAAGGATCGTGGCAATAAGGATGGAATGCAATAGGTGGGGGCAAAACATCATGAGGTAGCGATTGTGGATGAACTTGCTGTTGTCGACAACGAGCAAGACGTGATCGACGTTGTCTATGTGAGGGCTCAGGCTACTCAATTGGTTTCTCCTCTTCTAATTAATCTATGAAAGTTGCTGCTTAAGGTGCAGGCTGAGGAGGAGGCATCTAACAAAGGCGACTTCCCTGCTCTAGAGTATTCATCATATTCCTCAGTGTACGCCTAACTTCATCCACATTTTCAGTTGATAGGTTTTGTGATTTTAGCAAACAATCCTCAATTCCATCCTCCTGTTAAAAAAAAAACATATATGTAATAAAATTTTATTGCACAAAATTATTTAATGAATAACAGTAACATGTGTTCGAAATTATTACCATAGAACCAATAGCAGCTTCACTGATTGAGATCCAACGTCTAACAACTCAGCGGTATCACTCCATATATTCAGAATGATAGTGGAGTGGCTGTACCATTTGTTGCCCCTAAACAATAAATTGTTGTCGCCTATTCCAGCGATTAATGTAGGTTGCATGGTGGTGCTCCCAATTACTCTCACTCAATCGGAGAGTAATCTCGTGCAACTCGTCTATTTGCATCGGTGGCCGTGGAATAGGTTGAACTAATCCAAACTGGCGAAGCACCCTATCAGGCTGGTGCCATTCAATAATATGAAAGCAAACTAATGGCACCACTGCCTTCCAGATGGGACAGCCTTAAACACAAATGTCTAAAAGCTCATCCAACAATTCATCAGTATATGGTTCCCATGTAATCTACAGGTTAATGGTCACAACACATTAAGTAAGGATAAATGTAAAGAAAAATATAACAAATGAATATTTTAACTATAATTATGGAAGTGTAGTTTACACCTTGAGAGCGCATCCGATCAAGGTTGTACCAGATTTGTGGTAGTGCATGAGTTGTAATTTCAGTAATTTGTCTAGCCCGACTCCACCTGTTAGTTGAAAAGAAAAATTTAGATGTAATGTAATAAAAATGAAATGAAACATTTCTTAATTGTTATTAATATAAAAGTATAGGGACATACCTAACACCTAGTAGTGCATCATCAGGTGCTGATGGATCTCTTAATGATGGAGATATTATTTTAAATCTCTCCCAGGCCCAGATCTGCAACAGGAATAGTGGCCCTGAAATCTCTTTTGTTTTAGCGACTGCAACACGACATAGTTCCCAGTAAAGAAAGGCTAAGCATGCTCCCCCCCCCCCCCCAACTGTATGTTATAGCTTCCCTCAAGTCTTCTAAAAGCGGAAGGAACATCAAGTTCACATGTGAGTTTATTTTATTAGGAAAAATGGAACCGATGAGTCGTAATATATAGGCTTGTGCATGGCATAAGACAGTTAAGTCATCTGCAAACTGTGGAATATCTCCAAACTCATCAGCTAACCATGATAATTTTAGTGTATGCCCTCTAATCATAGCATGGGGTGGTCTAACGCCCAAAAGCATCTCACAAACTGCTAGCCAGTCGGCCCTTGACCTCCCAGTAACTGGAGAACCATCAACTGGCAAACCAGAAATAATGCATACATCTTATAGAGTGATTGTACACTCACCAATTGGCATCATGAATGTATGGGTCTCTGGTCGCCATCGCTCTATATTAAGTGCCAATCAAGAGCAAAGAATCCTAGTTGAGCAATTCCAATAAATCCAGAATCTGTTAGATGGGGAACTATTCTATCGTCATTGTTAGCATGTAGGATGTTCCCTTGCCTCTTATAGGTAAGCACTTTATGCTCAAGTGTACCATTCCAAATTGCTTCAGAACAGTGCTATGACTGGAGACGAAGAAGTTGTGGATCAATTGGACCTAGCATTATGTAATCTTTCCTTTGTTGTTCTCTTGCCATATCTATTCATTGTGGCAAATAGACATTTAAAAATATAGAATTTCACAACTATAACAATGCATATATTTCTATTGCACAATGTTTCAAACATTTAATAAAGGAATTTTATAAACAAACATTTTACTTTATGCGTTAATTATAACTATTCAATACATAGGTAATACAAACATAGATGCAAAATATAGTTTCATACATAAACAAAATACGTACATATTGTTCATGATATTATAACTAACTAAGTTAGTCTAATTATTTTCTTCACTGGACATGATTTAATTAGTTCATCATAAAGGTCTTTGTCAAATTTATAATCGATTTTAGGTAACATAGGCTTCACTAGACTATATCTGTTACTATAATGCATCTTTATACCAGTGGACCGACACAAAGTCTTGTTGGCAACCCAAGTAGTATACTCTTTAACAAAGTGTTTAAGTAGTAGTAAATATGATGGGGTATGGTTTGCTTCCAATTTTTGCCATACGCGATCGAGTATACCCTTATCTTGAACAAAACTAAAAGCTAACCTCAAAGCCAAATATCTAGATTTATCGGTTAATAGCTCTCCTTCCCATATAATTTGTTAAATTAGCCCGTTCACCTTTATCATATGCATCACAAGGCAAAGTAGGTAATCCCCTGTGGTTGAGATTGTTATTTCCATAGGTAGATCAACCAAATTCTTAATCATAGCATGCACCCTTGCCAGTTGTGCTCGACTGACTATCCTTTTAGGAGTTTGCATTATACGAGCCATTATTTAATGTAACATGACTGCAAGACGTAAATAAAAAATAAATAAATTACTAACAGTCAATCAAAAACAAATACATCAAAAGTAAACAATTAATAATTAAAAATCCTTTACATTTATGTCACAATCAGAAATTATAAAGATGAAGTTCACATTGAATTGTAGTATACCTAGCAACAAGGGGGTAAGCAACGAGGGAGATAATGTACAAAATCACTATTGTCATCGTCACTGAAATCAGAAATGTCATCATCCTCAATGTTTAAGATAGCTTCACCTATGCTATTAAATTCATCCATATTTATGAATGCCATTTGTTGTTTGTGAAACACTTTCAAACAATTATTCATTATCTCATTCTCAACACACAGTTATGCTTTAACTTTCTGGATACCGTAGGTTGGTTTCCTTTCTATCTCAACTGATCGAACCTTTGGGATGGGTAAATCATGAAATATACAATATGCTTCCAATTCACAATGTGTCTCCCATAATCTATCCCATTTGTGCTTTTCAGCAATTCTAACTTTTCCAAAATCTGAAATATTCCTTGAATTCTTACCTATAAATATATGATTTGCAAATCCTTGTTGCAGACATGCATAGTACTTTTGATTGACAAAAGCTCTCTTATGACCATATCATGTGCATCCATTAGGGTCCATATATTTATCCATAATATTTTCATATGATTTTTTATTTGAAGTGTTTGGATGTCTCTCATGTGATGATACACAATTCATCTTCCTTTGCATTAATCTTGTTACATTTACACACATACAAAGAAAACACAATAATAAACAATTTGTGCCAAAATAATCAGGAAATTACAAATAATGAGATGATTTGTTCAATACAACGAATTTTTAAAACTATATAAAATTAATTATTAGTGGTTTGTCCCACAGAACAACTCTTTTTTGTGTGCCCTTATTAAAGATAGAGCAAACATTTGATTTTATACGTCTCTCCTACTTTTCCACTAACCGTCCAATCCATTTCATTCTTCCTTCTTGATGACTTTGGTTTTCCTTTCGGCCTTTTATGTGCTGGATTAGGTACCAGAATTGGATTATTGTCTGTCAGCCAATCATCATGATGTCCAAGTGCATGAAATTTCCACTCATAGGACTTAAGCGTTCGTTCTAATGTATAATAATTTGAAACTTGTTGTTCATAATCAATGGACATTGATTGGCATGCTGCAATCACATGGCCACATGGAATTCGATACTCTTGAAACTTTCCGCATGTGCATGTCCTTTCATCAAGTTTCACTACATACTTCTTTCCAGATCCACCCTTCCAAACTTCAAATTCACCACAATCAATGTTAACTAACTGAACATGAAGTGAGTTTGCTACATTTAAATTTTCAATTAAAACTTGATGACATGCTGGTGTAAATTTAAAGCCAAGTTGCAGTTGCTCACTGAACGCCGTGCGGTGTGTGTCAAAATATTCAACACACTGGGAAAATATTTTCTCAACCATAACAGTTATTGGTAATGCATGGATCCCCTTTAGCATTCCATTTACCGACTCAACGGTGTTGGTTGTTATCGAGCCATACCGTTTCCCCCTATCATGAGAACGTGTCCATATTTCCAATAGTATCTTTAAGGCCCATTCATATGTGTCTGAATGCTCGCTCTTGATTGTCTCCATGGCCTCATAAAATGTCTTTTTCTAAATTTGATGGGCTGTATAAGAAAACAATGTCAATTGTTTATAGTACATAACATTGATAATTCAATGTTAGTGAAAAGAAGTAATAATCTTACACAACTAACTTGCCTTTCGGAGAGCTTCTTTCATGCAAGTATTTTTAAACTTCATGTTATAATTACTGAGGATATGTCTTAAGTAGTATCAATGATGTCCATCAGGAGGATGCCACCAATCTTGCTGCATTGCCTTTTTTATAGCAATATGCCTATCTGATATAACACAAATAACTGTTCGATCTATCACAAAAACCCTCAAACAAGACATAAACCAATCCCAATTCCTTGAGTTTTCACAATCATCTATTTTCTTATTAAAGAACAAGCTTAATTACTTAAATGGCGTTCCAAAAAAATTATCATTAATAGTATTCACTAAACATCTAAAAAAACAAAAAGGATCGAAATGAAGATCTAGTTTTGTTTAACATTATATTTGTTGCAACAAAAAAATTTTAAATTAATCGATCTAGTTCGATCCGGTTCTATGTGATTCGATTTAATATTAAAACTCAAAATTTTCATAGTAGGTTTGAATCGCTACAACTACCGACATCAACAATTGGCTTCACGAAAAGCATTCAATTATATTTGTTGGAAAATTAAATATCTAGTATGATTTTAGATTACAACTCCAAATTTTCATATTCGGTGGGGTTTACTACAAATATTCAAATATTTTTATTTAACTTACTGAAATATTATATGAAACTTAAAATTTAATTAATATACAACTTTTTTTTGCCATAATTTAATTACTTTTTTATGACAAATATTACATTTTAATTAATATAACTATTACTATTTTTCAAAGTATTATTACATGTAATATATATATATATATATATATATATATATATATATTTATACTTATAATAATTCTTATAAATTTTATCTTGCTATTATAAAATTATATTATAATTTGTCATAATTGTTTATATATTTTATATTTTTAATAACTTCTACTAATTATCAAACTATTTACTATATTTCTTTTATACATATGCATATTTCTATTTTTTTTATATTATTAGCATTACTTCCCATCACTTTTCATTTTTCAGGTAACCTATAAACTATATCTCTTTTTTACTCCTATGTATACAAAAATTACCCTATAGTCTAAAACATATAAAAAAAATTACATACTAAAACAGATAAATATTTAAACAAATTAGCATATCTAAAACACTAAAATATAAGACAATAACACACTAAAACATAACAAAAATATATAAAATATAACACACTAAGACAGATAAATTACACACTAAAACATTTAAAAAAAAATTTATCAACTTCATTCAAAAAAATTAGCATATTTAAAACAAACACATGTTTATTTTTATAAATAATGTATGATGTACCTATTTGTGGTAATGCACAAAGTTTTTTTTGTCTTGCTAGTCCACCACTGGAGGTCTCCTTCTGGTTGTTGGTCCACCACGGTTCCCTTCTAGTTGCTGGTCCACTGAGCAAAAGCTTGCTCCACCACCTGGTTCAACGAGTAGCACTCCACACGACAATGGAGAGGGACAATGGAGATGAGAGGGATGAGAGAATCGCAGGGATGAGAGGGATGAGAAAATCACAAGGATGAGAGGGGTTAGTGAGAGAGACGATGAAGGTGGAGCGGGAAATATGAATTAGCTTCGGAAGCGATTATAAGTAGGGTCCCAGAACATCAACACGCGAGCTCGGTCAACTGTGGCATGAAGGGATGTGACCTCTGCACACTACTATTAGTGGCGTCCCGAGCTCCGGACGCCAGTATAAGAAGCGTCCCAAAGCGTAGACTGGCTCGTCTTACTGTGTGCTAGAGAATCGTTGTCAGGGTCTGCATGCTACTAGTAGTAGCGTCCCGAGCTGCGGACGCTAGTATTAAAAGCATCCCGACTGGCTGACGTGACCGTTCCCAGCAAATCTCTGTCTGGCAGCCTGCAACACACCTGCACGCTACTATTAGTGGCGTCCCGAGCTTTAGACGCTAGTATAAGAAGTGTTTGGATGTACAATATTCACCTCCTCAGCTACAACCCACCTGCACGCTAGTATAGGTAGCGTCTCACTTCCAGACGCTATTATGACTGGCGTCTCAATGCGTCCTCACCTCCTCTTGGTAAATTAAGTGCTGATCACCTATTCTGGTATTTTCCTCTTCAATTTAACACTAATATGGTAAAAATCCCTCAACATCTCTTCACTTTGTCTTTCTATCTCATCCTTCTGAAGATGGGGATAATGATAAGGACAAACCACCATAGGTCGAGTCACAGGTAAGAGACATATTCTACGATAATATGATCGAATTGGAGGGAGACCTATGGCCTGTTGACAATTCAGTTAACTCAGACTGCGATTGTAGTTTCTCCTAGATTACATGTAAGTTGGGATTGGATACGAACTGTTGGCTATGCAATCTGATTTTTCGGCCGTCCACTTCAAAAGTCATTTTTAATGCAACAAAGTCTCATAAAATAAGACCTAGAGTCTCCGACCATTTGATTCCTTAATTCACATCAAAACCCACTAACGGAATCACAAAGAGGTCAATAGTAAAAGAATCCAAACCAACATTTAAAGTTACTGATTCACTAATGCCCACACTTGGGATTCGTTCCCCATTAGCCGCGGACACTTGTAGGCCTGAATGTTAGTGAATCGGAAGGTGTAGTTGTTCAGTTGCAGTCTTGCTTATAAAGTTACGTGCGCTCTCGGAATCAACTATCACCAATATTGTATTAGCTTCTATCTTTGCTAGCAATTGCATGGTCTGTGCATTTCGGAGTTCAGTGATGGCGTTTAATGATATTTCAAGCTCTGTCTCCTCCTCTGAATGATTTCCTTACTCGGATCTTCCCAATCTTCCACTTCCAACTAAAATAATCTCTTACACTGATGCCCAACTGTGTATTGTTCATCACAATTATAGCAAAGTCCCTTGGCAAAACTCTCCACCATCTTGCCTTTAGCTAGCTTTTCGATTGTTAGCCCTGAAGACCCACTAGTGTTGCTCTTTGTCGATGTAGCTATAGTGCCCGAGCTTTGGTTTGGGCAAGCAAAGAATGGGGTGCTTATTGTTTGTCGCGTCCCTATCCATAACGAGGTAGACTTTCGTGTGGTTCCACCTTGCATCAGCATCTATTTTCCTCAAAGGTTCTTGCTAAACTCATGACAATCACCAAGTTTGGTGGATTTTGCAATTCAATGTCCCTCCGAATTAATTCCATTAATTTAGCCATAAATATCTCCACTTGTTGATTAGCTCTTATTGAATTAACTCTTACTGAGAAAGTTTGAAATTTTCATTGTTACTCTTCTATTATACCTTTTTGTTTAAGATTCACCAATTCCCCAATGGGTTACTCTGTAGTGGAGGTCCAAAACGTAAGTGGCAATAATGTTTAAAAGCTTCCTATGTCCTTCCTAGTTCTTCCTGCTTTAACTTGAAGACCCATAATTGTGTTTCTCTTATCATATGGAAGGCCACTAGCTACACCTTTTCTGTTTTGACTGTTTTCTGATTATGGAAAAACTAATCACAATGGTTCAGCCATCCCAACAAGTCTTTCATGCAGTCATGTGAGGGAAAATCAAGTTTTGTGTAATGTGGAACCACTATTGCCCCATTCCTATTTTTCGTCCGCCCTTCAGTTCGATTTGGAAGGTGCTGGTTAGTGCTTCCTGATCCCACTTCGCTTTCTCTAGTTGTCCCTTTCGTCATCTGCTTCATAATCCCTTCTAACAATCCTTGGATCTCCCTTTGCTCTTAACACTATTGTTGATAGCGCTCCTCAGATAACTGGATGTATGACTCTAGTTTTTGTTGCAAGTTGGATTGATCACCCATGAGGTTTGGCTCTGATACCAATTTGTTATATTCAAGGACTCATCACAGGCCCATGAACAGGATAATCTTCCTCGGGTATGGAAGACTTCCCCTTGTTATTGTTTCTTCCCCTTCTCGAGGAACCTATGGTGATGGTGTTTATAGATTTGTTGGAGGGAACCTACCAACCTCGGAACTCAATTAAATGAGAGAGCTACCAATCTCAAGGATTGAATGATAAAAACTATGTTTGTTTTATTAATATAATGCTCAATGATATATATAGAGGGATTGCTACAGCTTAAAGAAATTATAATGCTAATAGGAGTTTTTGCTAATTAGGAATACATAAAACTATATCAGAAATAAAAACTATCCTAATAAAAGTTGCAACTGCCTCTATCATTGCCTAATTCCTTTCTCTCGTTGATCCAGCTTTACACTTTCTCTTATATGTAGTCCCTACAAAGGAGTCCACAACAGAAATAAAGTAGTAATATCTTCGGCATTGATTGACTTGAATTTTGTTAAAAAGGTGAGTAGTGTTTCAAATTGAATTTTGTTCCTAGAAGTTTTGAGCATCATTTAATTGCCTGTATTGAACCACACTATCTTATTTTGGACAAGAATATATTGACATTATTATAGCTCTATAGGCGAAAATATCGGTTGCTTGCTTTTCCTTTGCTTGTATCTTCATCGCCCCTATCCTATGATTGGTCTAGGGGTGAACTAATTCATAAGAATAATTGACTTTGCTTTATGGAATATGGCTTCCCATCCTCGACAAGAATAGTGGTCAAGCTAACTTTTCTTTTTTCTTTAGTGCCTCAATAATCTAGTCTGCCTAAACCATTTGTACTGCACAACCTCAAATGCTGCTAGTTATAAGAGTAG
The DNA here is from genome assembly GCF_030052815.1 of Hevea brasiliensis. NCBI lineage: Eukaryota > Viridiplantae > Streptophyta > Magnoliopsida > Malpighiales > Euphorbiaceae > Hevea > Hevea brasiliensis. The sequence goes on from NC_079506.1 coordinate 29,982,973, forward strand.
AAAGAGTCCTTCAAGAACAAGGTGAATTGCAGCACTTTCACTTTGCTTTTTTAACCCCTGTTTTGGACATTATGAAAACATATATGCTTTTAAGATTTTAAATAAGTTCCACCTTTTTTTACGTTTTGAAGAAAAGTTTATGCATTATAAAGTTGGCAATTATTTCCAACAATGACTAATAACAACATAACAAAATTTTCTTGTTCTCCTAGTAAAATTTTCTTGTTCACCACCCTAATAGCTATTCTTTTATTGGTTACTTCTCTACATTATATATAAAAAATCCAGATCATGAGGGGGAGCATTGGAATGAACAAAAAATCATTTTAAATATAATATTTACAAACAATTACAGAATATTTGAATAGGGACAAGTATGAGTTAATATTATAACGTGTTGAATATTTGAATAGATAAGTACAAGTGAATTTTATAGTCTTAGACACAAAGAAGAAGAAGAAGAAGAAGAAAGACTGCTCAATGTAACATACGTAAACAGACTCCTTAATTTTGTATGATCTTACCTTTATTAGTTATCTAAATGCATATAATTATTCCATTGAAGCTATTCCTCTAGCATATGGTATCAATCATATATGATTGCATGTTTACAGTTACTCAAAATTCTTCTAGAGTCTACCATGTTAAGTACAAGTAAAGCGCAATTTTGAAATAAGTTTGTGAAATCCTTATGTTGAGGGGAGAGGAATTTCGCAAAATCCCACCTACTAGGTTAGTTTCAAATATTTTATTTTGAAGGATTCATCAAAATCCTTAGATTTTCTCATCCTTTTTCTATTTTAAAAGGTGGTTTTCTCTGAAATAAAGAGGTTAATGGGTGTATATAATTCCTAACCCAACTATGAATTAACTATTTTGGGCTAGTTGTTTAGGGCCTATAAGTTATATGGGTCAATTGGGGTAGGGGTGTTACAATTATTTTAACTCTCACTTAAATACCTTGTATCAAAGATTGCGTTAAATCACATTCTTCAATTGATATCATAGGCAAAGGCTTTTGGTCCACATGACAACGATAACGAGGACTTAGATTATGACTACAGTGATGAAGAAGAGTTATAATTACCAATTGACGAGGTGGAGCCTTTCATTTTCTTTGTGGATACTGTCAAAGGTAAGGGAACCTTTTTCCCTGTTATATATAGGTTGACATCCAATGACTTTGGTCAATCTGACTTGCAAATACTCTAATTTATGGTTACTTTGAATGAAGTGATGCAAGCATCAGATCCATTGAGGTTCTAGAATCTTACATAAACACTGGACTTCCACCACCAAGCACAAGCAAATGGTGTTGCCCAACATGTTGGACAGAGAAGAGCAATGACTGGAAAGGAAAGAATGGAGAAAGCAAATGATATAGAGAATAATAATTTTTTTTATGGATGTAATCTTAATTTAATTTGCTTATTATAAACATATGGCGCTTTGTATGGATTATTCAATTTTAATAATATATGCATTTAAATTATATTGAATCAAGATTATTGTGATTAATCTATTGTAATTAATTATGGATTTTCGTGATAAATTTATAAGAATAATAGATGAAATTTAAAAAGAAAAATAGTGACAAATAATGCTAAATTAGTGACGAATTACTAAAGGATTGCGACAGAAATTTGGCTGATGGTCATTGAGACTTAGTGACTGCGATTGGCGCCACTAATATTAGCTGCAAAGTAGAAAATCGGTCACAAAAGTTAGCGATGAGGATATAAGCAACAGATTTTTGTTCATTAGAAATCTGTCGCTGAAAGTTTCAACAACGGAACATACTTTCAAAGACAAAAATCTGTCACTGATGTCCTAATTTTTTTTTTTTTTGGTAAGATAGTTTTTATGTAATGCTCTCTATGTAATTTGTACTTGCTGAGCTACATAAACAAATGTTGATTTTATAGAATTTTGACAACTTATCTACAAATATTAATTTAAAATTTTAATTATTTTACTTTTCCTATCTATATTGTATTTTATGGTCTTAAAAATAACATGTAAATTAACTTTTTGATGTTGTTTCCCTTTTTGGTGGGTTATGGAAGTTGGGTTCAGAAATTGGATCTGTAAGAAAAAAGAGCACCTGGTGGGTTAAATGACCACTACTTCGATGTCTAAGTCAGTAATGAAAACTAGACAATGGAGTGAATGGGTAAAATTGAGTGATGTACCTTATATAGGCCTTTAATGTAGATTCCAATTAGGATTGGGAGTCTGTAGTTGAGTAGAACTAGGAGTCTACTCCTTTGGTTCAATCCACGTATGGATGGGATTCTAATCATGGTGGATACCTTGGAATTCTTATCCTTAAAAATGATCTGAGTATCATTAGTATAGTTAGGCAAGTAACTTTATTATCCAAGTGTCTGGATATCATCTTGCTCGGACTATCCATTGCCCGTTTACTTGGATATTTGTTACTCATCTATTGGTATTATTTTATTGGTTGTGATATCATTAGTCTGTCTCCCTATGAGTATCTAAGCCTTTAGGCTTGGCGATATTTGTTACTTTGTACTGGTCATCTTCCTTACTTATTGCTTAGGTGTCACAATATGAGAGGTGAGATTTGAAAAGTTTTGAAATGCCTTATCGTTTAGAGAGTCGTGTACTAATCATGTCAGCACGATGCTCCAAGCGCCTTGTTTGGTGTTTTGAGGGTTTTCGCATTTATGATTTTTGCTATATATATAAGACACCAAACCCTATTACATTTTCATATCTTTTGCTATCTACTCTCTTTTTGCTTTTTTTCTCATTGTTCTTATCTTTTTCACTGGAGACCTTAGCTACTTTCATCATCCGTGGGGTATTTTATCTAAGGTAAACTTTTTATTTGTTTGCCCTTTTACACTTTTTTTCCCTTCTTTTAACTTCCAATGGGTGCACAAAACCCAAACTTGGTCCAAGACACAACCGATGATTCATTTGAACTGGCTACTCCAATGCAAGATGTGCTTATGGCCGAAGAGGAAAACTCTTGGTAGCTTGCAGAATGGACAGAGGTCACGATAGAGGTTATTAAGAGAGAAAAACAAGTTATAACGCCTAACTCTTTGGATCTATCAGGCTCTGGGCCTACAGCTTCTCGTTATAGTCGGAAGGGGCGAACGTCTGTCAAAGGGGTTTCTGGAGTTGGTATGTGATCAAGTGTGTTATCAAGGAACGAGATCAGAGAGATCATGGAAGAGCACCATTTGCTGCCCTACATGCTCGCTTATAAGCCAAAAGAACACATGAGGCGAATGACATAATTGCTTAGGATAACTCTATTTTGATTAATGAAGATTAGCTTAAGGCGGGAGTTCGATTTCCTCTAGATCCATTCTTCATTAAGGTTTTTCAATTTTACAATGTTTCTCTTTCCCAGCTTCATCCTAATAGTTGGCGAGCATTAGTTACATTTCTTGTGGTGTATCAAGAGAAGAACTTAGTTGCCACAGCTAAGGCATTTCAGAATTTCCACAAATTCTTCTCACATGAGAACACTGACTTCTGTTACTTTACTACCAAATCTAGTTTTTTGCTTTTTCCTGGGCTTCTGTACTCTTTGAAGTGATGGAAAAGAAGGTTCTTTATGCTCACCATGGAGGAGGGGAGGCACTAGGAATGCTTTTCCCTGTATTGGATGTTGAAGCCTACCAAGCATGAGGGGAGACAAATTCTAAATAACAATGACTACAACACAATCAAGGAATTAGAGAAGGCATGTAAGTCTGAAAAGTATCGAATTGATGTGTTAGTTCGCCATTATATGGATCAATTCGCCATTACTGCTGGGGAGAATGAAACTGGACCTTGTGTGGGAGAAGCTTCTTAGTCAAGTGTCAGGGAGATTGTAGCCATAGAGAAGAGGGTAAACCTAAGAATTTTACTCCTTATTTCTTATAGGACTTACTAATTTCTTTTTTCTGGTTGTAGGTATGGCTGGGGGAGGATATGATTGTCTTAAGCTGATTTTTGCTCAGAAAAGAAAGGAGAGAGAAGGCAGAATGAGTGTCGAGCCTACTCCTAAGAAAGGCAAGAAGTCTAAAAAGATGGCTACGCCCTCTCCTCCTGTGGCTGTGGTTACTAAACTGATTATGGTCAACCTGTGATGCTTCCTCCTCCTTCAACCACGAATACCTTACGACTCCAAGTGCTAGTAAGGTGGATGCTATCTTGAAGAGGCAAAGCCAGGTGGCCGAGAATCATTCATTTACTGATTTGCTTGGGAGGAAACTAACCATTCCTAGTGATTGGGCTAGGTTTGAACCCAAAAGTGATTGTGATCTGATTATCCAATCTATGAGCTTAAATTAGGAGGCCGTGATGGTTAGCAATCTCTTGTTAGAGCTTCTCTAAGATCTTCGAGATAGCTATGGTGAGCTCCAAACTACTGCAATGCCTTAGAGTTTATAGTAGAAGAGAGAGATGATTAGATTAAACGACTTTAATTTGACCTTAGGGAGTCTAACAAATGGGTGGTTGAGCTTAGCGTCGAGTTATTTGCTACAAAGAGCCACCATCAAGTTGAGCTCGTGCATATTAACACTTGGGTTTTAGAGCTAGAGGCAGAGATTAAATCCTCAAATGAGAGGCTAGTGGATTTGTATATGGCCGTGCAAGCAACCATTGTCTCCGACTATTCCAAATGTCAACCAGGTGTCTACTTTAAATGGATAAAGCAAATTATCCCCAGTCAGACTGATTTGTTGAGGGAGAAGAGGAAGGAAGTAAGGGCAGGGAGGAAGAATGTGATGATGCTCCTCCCTATGATTAGAGAACAAGGGCGAGTGTGCCCTAAAACTTTGCTTTTTTGTAATTATATTTTGAATGTTTTAATGATATGGACTTTCTTTATGTATTTTTTTGTGGTATATGTTTGAGTGTTAAAAATCCTAAGTATAAATGAAAAATGCTTAACACCAAAATTTTAGAGTTTAAATAAAAATACTTTTAGGACTTTCACCAAAGGTTTGGTGTTCGAGATTCGTAAATATTTAGGATTTTTTGTAAGATTGAAGTTCGAATAACCTAGTGACCTAGTAATTAAAATACTTAGGATTTTCTGAGGACTGAAGTCCGAGTAACCTAGTAATTAAAATACTTAGGATTTTTTAAGGATTGAAGTCTAAGTAACCTAGTATTTAAAATACTTAGGATTTTCTAAGGAATGAAGTTTGAATATTTACTTGGGAATTTTTTGCATGACCCATGCTTCTAAGTTGGTTGTTTTTCAAAAGTTACACATAGGCTTTAAGCATTTTCTGCATTTTGTGTTGATTTTTGGCCTTGGTTGGCTTTGTCGAGATCTCATGGGGGGAGGTGTTGTTGGTGGCTTTGTTGATGCCTCTTGGGTTGACATGTGTCATAGGTGGCTTTATCGACACCTAATTAGTAAACGTGTGCCTTTGATGGCTTATCGATGCCTCTTATTGATGCCTCTTGGCAGACGTGTGGCTTTGATGGCTTATCGATGCCTTTTGGACAGAAGTGTGCCTTTGATGGCTTATTGATGCCTCTTGGGCGAATGTGTGCCTTTGATGGCTTGGCAATGCCTCTTGGGTAGACTTGTGCCTTTGATCTTTCTATTATAATGTCATTAACAATTTAAAAGGTAAAAAAGTATTGTCTTTATTGAAAAAATGGAAAAGATTACTTATATAAATTATTAAATAAGTTAGCCTACTGATAGTACTTCTTAAGGTTATTGACGTTCCATACTCGAGGTAGTTGTTTGCCTTTCATATCTGTCAGTTTGTAAGCTCTGGGGCGAATAACCTTTGTGATTGAGTATGGTCCTTCCCAGTTTTGGCTAAGTTTGCCTGTGCTAGCTTTGCCTTTCTCTAGATCAGCTCTTTTAATTACTAGCTCACCCATTCAAAAGGCTCGTCCTCTAACTTTTGTATTGTACATTCGAGTCATTTTCTGACTATATACTGCCATGTGAATGAAGGTTTTTTCCCTTTGAGTTTCCAACTGATTGAGGGTGAATCTAAGGTCCTTTTCATTGGTGACAACTTCTGGATTTCCCACCCTTTTTGTCAGAGTGTGGAATTTCACTGGGATAACTATTTTGGCTTTGTAAGTTAAGAAGAAAGGCGTCTCACCCATTCCTGATCTTAGTGTAGTTCGATAAGCCAATAGGATATTAAGGAGTTCATCTGGCCATTTGCTTTGCTTTATCTAATCATTTCTTCAATCCTTGTAAAATGGTTTTGTTAGTTACTTCAGTTATTCTATTGGACTGTAGATGGTAGACTGATGTGAAATAGAGATTGATTTGAAACTCCAAGCAGAAACCTTAAAATTTTTTGGACTCAAACTGGGTGCCGTTATCAGTGATTATCACATTTGGTACACTAAATCTAGCCAGGATATTAGTTTTTACAAAAGTGATGGCCTTTTTTATAGTAATCTTTGGTGTCACCTCAACTTCTGCGCACTTTGTGAAGTGGGTAATTACTACTATCACAAACTTGTGTTGTCCTGAGGCTTTTAGGAAAGGGCTAATAAAATTAATCCCCATTTGGTAAAATGGCCATGGGCTGCCAATGGTAGCTAATCTCTCTACAGTTTGGTACGGGATATGATAAAATTCCTAGCATTTTAAACATGCTTAGACTAGCTACTTGGCATCTTCGACCGTGGTTGGCCAATATAGTCCTTGTCAAAAAGCCTTTATGGTGATTGTTCTCGCATCTTCGTGGCTGCTGTAGATTCCTTCATGAATTTCCCTTAGAGTTTGAATTCACTCTTCAATGGAGATGCATTTGAGCCAAGGTTGTAAATAGGACCTCAATAAAGTTAACCATTAATAATGTCCTATCCCAATGCTTTTTTTACTATTTTACCTACTTCCATGGGATCTTGAGGGAGGATTCTCTTGGTCAGGTAATAAAAGTGTTATGGAAAGTCAATCACTATATTATTTCTCTGTATATTCTGTATTCTGTATTCTTATTTAGGATTTCTTATTTAGGATTTCTTCATAATTAGTAGAACACAATTATAGGAATCAATAGTATATATATACCCATGTACATATTAATTGAGATCAAGGAGAATCATCTCTTTCTATATGGTATCAGAGCAGGTCATCTATCTAGGGTGACTATTTGTTCTCACCACCCAGCTCAGGAGAGACCTTGGCCGCCGACCTGCCGTCCTCTCTGATCCGGTTGTCGGAATCCAAACGCGTGAGGCTCACACGCCCAACTCAGGTTCTCATCGTTTCTTCACTCATCGGTGCATGGAGGTATGTTCACTGACCGTTTCGACTTTGATCAGCATCGTTGACGTCACCTCAACCCCCTCATTCCACCACTGTATGCTGTTGCCTGATCCAGTACACCATTAAAGGAATTCTGAGGTTTGGCTCTCAGATCTTATTTCGGTATTTGCTTGATTTGTGATTTTGGGTTATTTTGCGGCTGTAAGCACTTTGGATTAGCGTTTCGGTTAGTTTTCTTTGTCTCAACAAATGGCAGACAATAAGAATGTTATTTCTGATGTGATTCTGGTGATGACTAAGATCACAGAATACAAACTTAATGGTTCGAATTACCTAGAGTGGAGTAAGACTGTTATGGTCTATTTGCGTAGCATTGATAAGGATGATCACCTTACTAAAGACCCACCTACTGATGATACACGGCAAACTTGGCTAAGGGAGGATGCTCGATTGTTTTTGCAGCTTCAGAACTCGATTCACAGTGAGGTAATTAGTTTAATTAATCACTGTGAATTTGTTAAGGAATTGATGGATTACTTAGATTTTCTATATTCTAGTAAAGGAAATATCTCCCGTATTTATGATGTTTGTAAGGCATTCTACCATGCTGAGAAAGAGAATAAGTCTCTCACGGCTTATTTTATGGATTTTAAATGGGTATATAAGGAACTTAATGTATTGTTGCCTTTGAGTTCTGATGTGAAAGTTCAGCAGGCCCAACGGGAGCAACTGGCTGTTATGAGTTTTCTTGCAGGTCTTCCTTCAGAGTATGAGACTGCTAAATCTCTTATTCTCTCTAGTTCTGAGATTTCCTCTTTATATGAAACGTTCACCCAGCTCCTTCGTATAGAAAGTACTCAATCTTCACAGCCTGCCAGTAGTGTGTTAGTAATATACCCTATAGCATATCATTTAGTATGTATCTTGTACATATTTTATTAATAAAAGGCATTTCCACTTTTCCGTTTACATAATATATTTATGTGTAATAGAAAAGGTCCATTGATATTTTATTAGAAATATTATTCTTAAGTTGTTAAGAATATGAGTGACAATATTTTTAGCACAAAGTATCATAAATAGGTTCACAATCGAGAATACTTTATAATAAGGACATGACTTATCTAGAAAGATTATATTCATATTTATTCCCAAGTTATTTATATGAGATATAAATAAGATGGAATGGTGAGTCTCATGCCATATAACAAACATGATAGGCACTTATAAATGATAAGTAGGCCGAACCAGTGACGCTTATGACAAGCACATGGAGTTTACTCTTGTCAATGTTTTGTCATAAATCATATCAGTGCATATAATCTTTAGACCTGAGATAGCACAGTTATCTTGTATATAGGTAGTTTGAGTTTGATACTGCTTTCATACTTGTACTGTGTATGGGTATATGGGCATCTGTTGGCTCCTACTAGTTACATATGGAGGTAGGTGTTGATCAAGATGGAATCTGTTCCTCTAAGTAAATAGAGATAAAATCCTATGTTCATTTAATTATTCTTGATGTTTCAAGTTCCTGGCCAGGACAGATAGATTTATTCAGAAAAGAGATTCTGATGAGAAAATCTTTTTAATCAAGAACTGGAATTAAAAGAGAACATAATATTCATAGCAAATGGAGTTTGACATAAACCATGACTCCAGCTTGAGTTGGGATTTTGTAACAGAGAGATTCTAGTGCATGGTAACATATGATTATATGTTCATTTAAGGTAAACCTTATTACTAATTGGGTGGCCATGGCATGCTATGCTAGGTGTTAAGCATGGTCAATGAGGTGCATAAAATGATTTAGAGAAATCATTTATGGTAAGAAAGAGTTCTGATGATATTAAGAGTTGATATCATGTCTCATTGCCAATTAGTGATAAGCCTAGTAAGTCACACACATACACAAGTTATCACCTATTTAAATATGATTTAATTAATTAATTAAAGAGTTTAATTGATTAATTAAATAGGTTTGGTTTGCAATTAAATTGCAAAGTCCCTAGCATGACTTGAAACAAAATCTAGATTATTGGATGTGTAGTATAAATTAAATTTATATTTAAAGTGTTTAAATATGAATTTAATTAATGAGAAATTAATTAATAGAGATTAATTAATTAATTTATATTTGATATAAATTAATTAGAAGAAGAAAAATAATTATTTTGGGTTGAGAACTCAAAATTAAGACACAGGGGCATTTTGGTCATTTCACAGTGTGACACGTGGCACCATGAGATGGTGACACATGGGATTACACATAAGCTTGCCAAATGTTTTTTAATCATGTAAGATGATTAAAATCAAGATTAAATATAGGTTTGACACTTGGCACAATGTGATTGGGTCACTTAAACCTAGAGCTAATCAAATGGTGACATGTGGCAAGGGTTTAATGTGTTAACCTAGTTATTTAAGTGTGGTTATGAAAAAAAATAAATAACCAGCAGCCACTTCTCTCCTTTGTCACGCCACTTTGAGGGTTTTCATCTATTCTTCTTCATCTCTCATCAATTCAAAGAGATTAGCCATCAATCTCTTGAATTAAGAACGCTAGAAATTGTTTCTAGTGTCCTGTTTACATCTCTAATCTCTTAAAAGGCAGAACTTTAATTTCTAATTAATAGAAAAAGCTTTAGAAGCTGTTCAAGGGCTGCCATAGGTGTTCTTGGTGTGGACAAGCTAGAGGGACAACATCTGGTGTCCTGAAGACGAATCTCAAAGGCGCAGACACGCTGCAGTGCATCAAGAGGTTAGTGTAATCGTTCTTGATTTAATCTAGGGTTCTAAAATTAATCTGATTAATTTTAAAATCTTAAATGGCAAATACAAATCCAAAAACATATTAAAAGAGTTTTAATATGTTGTTTATCATTGAAATTAAATAGATAAAAATAAATCTTGCATGATGCATGTGACCCTAGGTGAAAATTTTTGAATTCAATGGTATAAACTTGTGTTTTTCATGCTTCCGTTCCTTCATAGTGCTCTTATTAGCCATAATCCGAATGGACAACAGGGTAATAGAAGAGGAAGTAAAGGAGCAATTACAGGCAACAGAAGTAATCAGCGTAATGGGGAGGCTAGTTCTAATCAGGACTCAAGAGGAGTCATTTATTATTATTGCCATGAGTCTGGCCATATAAAATATAATTGTCCGCAACTTCAAAGGAAAAATCAGCGATCACAGATGGCAAATATGACAGCAGAGGATTCCACAGTATCTTCCTCTGAGAAAACCGTTTTGGTATCTGTAGAGGATTTTGCTCAGTTTTTCCAGTATCAGGCATCTCTAAATCCTACCAGTTCTCCTGTCACTGCGATCACTGAGTCAGGTAAATCTACTATATACCTTGTGTCTTCCTCATCCAAATGGGTTATTGATTCTGATGCGACAGATCACATGATAGGTAATTCTAGTCTTCTATCTACTTTTCAGTCTAATCTCACCTCCTCTACTGTTACTTTAGCCAATGGTTATACTTCTTGTGTCATGGGTTCTGGAACTACGAACCCGACTTCGTCAATTTCTTTGTCATCTGTTTTGTGTCTACCAAAATTCTCTTTTAATCTACTTTCTGTTAGTAAACTTACTCGTACCTTAAATTGTTATGTTTTCTCTTTTCCCGACCAGTGTTTGTTTCAGGATCTTACGATGAAGCAGATTATTTGTAGAGGACGTGAGTCAGATGGTCTCTACATTCTAGAAAATCATGTACCGTGGTCTATAATATCCTCACTTTACGTAGTCTGTATGTTCCACTGCTCCGACGGCTAATGTCTACCCCAGAAAGTCAGAATATCTGGAATTACACTTAATTGACAGTGAGGAAGCATAAAATAATGAAATATGTGATGAGAAAAAGTAAGAAAAAATAAAAGAGATGAAATGTGATTAAGTTAAGCTAGCCGAAACCCTAGTGATGGGTGACCGCACTGGAAAGTTACAGCGGGGACCGTTGATGACCCCAGGACCATGGAAAATCCTCAGAATTAAATTTCGAGACATAAATAAAGGCCTATTGAGGTATAATTAACATTAAAAATGTCAAAGAAAAATTAATAAATTAGTATAAAGAAAAACAAAAAATTAAGAAACCGACAAAAATTTGTGTTACCAAAAAATCTGAAATACAACCCGCAGAGGAGCATTTTGGTCATTTGATACCTAGAGTTGCCTTTTGACCTCAATGTCCATTAAAAATAAGTAGTATTACAGTTTGAAAATGTCATGAAAAATAAAAATGTGGTACATTGTATGAATAGTGAAAGAAATGGGGCATAAATGTAAATTATGGAACTTTAAGTAATTTAATCATTTAATCTAAGTTAATGCTCCACTAACCTCAACTTATGGGACCTATATAAACTATTTTGGACAGAACCTTGAGTCATCTTCAACCTTTAAACACTCTAGCCAATTGAATCTCCATTGAAACTCCATAGCCAAAGCTTGAACAAACCTCTATGCACCTTAATTCAAGCCATGTTTCTTCAAACTCCCTTCATTAAAAGTGGTCTTCACATCATGGGCAGTAAGTAGGCAGCAAAGAGGAGAGAAAATATCAAGGTTTAGCAAGCTTCAAAATAAGGTTAGTGCTAGTTTTCCTTACCCCTCTTAATTAAAGTTTGTATTAAGGTTGAGATGAGTTGAATTATTAAAAAATTGGAAGAATTGGATGAGTATTTAATGGAACTTGAATTTGGCAGCCGTGAAACCTAAAGAGGTTTGAATTATCTTTACATGTATTTGATGGGAAATGATATTGATTAAAGTAATTAGAGGTCCTAGCAAATTAACTTCATGTGTATGTTGAGATTGAGTAATTGAATTAGGGTTTGAAAGAATTTTTGAAGACTTGGAAAATTGAGCTTGAAATTGGCAACCTTAAAGTCCTTAGGAGAATGGAAGTTCTAAGAATTTCAATGTTGATTTATGGGTTGATGGATTAGTAAAAGTGTATAGTAAATTGTTAGTAGAAATTTTATGTAGTAGTTAATTGATTTCATGTATATGTATTGTTGATTTTGACCTTGTGAATTAGGGTTGTGTATTGAATAATAAGGACTTGTGTGACTGTTGGAAAATGACCAATTGAGATTTATTTGATGACAATTAGAAGTGCTATGTATGCAATTGTAGTTTGGGAGAAAGACGAATGACAATTAGGAGTGTAAATTTTCTGTGCAGGTTGAGTTTAATGAAAACAGCGTGTAAATTAGGCCATAACTGACTTTATGTGACCCTAATTGGTATGACGCCAATTGGAGGTAAAACTAGACTTATAATGGACCAAATTTCATGTAGAGGTCATGCCAAAATTCTGCCTAGAAAGTGACCTAAAAAGTGACCAAATCCGGATTGCCATTAGTGAACCCAGAATTTTGACTATATGAATAGTAGTTAATCAAATGACCATAACCCACTGTAGACAGGTCCAAATGACCTGAAATTTATACCGATGGAAAGCTTAGACATAGGGCTATAACTTTGGTAAAGATCACAGAACTCAGAAATGTCATTTACTAAGTCAAACTGCTTGCATAAGTTGAGGTATCAAAACTGTGTAGAACCATTGCAACCCAGAATTTGACCATATGAACAATAGTAACTCATTTGACCATAACTCACTCAAAACATGTCCAAATGACCTGAAATTTATATCAATGGAAAGATTAGGCATAGAGCTATAACTCTTATGAAGACACCAAAGCCCAGAAATGACTAGAACTAAGTCAAATTGCTTGCCCAAGTTAGGGTACTAAATCTACTAGAATTGAGTTTGACCTAAAAATGACCTAACTTTGCATTAAAAATGCAAACTGTCCAGCTTTAGTAAATTGACCATATCTTGGTCTATACAACTCAGAATGACCTGAAATCAGTGTCAAAAGTTCAATAAGACATAGAGTTACAAATTTACTTCTTTGAGCAGAATCTAAAACCAAGGAAAAACGGACATTTAGCTAGATCAATCTAGCATACCAAAACTGAAAAATTAACAATACTCTACAATAAAGCCTAGAAATAAATTGGCAATAAATGCCAACTTGTGAGAAATGTACAATGTACTATATTGGCATTATATTAAAATGCAAATTGTGTCATGTTGATACTAGAATTAACTTATCCATGATATATAAAAAGGTCAACATGTTCGTTGACCAGTGAAAGGCATAAAGATGTATAAACCCTAAGAATAAAGAATTAAATATGTAACCTTGTAATATGCCCTAGTTTGCCTAGTTGACTTTTTGGATAAGTTGGCATGCCAATAGGGTTCTGACAGCTGTATTGTAAATGGCTTCACACCACACTATATTTTATGGCCTATTATGCCACACAATAATTTTAATAGCCTATGACTCTACAGATTATGTTATGATACTCGGCTTATTGCCTTACTGACTGATTATATGGCTTCTTAGCCCTATTGTTTGCACACCGGGAGATACTTTGTGACCGATGGTGTGACAGCCCGAGGTACTAGGTACCCAGTGCTAGTTTATCCACTGTTTGCATACCGGGAGATACTTTGTGACCGATGGTGTGACGGCCCGAGGTACTAGGTACCCAGAGCTAGTATATCCGTTTATCCAGTCTAGTCAGTGTATAGGCTACACGGGCAGTCAATTAAAACATTATTCAATTCAGGCAGTTAAGTATAATGAAATTTCAGTACAATTAAATTAAGTATTGAATGAAATGAGTAAAAGAGATTAACAATAGAAACATAACAAAAATACAATTTGCAAAACCGTAGAGACTTAAAATACAATATAGTTAGAATAATTTGTATACTGAGTATATTTACTGAAAGGTTATAAACTAAGTACTTCCAAAGAGAAAAAAACTAGTATATAAGATAGTTGATACTAGGAATACCATACCAAATTAAATTGATCCCTGAATATCCGAATTATGATTTATTTCTTTCTTTATTTGTATATATTATTTCTTGTTATACTATTGCACCACTAAGCAAAAATGCTTAGCACGATAGAATTGTTTTCCTCGCGCAGGTACTTCGACTAAGATTTTGGAGTCCAGATATGCAGAAGTGTCAAAAGAGTTCAAGGTTGTCACCTCCTCAGCAATGCATGTAGATAGGGCTCACATTAAGCATATAATATATTTGTATATTTTAATTATTTCTTATGTTGTAACTCAAATTAAGAAATTGTATTGAATAAGTCTGTGATTTTATGCAATTAGTCACAAATTATGTACATTGATGAAATTGAAAATTTTGAAATAAGAGCTGAGTGTGATTATGAATGAGACTGTGATTATGATTATTGAAACCATATGGTATTTACCATATTAGTCAGACTTAATAAACAACGTTAATGCCTAAACCATTTTTGAACAAATAAAGTTTTGAAATTAACAGTGAATAGGACAGCATAAGATAGGGTGCTCTGGCACCGAATGTGCATTCTTTACTCGGCTATACTGTAGACGGGTGAGGGGTGTTACACGGTCGCTTGTTTGCTCCAGTACCTTAACACCTCTTGAAGCTCATTGTAGATTGGGCCATCCTTTTTTGTCTACCATGAAGAAGCTGTGTCCTCAGTTTCAGTCTTTATCAGTACTAGAATGTGAGTCGTGTCAGTTTGCAAAACATCATCGTTTGCCTTCTGTGTCTAGAGTCAATAAACGGGCTTCATCACCTTTTGAGTTAGTTCATTCTGATGTTTGGGGTCCTTGTTCTATTACTTCTAAAATTGGATTTTGTTATTTTGTTACTTTTGTTGATGATTACTCTCATGTTATATTTAATGAAGAATCATTCTGAGTTGTTTTCTATCTTTTCTGCCTTTTGTAATGAAATCAAAACTCAATTTAATATTTTCGTACGCATATTAAGAAGTGACAATGCCAAAGAATATTTTTCAACACAATTTCAGTCTTATATGACACAAAATGGCATTCTTCATCAGTCTTCCTGTGTTGATACCCCATCCCAAAATGGCATGACTGAAAGAAAAAATAGACATCTTCTTGAGGTAACCTGTGCTCTTCTTTTTCATATGAAAGTTCTTAAACACTTTTGAGCGGATGCAGTTTCTACGGCATATTTTTTTATCAATCGTATGCCGTCTTCTATCCTTAATGGGGATATTCCTTATACTGCTTTGTTTCCTACAAAATCTTTGTTTCCTGTTGAACCCCGTATTTTTTGTTGTACCTATTTTGTGCATGATGTTCTTCCATAGGTTACTAAATTGGATCTGAAGTCTCTCAAATGTGTCTTCCTTAGGTACTCCCTGCTCCAAAAAGGGTACCGCTATTTCTCTCCTACTCTTAATCGTTATCTTGTTTCTACAGATGTCACATTTTTTTAGTCCACTCCATTCTTTCCTTAATCATCTGTGTACGACAGTCAGGGGGAGGAGAATGATTTCTTAATATATACTATCCAACCAATGTCTAGTCCTCTCCCACAACCTGTTCCTTCTGTCTCTAGACCTACTCGACCTCCCGTTGTTTATGTTTATTCCAGGAGATTGGAGATTCCTTACTCAGATCCTCCACTAGCTACTTCGTTGGGAGATCCTGTACCTCATACTGATCATGATTCTGACCTAGACTTACCCATTGCTCTTCGTAAAGGTAAGCGTTCATGCACTTACCCTATCTCTTCTTTTGTTTCTTATAATCAATTGTCTTCTTGTTCTCGGTGTTTTGTTACTTCTTTAGACTCTATTCCTATCCCTAATACAATTGCTGAGGCACTGTCTCATCCTGGCTGGTGTGCTGCTATGAAAGAGGAAATGGAGGCTTTAAATGCTAATGGTACATGGGAACTGTTGCCTTTGCCTTCTGGTAAGAAAGCTATTGGTTGCAAATGGGTATTTACAGTAAAGGTAAATCCTGATGGTTCTGTGGCTAGGTTAAAAACACGCCTTATGGTAAAAGGATTTGCTCAGACATATGGGGTTGATTACTCTGACACTTTTTCTCCTGTAGCTAAACTTATTTCTATTTGCTTGTTTATCTCTTTAGCAGCTACATATGATTGGCCCCTGCACCAATTGGATATTAAGAATGCTTTCCTTCATGGTGATCTTCAGGAGGAGGTGTATATGGAGTAACCACCTGGGTTTGTTACTCAGGGGGAGTTAGGTAAAGTTTGTAGGCTTTATAAGTCTCTTTATGGCTTGAAACAAAGTCCTAGGGCCTGGTTTGGGAGATTCAGTGAAGCAGTACAGGAATTTGGTATGCAAAAGAATAAGTGTGATCACTCTGTATTTTATAGGCAATCTGAGGCTGGTCTAATTCTCCTGGTAGTCTATGTGGATGACATTGTCATCACTGGGAGTGACTCTGTAGGTATTTCATCTCCTAAAACCTTCCTCCAAACCCAGTTTCAGACTAAGGACTTGGGATTGTTAAAGTATTTCTTGGGTATTGAAGTTATGAGAAGTAAGAAGGGTATTTTCTTATCTCAAAGAAAATATGTCCTCGATCTATTGACAGAGACAGGAAAATTAGGTGCTAAGCCTTGCAGTGCACCAATGACTCCAAATTTACAACTGTTAGTAGGAGATAGTGAGTTGTTTGAAGATCCATAGAGATACAAGAGATTGGTAGGAAAATTGAACTACCTTACAGTCACTTGTCCTGACATTGCTTATGTCGTTAGTGTGGTAAGTTAGTTTATGTCTTCCCTAACTATTGCTCATTGGGAAGCCTTGGAACAAATCTTGTGTTATCTAAAGGGCACTCCAGGAAGAGGTTCGTTATATGGTAATCATGGGCATTTGAATGTTGAATGTTTTTCAGATGCCGACTGGGCTAGATCTAAGGTTGACAAGAGGTCAACTATTGAATATTGCATTTTTATTGAAGGAAATTTGGTGTCTTAAATAAGCAAAAAGCAGAGTGTAGTTTCTCGATCTAGTGCTGAATTGGAATACAGAGCCATGGCATAATCAGTATGTGAGGTAATGTGGATACTTCAATTACTATATGAGATAGGCTTTAAGACCTCCCTGCCTGCGAAATTGTGGTGTGATAATCAAGCTGGTCTCCATATTGCTTCTAATCTGGTGTTTCATGAGCAGACCAAATATATTAAGATTGATTGTCACTTTGTACGTGAAAAGATTCAATAACAAATCATCTCAACAGGACACATCAAAACTGAAGAGCAGTTAGGAGATATTTTCACAAAAGCTCTTAATGGAGCTAGGATTGACTACATTTGTAACAAGTTGGGCATGATTAACATCTATGCTCCAACTTGAGGGGGAGTGTTATGGAAAGTCAATCACTATATTATTTCTCTGTATATTATGTATTCTGTATTCCTATTTAGGATTTCTTATTTAGGATTTCCTCCTAATTAGAAGAACACAATTATAGGAATCAATTGTATATATATACCCATGTACAAATTAATTGAGATCAAGGAGAATCATCTCTTTCTACAAAAAGAAAGGGCTCATCCATATTTCACTAATGACAATGGGGAAGGCTTCATCATGGTGGACTGTTGGGTCTTCTATCTCTTCAAAAGGGATTGGGCAAGTTAAGTGTTGCTCGCCTGCTGCTGCAAGTTTGGCTAGGTTGTCTGCCTCACTATTATCCTCCTTAAGGACTTGAACAATCTTGATTTTCCCTCCTTTGGCTCGTGTATCAACTAATAACTGAAGCACTCGTACCTCATACTTGGCTAAATTTTGGTCTTTCACTTGGAAATTGTCTTGGCATTGATTGACCACAAGTTGTAAGTCAGAATGTATGGTTATCTGCGATGCCCTTATTTCCTTCAGAATCTGTAGTGACATTAGTAGTGCCTCATTTAGTAGTGCCTCATACTCAGCCACGTTATTGGTGGCCTTGAATGTTAGCTTGGTTGCATATTGGAGTTCTACTTTATAAGGCCTTTCAAGTATTACACCGATACCTACTCCCTCCAAACTAGCTGCACTCTACCCAAATTTTCCATTCTTGCTTCAGATTTTGTTTTGGGTAGGGAACTAGGGTGAGCTCTACTATAAAATCAGCTAGAGCTTGTGCCTTGAGCGCTGGTTTGGGGCCATAACAAACATCATATGCCCTTATATAATTTTCCCATTTTGTTACTTGCCTACTGGCTTCTAGTCGGTGCAGGATTTTTCTAAGTGAGTAATAACTTCGAACCTCTACTGTATGAGCTTCAAAGTATGGTCTGAGTTTTTTGGTAGCTGTAACTACTGCAAAAGCTAATTTCTCCAAAGCTGAGTAATTACATTCTCCCCTTTTTAGTACTTGGCTCATATAATAGATGGGATATTGCTCGCCCTATTTTTTCCTAACTAGCATTGAACTAACAGTTTCATTAGTTACAGATAAGTACAAAAACAAGGTTTCACCTGGTTTGGGGGTGTCTAGCAGGGGAGGCTAAGTGAGGAATTCCTTCAGTTCTTGGAATGTTGTTTGGCAATCTTCTCCTCTTTTGAATTATTTTTTAGCTTTGAGGGCTCTGTAAAAGGGAAGCCATCTTTTGGCCGAGCATGACATGAATCGCCCAAGTGTGGTTACTCACCCGTTTAGTCTCTATACATCCTTTATGGTTTTTAGAAGTTGCATCTCCTTGATGGCCTTGATTTTTTTTGGATTTGCTTCATTTCTCCTTTCTGACATCAGGTATCTAAGAAATTTCCTCGCTTTTATCCTGAAAGTACATTTTTTCAGGTCGAGCTTCATGCCAACTCTGTCTAAGATATTAAAGGCTTCTGTGATGTTGGTTGCATAACCTTCCAACTTCTTACTTTTGATTATCTTGTCATTAATATACACTTCAACTATTTTCCTGATCAAGTCTTTGAACATTTCAGTAACCAACCTTTGGTAGGTTACCCCTGCATTTTTTAGCCTGAAAGGCATTACTTTGTAATAGAATACACCCTCATCTGCTATGAAAGCTATTTTTTTCGAATCACTTGGCTCTATTAGTATCTGGTGGTAACAAGAAATGGCATCTATTAAGGAGCATACTACATGGCCTGCTGTTGCATCCACTAGGTGATCAATTGTTAGGAAGGGATAATGATCTTTTGGACAAGCTTTATTTAGATTGATGAAATTAACACACATCCTCCACTTGTCGTTTGCCTTTTTTTTTTAGGACAACATTTGCTACCAAGGTTGGGTATTAGACTTCTTTAATAAGCCTTACCTTTTTTAACTTGGCCACTTTATCGGTTATCACTTTCTATCTATTAAGAGTGAAACGCATTCTCTTTTATTGAATGGGTTTGATTGTTAAGTCAAGATTAAGCTTATGTGTCATGACACTTGGATCTATTCCCTTCATGTCTTCTAGTTTCTAAGCAAAAGTTGATATCTTATACTGGAGTGTCTGGATTACTGGGTCCCTACTTAGACTGGTGAGTGCTGATCCGAGCTTCACCTTCTTTCCTTTTTCCAACTCGACTTCACTAACATCATCTGCTGGCCCTACAATTATTTTCTCCTTTAGTTTTTCTAATAACTCGAATTGGAATGAGAGTTGGGATATGGTTTTGGCAGACTGTCTATAACACTCCTAAGTGGACTTTTGACTTCCTCAAACAACCACAATTCCCCCTACTCAGGGAGTTTTAGATACAATATCTCCATGTTAATAATTATGCTATGGTTATTCAAAACTAGTCTTCCCAAAATTGCATTGTAAGAGAAAGGAATATCAACCATGACAAACTCAGCATACATCTCCCTTTTGAATTATTCATTTTTTATGACCATAGTTATGTAATGTTTGTGATACCCAACATAGGCACAGATTTGTCACTTATGCCCATTAAAGGATGAGGGACTTTTGATAAGTCTTTTCTTTAAAGACTAAGTTTCTCATATGCATCTAAAATAATGAGGTTCACTGAGCTTTCGGTGTTAACTATAACACATTTCACCTTATACTGCTCATTCAAAAGGTGATAACCAAAGGGTTAGAGTATGGGTGAGCTACTTTATCATCCTCCTTACCGAAGGTTATGGGGGACTGACATAGTTCCTCCACTGCAAGTGCCATGTCCAAGCTATTTTTTGACTTTCTCTTTTTATCTTGCTTAGCAGGATTGGAACCTCCTGCTATTAAATTAATAGTGCCAATGGGTTCTTCATTATCACCCTATCTCGGTCTATGCTTCAATCTTTCCCTCCTATCTCTATCAAAATCGGATTGAGTATGGCAAGTGAAATGCCTTAGTGCGCCATCCCTGACCAACCTTTGAATCTCATCTTTTAACTGTCTACATTAATTAGTGTTGTGGCCAAAATCATTATAAAATCTACAGAATTTATTCTAGTCTCACTTGTTTAAGGTTGTAGGATTCAACTTTCTTGGGTATTTGATTGACTCCCTATTCTTCTGTATCCACATTAATAATCTAGACTAAGACTCATTCAGGGAAGTGTAATTTCTGTATTTGTCATGCCTTTTATCCCTATCATCAGTAGAATTGCTTTGTTATTTTGATATGTTATCTGAGTTGCTTTTCTTCTCCTCAGTTCTAATTTCCTTATCTAGCTTTAACAAAAGCTTTTCATCATCCAGGCGAATATACTTACGGGCCCACTCCATGAGCTGATAATAATTATGAGCTGGATTTTTAATGAGGGAATCTACGAATTTGACATTGGTGGACCCCTTTTTGATGGCTTTACAAGCAGTTTTATGATTTAGTTGCTCAACCTGGATGGCTTCTACATTAAAATGATCAATGTAACTTCTTAGTGACTTGCCCAAATTTTGCCTAACCTTCTGTAAGTCAAACAACAATTTCTTTGGTACGATGCAAGTGATGAATCTTTACTTAAATTTTGAGGCTAGATGCTGGAAGGTCGGGATTGAGTTAGGGCAGAGGTGTTGATACCACTTCTGAGCAAGTCCTATCAGGTTGATGGGAAGACCTTGCATAAGATGAAATCGTTAACATTTTATAATTGCATTATAGTTTTGAAATTTGCCAGGTGACTCCTTCGTTTAGATCTGCCATCATATTTGTCCAAGGTGGGCAATTTGAATTTTGGGGGAAAGGGTTTAGCCAAGATATCATCCATTAAAGGAGAATAGTCTCCCACACTAAAATCTTCATCAAGATCAAAATTGTTTTAAACTTTGAGTAGGGTTTTAATTTTGCCCCAGTCGATGCCTCTTTTTGTGAAATTTGCTTCAAAATCACCGACTTTTTCTTTGCCCTTTAACTATTGCAGCTATTATGGATTTGGGATGGCACTGTTTTCAGGGGCTCTTGAATTTTCTAATTGGGCATTTTAGTTTTTTAGGCCAGCGTTTTCTGCTTCTAGTTCCTTAATGCGTTGCATCAACTAGTATTCTCAGCAATAGTGGCACCGTTGATGGTACCATTACCAGTATGAGGGTCAATAGGAATTAGTGGTGGTTCCATGGGTAAAGAGTTTGAGGTTATGATGGTAACAATGAGAAAGAAGAAACAACAATCATGGAATTTATTTTTTATGAGAAAGGATTACTGAAGTAATCTTTCCCACAGACAGCGCCAATGATACTGTTTCCCTTTCTGGCAGGTTATGTATGCTGTGTCGACAAATTGGATCTGTAATGAAAACTAGATAATAGAATTAATGGGTAGAATTGAGTGATGTACATACTTGATGGCCCTTATATAGGCCTTTGATGTGGATTTCTGTTAGGATTGGGAGTCTATAATTGAGTAGAACTAAGAGTCTACTCCTCTGGTTGAGTCCACGTATGTATGGGATTTTGGGTGAGTAACTTTTTTATCCGAGTGTCTAGATATTGTCTTGCTCGAACTGTCCATTGCCTGTTCACTCGATATTCGTTACTTATCTTTTAGTATTATTTTACTTGTTGTGATATCACTTTTGTAAACTCTAAAGTACTTAAAAATTCTTTTTAAGCCCCATTTATATTAATGCTCATGCTTTAAAATGCAACCTAAAACTTTATTTTTGTCAAAATTTGTAAATTTTTCATCTGGTCCATACATTCTAACTAGATTAATCAAAACTCAATATTAATTGGTATATATTTTATTTTATCACAAATTTATAATATTATAAAACTTAAATAATGGTAAAATAAGTATAACAATATTATAAAATAAAAGTGAGAGAGAGAGAATGTTATCAGAAAAGGAAAGCTAGAAAGGCTAGAGAAATAGACAGCTTTAGCAATTTAACAGATCCAATTGTTCATCACATCTTCTCATTTCTCGACACTAAACAAACAATCCATTGTTATCAAACTTAGATGAGAGAAAAAGGAAAACTAGAAAGACCAAAGAAATAGACAAGTTGTGCAATTTATCAGACCTAATTGTTCATCACATCTTCTTATTTCTCAATACTAAACAAGTAATCCAAATTTGTGTGTTGTGAAAAAAAATGGAGAGATTTCTTTGAGTTTCTCTTCCTCATCTCAATTTTTACTATCGATTCTTTAATACAAAAGCAAATTTTCAAAATTTTCTTTCAAAGTGTTGTCCAGCCGCGGTGACAACCCCAGTTTAGGTGGCAAGTTTCACTTCTGTTATGGGCAGCATTGGACACAGAATGAAACATTAATTAAAAAGGTCATAAAGTGCATTTTGTCCTGTCGATTTCTGCATCTCCACATGGAGGCAAACACCAGCTTCCCAGAAGCATTTCTCAGTAGTAAATCAATTCAAACAGTTGATTTGAAAGTGGTTAAGCTTTACCATAATCACTTAATTTTAAAACAATTTACTAAAATAATGTTTGTTTATAAAAATGTCAACTAAAAATATGAAGATGTAAAGGTCTAGGCTTTCTCTTGAAAACCCCATTTCAAGTAGTATTTTTAAGTATCATTTAATGTGCATATAATGAGTATGTACTTTTGCTCTTGAAAGTAATTTGTCGCTTTTTGAAAATGTTAGTCAACTGGCATTTTTAAGAGCAAATAAAGTGCATAGGCTAACGTCATTCAGTCACTGGAAATTGAAGAAATATTCTCTACAACCTAACGAGAATTTAAAGAGAGGAGAGGCATGTGAAAAAAATTATTGCCCTCATTTCTTTGGTTACCCATATTCTTTCCTTCTCTCTTTGCTTAAATTAAGTTGTAATTTTTATAGTTGAATGCTTAAAAGATTTTTTTTTAATTCAATGTATTTTTTTTAACTTATTTAATTTATCTCAACGTAATTTATAGTGTTTTTTTTCTTAATTTTCCATAAATTATCAAAAAGTTATAGTTTATAATATTTTTAAATTATGAAATAAAAAAATTATATTAATCTGTTAAATAAAATTTTTTTTATTTTCTAATTTTATTGTTTAATAACTATGATAAAGTTAAATTTATGACACTAAAATTATAAAATATAATGTAGATTAATAAAATTATAAAAATAAAATGTCAACATAATAAATCATAACTATCATAATAAATATTTACATTATAAATAAATAAGTTGAAACGAATTATTTTATAATTTCATCTTCTCCTTATATTAAAGTTTAAATAGACTTTAAGTGCTTTTAGATATCTACATATAATATTTTAAAGAAAAAGATTTGTTAAGCATTCAAATGTAGAGATTGCAACCCAATTAAGCACAGAAAAAAAAAGGAGAAAATATAGACAATCGAGTAAATGAGAACAACAATTTTTCACATGCCTTTCCTTCAATTGTTCACATGCCTTTACTTCTTTTAAATTCGCATTCAGCTATTTTATGAGCAGAGTATATTTCTCTAATTTCTAAGAATTGGACAGCATCAACATGTGCTCTTGAAAATGCCAGTTCAAAAATACATTCTCGTTGTATGCATATGCACACATAGAAAAATGATAATTGAAAATGCTACTTACGATGGCATTTTTCAAAGCAAATCTAGACTGTTAAATCTTCATTTTTAATTGATATTTTTATAAATAAATATTATTTTGATAAATTATTTCAATTTCACGTTATTTTTCTAAATAATTTTTTATTTTACATTATTTAAATAATTAATCCAATAACTTTTCCATCACTTTTATTTTCCTTCCTTATCTTCTCTCCTTCATTTTCTTTCCTCTCTAACAAAGTTTCCAAACGTAGGCTTAATCTTTGAACGCGGGAGAGTGAGATAAGGAGAGAGAGTGTGTTGCATAGAGTAAAACAAAATGTGTTCCGATGATGTGAGAAAGAAGAAATCTAGAAAGAGCATAGACAGGTTGAGTAATTTACTGGATTCGCTTCTTCATCACATCTTCTCTTTTCTCGACACTATACAAGCAGTCAAAACTTGTGTGCTGTCAAAGAGATGGAGGGATTTTTGGGTTGCTCTTCCTCACCTCAATTTTGACTATCGATCCTTTAAAAGAGAAAAGGATTTTCAAAAATTCGTTCGCAAAGTCATGTCTAGCGGCCATGAAAACCCCAATTTTGGTGGCAAGTTTCGCTTCCGTAAGCCGTATTGGACCGTGGATGAAACCTTAATTAAAAAGGTCATAAGCTGCATTGTGTCCTATCAGTTTCAGCATCTTCACATGAAGGCATACATAAACTTCCCAGACGCACTTCTCAGTAGTAAATCAATTGAAATGCTTGATTTGAACTTGTTTAAAAGTTTACCTCGTTCATTTGCTTCTTTTGAAATGCTGAATTCATTGCATCTGAAAAAATTCATTTTGCCGCCATTGATCAAACTGATGAGTTGCTTGATCCTTTTGTTAATTGTCCCAATTTGAAGAACTTAAGCATAACCAATTGCAGCTTTGTTGGCCTAAAGTCTTTTAGAATATCTGGGATGCAACTACTTAGCCTTTCACTTGAGGATGGATGGAGCCGGAAATTTTGCTTGGATTTAAAGATTGAAATTTTTGCTCCAAGCGTCACTTCCTTTTGATATAAATGTAATTGCTTGGAGCCTATGGTTTTCGGTGAGGTCAATCTTCCTTCTCTTAAATATGTGGATGTTCCTGTTTCCTCTATATTTTGAAGTAACTTATAAACCTTTTACAACAATCAAAGTCTTAAAAGTATCTTTACTCTGTTTGCTTTGTATCTCTTTAAGTTTGTCTATTATCTCATTTGGATTTTGGTGGTTCATGTGCCTAGTCCTTTACTTTGGTTCCCGGTTTACTAAAAAAACAACCTTCTCCCTTAACAATTTGAAGTCCGTGAAATTGCACTTCCCCTGCAATACTAAATCATCGTCATCATCAAGAATGATCTTGTAATCATCAAATCTTGAAAGTACTCATACATCTACCTTTTTTGTTTTTTTTTTTTTTTGGAAAAGTGTATTCTATATCATGCTTCAGTTACTTCTTTGTGATTTTGTTTCTTCTACTGCATCATGATGCTATTTTTAAAGCCAAAAGCTATCCCATGGTTTTCCCTTTTACCTTATTTCATAAAGACAAAGCCAGCAATTTTTCAATTTATTTACTTGTTTATTTATTCTCTCAAGGGCATCAATAATCTAGTCTAGATTATTTGCATTCTGCAGCCTCCAAAACAAGTTATAAGAGTACAATAGCCTTTCAAGAGCAAGGTTAATTGCAGAACCTTGGCTTCTTTATTTTTTTAACCCCTATTTTGGAGATTTTGAAAACATGTATGATTGTGGAGTTAAGATAAGTACATCATTTTTTGCTTTCAATGCGCATGAACATTTGTGATTTTAGGCTGATAATTTTAAGTGAATTGTGATACAAGTGAATTTTGTTCCCAGTTGTGTTGACCATATTGTCTTATTTATGACAAAGGAAATATTTTGACATTGTTGCTGCTTGCTTTTCCTTTCCTTGTGTCTTCATCTTAACTATGATTGCTCTATGGTTGAATTATTCCACTAGAACATTTGACTCTGCTTTATGGATTATGGTTTACTCATTCACCTCACGAATAACCTAGTCTGCCTACACCATTTGCACTGCACAAAACACTGCTAGTTATAAGAGTACAATACAAAGAGTCCTTCGCTTCTTTTTCTTCCTTTACCCCTATTTTGGGCATTCTGAAAACGTACATGCTTTTAAGATTTGAAAAAAGTCCACCTTTTTTATCTTTTCAAGAAAAGTTTATGCATTATAAAGTTGGCAATCATTGCCAACATTTACTAATAACAACACAGTAAAATTACAATTACTACTAACAACACAGTAAAATTTTCTTGTTCACCGTCCTACTAGCTATTCTTTTATTGGTTATTTCTTTATATATATATTGAAGATCGGGAGGGGGAGCATTTGAATGAACAAAAAATCATTTTAAATATAATATTTACGAAAAATGGCTGAATATTTGAATAAAGGAAAAAAGTATGAGTTAATATTACAATAGGGGCTGAATATTTGAATAGATCAGAAAGCACAAATGAAATTTGTAATCTTGACCAAAAAAAAAGGGACTGCTTAATGTCCTTAACAAATAGGATAACCTTAAACCTTGCAATCTTAATTCTAAAGAAAACATACGTACACAACACTCCTTAATTTTATATGCTCTGACCATTAATAGTTATCTAAATGCATATGACCATTCCACTGAAGCTATTCCTCCGGCATATGGCCTTAATCTGTCATATGTGATTGTGTGCTTGCATTTCTTGAAAATTCTTCTAAAGTCTACCTTGGTAACTACAAGTGGAGTTCATTTAAGACTGAGAAGAGATACTACCGGCTAAGATATTGCAAATTTGATGGAATAGCCCATTGGTTGATTAGTGTCCTTCCAGCCATAAGTTGGTATTCCTTTGGCTTTGGTACGTCGGCTTTCTTGACTAGTATTTGACAGTTTTGTGTTCATAAGCTAATGCTGATTTGATATTAAATTTTACCATATTGAAATTATCTTCATGTATTAGCTTTTCTGGTTTTTAAGTAAGCTTTTTGCATATTTCTTTGGTAGTAAAGCTTGAATTTCTGTTCAATTTGTGTAAATCATAGCAAGTTGTTTCCTTAATTGGATTCAATTAGTTATGCTGGGCTGTGGTTTTTTCTAGTGTGATGTGTTTGTTGATTTGAAAATTTGTTCTTCATTCTATTTTACCATGTGCCGAAAAGGATACCTTCATTTTCCCTAGGGAAAAGAATAAGTAGAATTTTGTATCGTGGGCATCTTGCCTTCACATTTTATTAAAGAATAACTTAGTTTCTAGATGACCTTAGATCAATGAGTCTTAGCTAATATTATTCTTCTCTGTTAATGATATTATATTCTGTAGCCTATATAATTATTTTGAAGCTTATTTTGGACTGCTGTGAAAAATGTTGATTTCTTTCTGTAAAGGCTAATTTGTGATTGAATTTGGAGAAGGATTTCTTGCATGAAGATGCCTATATGTGAAAAATATTTATTTTGAACTGCTGTGATAAATATTGAATTTTCTTTTCCACTGAATCCTGGATGTGATGTGAAGCTGCTTACAAATAAAGTTCTACAACAGTTGAAGACTTGAAGCTGTCTAATGGTTACCTTTAGCCTTTTCATACAAAATGTTTAAACTGTTTTAAACGAAGTTCTATAATTGTCATTAGCCTCATCCAACTGATCTGCTACAGTAAACATTAACTGAGCAGGATGATGGTAATAGTAATGGTTATGGTTGTTCTACAAAACTCCACATATATGGTCTAGAAAACCAATGGTTGTTATTTCGTATGAAGGGGGGTTCTGTTTTAGTCTTTGAGTAGCCATTATCTGGTATGGTTTGTGGCTCTCTCCCCTTTTTGAAAATTCATATGATGACATCAACATCTTCTAATGATAGTCCCTTCCACTTTTTATATATTATAAATTTACATGTATATATATATATACACTAAATTGCAATTTATTATGTGGTGTAGTATTTTATTCACAAGTAGTTTCTTAATTATTTAGTATTTAATTAATAAAAAAAGAGTCCATTAAATATGGAAATTCCTAAGTTTATAGAATTTTAAGAGTCTTAAGCCCGGATAAAGGAGGAGAGTTGCGATAGGTGATAACCAGCGTAAAAATTTCGTCACACCTTATGATATGGATTCAAATGATATAAATTTTGGGGCGTCCTCTACTAATGAGGCGCTACATCGAAGCTCAGGTGTAGTGAGAAATATGCAAGGGTGTAGGGCATTCACCGAAAGCGACGCACCATGCCGGCGCCCGGGTGTGGTGTTAAGTGAGCAAGGGTTCCCACATCATGGACGGGTGTGGGTAAAAAAGTTAGCCCATAGGATAGATAGTAGAACAGATAGTGGAACAGAACACAAGATAGACATAGAAAACAATAGAAGATATCATAGAAGGAGACCAATTAGGAAGGAGCAGGATAGGAGGAGGATCGGGGTTGGTATTTGGAATGTTGGATTACTTACAGGAAAATTAATGGAGCTTGTGGATACCTTGGAAAGGAGAAGGGTGAATATTGCTTGCATTCAGAAGACTAAATGGGTAGGAGAGAAAAGTAAGGAAGTGGGTAATTCAGGGTACAAACTGTGGTTTACCGGAAAGGAGAGAAACAAGAATGGAGTGGGCATAATCATAGACAAGACATTGAAAGACGCAGTAATAGCTGTGAAAAGAGTAGGAGATAGAATTATATTAGTAAAGCTAGTACTAGAAGGAGAAACAATAAATATAATTAGTGCTTATGCCCCACAAATAGGACTAGACAGTGAGAGTAAACAAAAGTTTTGGGAAGATATGGATGATTTAATGCAAAGCATACCGAATGAAGAGAATGTTTTCATTGGTAAAGATTTGAATGGACATGTAGGAAGTGATAGACAAGGTTATGAGAATGTTCATGGAGGTTTTAGTTTTGGCAGTCGAAATGAAGAGGGAAAAAGCATCCTTAATTTTGCTATGACATACGACCTAATACTAGCAAATACCTACTTTATAAAAAGAGAGTCACACTTAGTGACTTTCAAAAGTGGACAACATAGAAGCCAAATCGACTTCCTCGTAACCAGGAAGACAAATAGAGCTCTATGCAAGGATTGCAAGGTCATTCCAAGAGAGGTTTTAACAAGTCAACATCGGTTGGTGGTCTTAGATGTCAAGTTTAGGAACAATTCAAGTAAAGTCATAAGAAATAGTGTAGCTCGAACAAAGTGGTGGGAGTTCAAAGGAGTAAAGCAAGTGAAGTTCAAAAATGAGCTTCTCAAGTCCGAAGTATGGAAGCTGGGTATGGAGGCCAATGATATGTGGATACAGATGGCATCAAATATTAGAGAAGTAGCTAGAAAAGTACTTGGAGAGTCCAAAGGACATGGACCACCCTCAAAAGATAGATGGTGGTGGAATGAGGAAGTACAAAAGGCAGTGAAGAGAAAAAGGGAATGGTATAAGAAATTACCTAAATGTGATAATAATGAGGCATATGAACAGTACAAGATAGTAAAGAAAGAGGCAAAAGAGGCAGTTAGTCAAGCAAGAGCACAGGCCTTTGAAAAGTTATATGAGAAACTTGGAACTAAAGAAGGGGAGAAAGATATTTATAAATTAGCAAGGAGGAGAGAAAAGAAATATCAAGATCTTAATCAAGTTAGGTGCATTAAGGATAAAGAAGGAAAAGTGTTGGTAAAAGATGAGGACATTAAAGAAAGATTGAGAAATTATTTTAATGATCTCTTTAATAATAGTCAAAATGGTAATAGCGTGAATATAGACTATAGAATAATAGAAAAGAATTTGAATTATACTAGAAGGATTAGATCTTTAAAAGTAAAGGAAGCACTTAAGAGATGAAAGTAGGTAAAAGCCTGTGGACCCGATGAAATACCAATTGAAGTGTAGAAGTGTTTGGGAGATATGGGAGTGGCATGGTTAACTAAATTATTTAATAAGATTCTAAACTCAAAGAAAATGCCTGATGAATGGAGGATGAGTATTTTAGTACCTATTTTTAAAAATAAGGGAGACATACAAAGTTGCTCAAACTATAGGGGAATTAAACTCATGAGTCATACTATGAAGTTATGGGAGAGAGTTGTGGAGCATCGACTACGTCATGATACTTCTATCTCTCCTAATCAATTTGGTTTCATGCCCGGTCGTTCAACTATGAAAGCGATCTTTCTCATTAAAAGCTTGATAGAGAAATATAGAGATGTAAAGAAAGATCTACACATGGTTTTTATTGATTTGGAGAAGGCTTATGATAGTGTTCCAAAAGATGTCTTATGGAATGTGTTAGAACAAAGGAGGGTATCTATTAGGTACATACAAGTATTAAAAGATATGTATGAAGGAGCAACTACTATTGTGCGCACAGTGGGAGGGGACACAAGAGATTTTCCGATCTCAATTGGATTACACCAAGGATCAGCCGTAAGCCCTTACCTTTTTACATTAGTTTTAGATGAATTGACGAAACATATGCAAGAGAGTATTCCTTGGTGCATGATGTTTGCGGATGATATTGTTCTGATAGATGAGACACGAGAAGGAGTCAATAGAAAGCTAGAGCTTTGGAGAAGTACTCTAGAGTCAAAGGGTTTTAAGTTAAGTAGAACGAAGATAGAATACATGCATTGCAAGTTCAGTGAAGGCCAAACTGGTGATAGGGAAGGAGTTAGTTTGAATGGAGTGGTACTGTCCCAAAGTAATCACTTTAAATATCTAGGCTCAGTCTTTCAAGTAGATGGGGGATGTGAGGAGGATGTTAGTCATAGGATTAAAGCCGGATGGTTGAAGTGGACGTGCCACGGGAGTTTTATGTGATCATAAGATTCCCAATAAGTTGAAAGGAAAATTTTACCATACAGCCATACGACCGGCTATGTTATATGGTAGTGAGTGTTGGGCACTGAAAGAGTCGTATGCGTCTAAGATAAGAGTTGCAGAGATGAGAATGTTAAGGTGGATGAGTGGTCATACTAGACTAGATAAAGTCCGTAATGAGAGTATTAGAGAAAAGGTAGAAGTGGTGCCAATTGAAGATAAGTTGATGGAAGGGAGATTGAGGTGGTTTGTTCATGTGAAGCTTAAACATACGGAGGCTCCAGTTAGACAAGTAGAGCACATTAGGTTAGAGGATAGAAAGAAAAAAAGAGGTAGACCTAAATTGATTTGGAGGAGAGTAGTACAATATGACCCAGAAGCATTACACGTTTCTAAGGATTTAATCCAAAATCGTTTAGAGTGGAAAAAGCGAATCCATATAGCCGATTCCAAATTTTTGGGATAAAGGCTTAGTTAAGTTGAGTATAGAATTTTAAGATATTAAACTTTATAAGATAATTTTTTGCCAAAAAAATTCTAAATTTATCTAATAAGAATAAGAATAATTATTATACAATTTGTGAAAAAAAAAATACCACAAATTAATAGATGATGGTCAAAAACATTTTATATACAGTATACTAATTATAATAGACTTTTAACTATTTTATTTCTAAAAGTTTTCTTCTAAAATAAATAAACGTAATTTTTTTGATAATTAATGTGAATTAGTTTTTAAATTTTTATGTTAATTTTTAACATAAAAAATATAAATCAATTTTAATTAGTTTATGATTTTTTATTTTTTTTAATTTTAAGATATTTCTATTTTATTTAAAATATAATATTTTTTAATATTAATTAAAATTTTGTCTTTTATTATTATAATATCAAATTACCATTATTATTCTTATTCTATCTCATTATTCATCCCTTTCCACTTTTATACCATAATAATAATAATAATAATAATAATAATAAACTACTGTCAATTATATGCATTTTCATTTTCATTTGTAATAATATCAGTTTAAAATATATTTAATTTGAAATTTTATTAAAAATTATAAATTTAAATATTATAATTAATATATAAATTTATCATAAAATATATTTATGAAAAATTAAATAGTAAAAAACTAATTAAAAATAACAGTACATTAAACACTTTTTTATACTATATTCATGTAATTTTGTATCAAATTATTTTGATGTAAAATTTATTTTTAAGTATCATAAAAAAAAACAAATTTATTTTTAAGTATCATAAAAAAAACTATTTTAAAGTATATCCTTTTTTTATGAGAAATTATTATTTAGTCCTTGTATTTAATAAAATTAACTACTTAGATCTTGTATTTTGAAAAATATATAATTTAGTATATGTATTTTATTTTTGTTAAATTATTTAGTTTTTCTGTCAAATTTTTCTTTATTCATGCTATTTAAATTATTATTTAGTCCTGCTATTTTAGGAAAATTAATTATTTGATCTTTATATTTCGAAAAATACTATTATTTAGTCTATTTATTTTAGTGAAACTAATTAGTTGATTCATGTATTTTGAAAAATATGTTATTAGATAAAAATAGAAATTTTATCATGTAGAGACTAAATCTAATTTTACATTTCTTTTTATATTTTCAATTGTTTAGACATCATTTTTTTATTTTTCTACTAGAAATAATTTTTTTTATTACTTATAAATTTAAGGAAATTGATTAAATTTTTTGTGTAGATAGCTTGTACTATTTTTATCAATAGATGAACACAAATAGCGAATAAAGGGGAGAAGGGTGCGCATGTAAAGGAAAAGAAATATAGAGAAAGAAAAATAAGGGGAGATAAGAGAGAAATAAGGGTGATAGGATTAGGGTAGTTTAGGTATAAAAATAATTATAGGACTAAATAATTAACGGAGTCAAATTATAAAAATTAATTAACATGTTTTTTCAAAATATAAAGATTAATTAATTAGTTTTACTAAAATATAATAATTAAATAGTAGTTTAATTATTATTAACTAACGAAAAAATTAATTGAGATAAAATAAATTAATGGAAATAAAATATATAAGTTAAATAATATATTTTTAAAATACAAGGATGAAATATTTAGTTTTATTAAAATAAAAAAAAAGTAACAGTAATTTACTTTTTTTTGTAATGATAGGAACTTCTATAGTAACCGAGCCTAAAACACTCAATTCATGAAAAGGGCTGAGCCCTTAAAATTTCTAAAAATCATTGCCCAGATGAGTTGGGCTTCGCCCAATTATAGCAGCAGCAGCAGAAGAGTCAAAAGCTGAAGAGTGATAGTAGGAGACAGACAAAATTGCAGAGTGAAAGCAGAATGTGTTCCTCCGATGTGAGAAAGAAGAAAGCTAGAAAGGGCAGAGACAGGTTGAGCAATTTACCGGACTCAATTCTTCATCACATCTTCTCTTTTGTCGACACTAAACAAGCGATCCGAACTTGTGTGCTGTCAAAGAGATGGAGACATTTTTGGGTTTCTCTTCCTCATCTCAATTTTGACTATGAATCCTTTTCTCCAAAATGGCATTTTCAAAAGTTCGTTCTCCAAGTCTTGCCTATCCGGCGTGACAACCCCAATTTTGGTGGCAAGTTTCACTTTCGTTATGGGCTTTGGTTGAGGGCTAAAACCTTAATGAAAAAGGTTATAAGCTGCGTTGTGTCCCGTAGGTTTCAGCATCTTCACTTGGAGGCAAACACAAGCTTCCCATACGCACTTCTCAATTGTAAATCTATTGAAACGCTGGATTTGAACTCATTTAGTACTTTACCACTGTCATTTGCTTCTTTTACAATGCTGAATTCATTGCATCTGGAAAATTGTTCTTTTGCCGTTTCTGATCAAACTGATGAGTTGCTTGATCCTTTTGTTAATTGTCCCAATTTGAAGAACTTAAGCCTAATCTGTTGCAACTTTGGAAGCGCAAAGTCTCTTAGAATATCTGGGTTGCAATTACTTAGCCTCTCACTTCAGAATGGACTTCAGAATGCATATTGCCCGCAGTTAAAGATTGAAATTTTTGCTCCAAAACTCAACTTCTTTATATATCATTGGATAGGGCCTATGGTTTTTGGTGAGGTCAATTTTCCTTCTCTTAATGTTGTGGATATTGCAGTTTATCGAGTTTATCCATCGTTCGACGGGGAAAATGCCAATATGAATTTGATCAATTTGTTCCGAGGATTCCATAATGTGCAATTTGTCAAACTGCATTATAATACAATTGAGGTATAGACATCTTCATAAACTACACTATTTTTATGATTTATATATATATATATAAATTGTTTACTCTGCATTTTGTGTGTAACTACAATCAAAGGCTTACAAGTATCTTTAATCTGTTTGCACTGCAACTCCTGAAGTTTGCCTATTCTCTCACCTGGATTTTGGTGTCTCATGTGCCTAGGTCCTTACTTTCGTTCCTGGTTTACTGGAAAAACAACTTTGCCCCTTTACTAATTTGAAGTCCTTAAAATTGTGCTTGCCCAACTATACTAAATCATCAAAGATGCCTTTTCATGTTATGCGCTACTTGCATGGTGACTCATCTGGTGCTGATCTTATAATCGTCAAATCTTGAAGGTACTCATATATCTACTTCTTTTATTGTATTCGATATTATGCTTCACTTACTTGTGATTTTATTTCTTCTTATTGATAATGATGCTATTTTTTAAGCCAAAAATTATCCCCTAATTTGCCCCTTCACCTCATGTCACAAAGATAAAGCTAATCATTTTTCTTTTTCTTTGTTTCTCTCATGGGCCTCAATAATCAAGCCTAGACCATTTGCATTCTGCAGCCTCCAACACTTAAAATTTTAACTTGTGATCCTCACCGTTTCATTAATCTTTAACTTTTTAAATTACTTTATGACAAAATTATTTAAAAAATATATTTTTTAATTCTTTTTATACATAAATTAATAATAATTTATGTAATTACTTTATTTAAAATATAGTACCATTATTTTATTTATAAAAACAATTTAAAACTTAATAATACATCGTTCAAATAAATTTGGTGACATTAAATTCTTGCCTAATATAATAAGATTACAAATTTGAACTATTTTAACATTTGATTCATTAATCAAATTATTATACGCATTCTATTTTTTAATTTGGCTTTAGTTAATATTTTCAATTATTGTTACTTGTAATCAAATTTTCGATGCAATTTTATTTTTATGTATATTTGACTTTTTTAGGCTGAAAAAAATATAGTTATTTCATTAAAATAGGAAAATAATCTAATGTAAAAAGGTAAATGAAAAGAAAATGAAAAAAAAAAAAATGCTAACTCCTTATAGTGAAGAGTTGAAAAATAACTCTCAATTTTTTAGGAAAAAATTATATTAACTATATAAAAAAGTGTAGATTGTGTATTTGAGTGACTTTATGTAAAGAATTTAGGTTGACTTTATATTAATTGACTATAATATAATATTAATTTTTATTTGATTATTTTAATTTAATTCATAATTTGTTTCCATTCAACTCTTTTTTTACAGAAAAAATTAATTTATTTGAATTTTATTGTGCTTAATGGGTGAAAAAAGTAAAATAAGAATTAAAAATAATAATATTTATAAATCGAGACTAATAACTCTTAAAAGAAACAATAAAAATAAAAGAGCAAATTAAAAGAGGATTTAAAGGCAATTAGATGAGAATGCTTGGTGAGAAGAAAATATTTAGTGTGTGTCAAATGGCAGAATGTATCAACTATTTATAGGTAAAAAGATAGAGAAAATTCATATCAGATTTAATTAAGATATTAAATTATGTTAATTAAAAAATTTATTCTTTAATTAAAAGAATTTTAACATTTGTTATTTAAAATATCAACGCTAAAAAACATTAGCTATAAATTTTAGCCAAATAAGTTGATAGCTGCTCTCAAACTAATAACTCTAATTTCCATAATTTTTTTTAATAGCAATAAGTTATTCTTTGTTTTTTTATAATAATAATAATAATGTAATCATTAATAATATTAAATATAATTACAATTAATGTATTTAAAAATATTATATTTTTATGAAAATAAACATGACCATTAAATATTATATTTCATAACAATATTTAATAAGAAAATATTCATTATTTATAAAAAAATATTCATTAAGATTTTTTTTTATTTGTCGACTTTTTTTTTCTTAGCTTTAACTTTGGCCCAATATAAGTTTCCTTATAAAGTAAAATTGTGCTTAAATTACAAAATATATTATTAAATACTTTGTTAAAGTGTTCACGTAATAAAATAGATTGTTAATTAAAAGAAAACACTAATTATTTACTTAAAACTCATTAAAAGGACTCCATAACTCAAAAGAAAATAATAATTAATATAATTATATATCTCAATTAAAATTATTAATTATTTAATAAATAATAATTCTC
The DNA here is from genome assembly GCF_030052815.1 of Hevea brasiliensis. Lineage (NCBI taxonomy): Eukaryota > Viridiplantae > Streptophyta > Magnoliopsida > Malpighiales > Euphorbiaceae > Hevea > Hevea brasiliensis. The sequence continues at coordinate 30,019,331 of NC_079506.1, forward strand.
CAAATTAATTATTTAATAAATAAAGGTATTTTAATCCATTGATAAGTTTGCCCGCATTCATATATATATATATATATATATATATATATATATATATATATATATATATATATATTTTTTTTTTTTTTTTTTTTTTTTTTTTTTTTTTTTTGAGGATGCTTTAAAAAATTTTTAAGGAAATTTTGAGGTGAAAATTTAGTGTTTGGTTGATGAGAAAAAAAAAATTGAAAATTTGAATTCCTTTTTGTGTTTGGTTGAAGTAAAGGATTTTTTTTATATGCTTGTTAATAAATTTTAATTTAAATATTTATAAATTTTTTAATAATATTTTATTTATTTTATAGATTTTATAAAAATATTTTATTTATTTAATAACAATGTAAATTAAAATAATTTATCTATAAACATAATTATTAAAATTTAATTTTTAAAAATAAATTTATTTATTCAATGAGCTTAAATGGCCATTGGGTTACTGGTTAAGGGCTTAAATGTCCTTTTCTTTTTAACTCTTTAGTGGAGATTTAAGGGTGATAAGGTTTTGGAATTTTTTGAGATATTTTAAAAGTTTAATGGTTTAAGTAGCTATTTTAAAAGGTTTAAGAGCTTAATTGGCCCATTTGATTTGATCATAACTTAAATGACTATTTGCTAATTTCTCAAGGTTTAAAATGGACTTTTGCCTAGTGTTTCTCTATAGGTTTTGCTTAGTGATTCTCTATAGGTTGTTGAGAGATGGATTTGAAGATGAAGAGTTGGATTTGTATTGGGCTGGGATTTTAGTTTTCTTTTTTCTCTTTTATTTTAGTAAATAATAAATATTATTAGTGTTTAAAATATAAAATTAATATTTTATTACTAAAATATTATTATTTTAATTTTTTCCTTAAAAAAAAGAATTTGTTAAAAGGTTTTGGATTGATTTAGCTCAAATATAGAAATTTTTTTCATAAGATAAAACACAAAGAGAGAAGATTAGGTTAGCATAAGAGCCGACATAAAGTACACTTGAAGTGAGGAATTAAATGTAACACCCTTAATTTTTAAATAATTATTTTATATGTAATATTATTATTTTATTATATTAAATATTATGAAAATTTATTTAGAATTTTTCTGAATTTTAAAAATTAGGTTTAATTTTCTTAAAAAAACAAATTCATTAATTAAAAAATAATAATTTAAAGACCATGTGGCAAATTAAAAATCATATTTGGATTTCACAAATTTTTGTAAGTTTTCTAGAATTTTTTTGAAATTTTTGAGCCTTGTTTTTTATCTCAGAGCAGAGTAAAAATTCAATTTTGAGTATTCTGAATCGAATTGGCTAAATCGAACCGAGCTGAATCGAATTGGCTAAATCGAACCGAGCTGAATCGGACCGATCGAATATAATCGGCCCAACCACTTTTTCTTTCTTTCTCCCTACGCGCCTGACACCCTTTCTCTCCTTCACATTTTCTCTCTCCTCTCTCCTCCCCTCGCCGGCCAGCAACCTCTCCACCCTCCCCCACTCATCGGTGACCAGCCTGAGCCCTCCCTCGCCGCCGGCCACCTCCTAAAACACTGAAAACACATGCTAGAAGTCCCTTACATGTGCGTTCGATCGTCCAGCTTCCCGGTCAAAATCCGACCACCAATTGGACTGGGTCTTATCCCAAACCTCATCTATACTTTGAAAGCTTTTTATAAACACCAAGATCACAAATTTTTATCGAGCGATTTGTCCAATTTTAACCCTGGAAGTTTTAGCCCATTTTAATCTCTAGGCTATATTTTTCTCAAACTGGGGACACCACGGAGATTCCGAGAGTACCGGCGTGCTCCATACGACAAGAGTTTAGCGACAATATAAATTTCAAAATTTTTCGACACAAAAAATTTGATAGGTCCCACACAGTGTTTTTTCAAGCTTCAAATGAGCTTATTTAATTTTGTAATAATTTTATTCTAACCCCTGGTATTGTGGGCTTCGCGTAGGTACTTTCATTTTGTGGAAATTCAACCGTTACCCGAATATACAATTTCGGGCTGAGCAAATAGGCTGTCGAAGCTGCTTCAGAATCGGATCAAATTTATAATCTGCCCCATCTTTTTCAGATGCCCCAGACGCGTTCCAAACTTCAGAATTGGCATAGATAAACCCGAACTCTAAGTTTCTTCAATTTCATAGTATTGGGTTTAGAATAAAAATCTATAAAATATCCGTGGGTAGTTAGAAAATTATAATTCCTTTTGCATTAGCTTTATAATATTGCTTAGAAAATTATAATTCCTTTTGCATTAGCTTTTTAATATTGCTAAGGACCGCAGGGTAAAATTTTAGAATTTTTAAAGCTCGTTTGAATGATTGTTGAAGAATGTTAGTTTCAAGGACTAAAACGTAATTTTCTAAGTTTGTGAGTATTGACTGTTTTGGAGGGCTCAAGAGGAGCCATATAATATTGATGGGATGTGAATATGGGAGATGTGTTTTAGAAGTGTTATTTAGATCATTTTGCAGGTTAGGTAGGTCCTAGGTATAGGGGGAACTCTGTTGGATTTTTTACAAAACTTAAGATGTCCTTTAATTCTTCAAAGTTTTGTTTTAAGTAAATATTGATTAGTTTATAATGTAATTCTTTAGGTGAGCCGAGTCAGCCTTCTTTCTCCACCCAGTCGCCACAGTAATTTGTGAAGTACTATGAATAGATATTGATTTTACTTATAATTTTAATATTATTATGTATTCAAGGCATGTTCATGCATCACTTATAGATATATGTAAATAGTTATTTACTAGGCACGCCTTGTATTGCATTTATATTTGATGATGTTGTTGTGATTGTTGCTTTATGGCGATCTGGAGCTGTGTGTGTGAGTTGGTATGTATGAGTTGTGTATATGCATATGGATAGGACAGGTAAACGCAACTGGAGCTTAACTCGCTGGGACCCGATCCTTATTACGGAAAAGTTGGGGTAGGCATGGCTTTGAGTTGATCTCACTGGCCTCCACATTTGGATATTAAGAGAAAGTTCAGTTTTGAGTTGATCTCGCTGACAGAAATTGGAATTAAGAGAACTGTATAGGGGATTTGCTTCCATATATATATGTGTGTGAGTATGAATTGACACACAGATGTGTGAGTGTTTCAGATTGCCTTTGATGTGAGTATGGCTTGACCTGTCTGAACTGTGTGAAGGTGTTGCATTCATTCTTAGGGATGCACTAGACTTAGGTTGTTATAGAAATTATTTGTAAAAATCAATATATTACTCTATGAGTTGAACGCTCACTCTTGTTCACCCATTTTTCCAGGCTACAGGAGGACTCTTACTTATATTTAACCTGCTTCCTACCTCACAGGTCTCTTAGTTGTTCTATCTATGTTTGTGTTGTAAATTTTGAAAGTTCTAAAACTCCGCATGTGTTAGAAGATATTTTATTTGACTTGGGACTGTAATAGATTATTGTTTAAAATCTGTAACTTATTGATTTTGTATATGTGGATTTGTGGATTGAATGGGTTATGTGGATGAGGGAGCTGAGCTCCCAGTGATCATATTGAGTTGTTAATGATTGTAAAGGTGAGTTGAGCTCCCTAAATGATTTTATTTTGTGATAATAGGTCGGGTGAGCAAAAAATTCCCTGTTGGGTAGTCCAGTTTATGGTCGAATTTTGTCCGATTGATTTCTTGAAAATGGACTTGAATATGGGCTTTGAGGTTGAGCTAGAGAATAGTTAGGCTTACTAAGGGCTTTGAGGGCCTTATATCGACCCTAGTCCTTGTGTCAGTCCGGCTTAGAATTTGGATCATAACAAAGTTGATATCAGAGCCTAGGCTCTAGATTTATGGGAAATATATGTCTAAGGCCTTAAGAAGAGTCTAGCTAGGAGTCACATACGGAGTATAGGATCCATGTTCGCCCTTACACTGTCATCCTTACATCTAGTTTCTACTTCATATACCTATGTGTGATTATGAGTTTGTAGAGATGTTTAGCATGTTATTTTGGATTTTGTGGGCTAATACTACTGAATTTCATGAAAATGCGTAAAAGTAGAAAGGCTGCCACAACGCCAGAATGGGAAGTGCTGGATAAAGTATCGGCATAAGATGAAGCGCCTGCCCCAAGGAAATGGGGCAGGAGACCTAGAGCTGCTCAAGTAAAAGAGTAGCAGCCACCAGTTCAGGAATAGTCTTTTATGGCCCAGGGTCCTATGGATTCAATGGCAGCTACTTTAGCTAGTCTACAGAGGACCATTGATATGATGGCACAGTATATGGTCCACCCTCCAAAACAGTAGCAGCCCACAGTACAAAGAGTGGAACCGTATAACCAAATTGTAAATTTTAAGAAATTGGTGGCGGGTACTTATAACACTATGGATGATGTCTACCGGTTTTTGGACTCCTACAGACAGGCAATGATGGAGCTGCAATTAATTGATAGGAGATTAATAAAATGTGGGCAGCATGTATTGAGGCTCGTGCAGTGGATGTTAGATTATGTGCTTCCTCGCATTGAGGGGCTATCATGGACATAGTTTGTTAAGCTATTCATCAACATATTTGTACCAGAGAGTTTAAAGATCAAAAGCAATGGGCCTTTGAGGCCTTAAGATAGAATGGTAGATCTATAGATGAGTATGCTTCTGAATTCCTAGAGCTGAGCAAGTATGCCCTAACAGCAGTGGCTACAGAAAGTATGAAAGTGAAGAGGTTTCTGAAGGGGCTGGATAGAAAGTATGCAAATCTGGCTATGTTGTCAGATCAACCCTTTGATGTAGTAGTGGATAGGGCCAGGCAAATTGAAATTAGCTACATAGGAGATGATGGGAACAGAGCAAAGAAAAATAGGGTTGAAGGGTCATCCAGTTTCCTACAATGCACACCATGGGTGGCAGCCAAAGCCACCATAGCGAAAAGATTAAAGGGAATAAGAAAGCAAGCCACAAATATAGAACCAGAGGATTAAGTCCAGGTTATGGTTCAAGCAGTGGTCAAAGTTCTGAATCTGGTTCAGGGTCCTCCTTGGCACCATGCACACTGTTAGAATTATGACTCAAAATCCTAGTGGGATTTGGAGAGACCTTTTCCTAATTTGAGTGGGAGAAATATTCCTTAATAGGATAAAAGAATATTTTCTTTATAAAGTAGAACTCTTATTTTAGTGTTATTCCTAAATTGAGTGGGACTCCTAATCAAATTAGGATTGAGAGAATTAACACTATAAATAGGAGAATGGTGGAAAGGGTTATTCGACTTTCAGCTCATGGAGTGAGGCTGTTACCCATTGTAGAGAGGGGCCTTTTCAATTGCTGAGGATTTGGCTCTGCCCATTGATAAGGGACACTTGCCCATTGATAAGGGACACTTGCCCATTGCAGTGGAGAAAGGCTTCGGCCTAAGGTGGAGTAAGGACATAGAATTCAAGAGGAAGGGATTCTTGTCCATTGGTGAGAGGGCTCTTGCTCATATAATTAAAGAAACCCTTTGAGATGTAGTGTTGTAATAGTAAATATATTGAGTTATATCTAGAGGAGACTGAGAGGGACTAACTAATATATTTACTATAAGCGGTTATGTAGTATGGGTTCTCTTGGGTGTAATTGGGTTTATGGGTAGTATAGTTTTGAGCTTGTAATTAATGATTTATTATTGTTGATAGTGGAATATGGCATGCCCGTGGATGTAGCCCTATGTGAAGAGGGTGAACCACGTAAATATTGGTATTTTATGTATTTGTTTTATTTCTTTACAGTTTACACACTTTCGCAGTGCATAACACACACAATGTGGCAGATCACACCCGGGGCCTTATTTGATGGGCTCTGGTAGATGCTTCAAATGTGGCTAACAAGGCCACTTTGCCAGGGAATATCCCATGTTCAGTGAGCACTTGATGGGGTTACAAGGTTCTGTTGGTAATATGCCCTATAAGATACATCCTGGCACATCCAGCATGGTAGGCAGTCAGTACAATGGCCAACAGGGCCGTGGATAGGGAGGACGTGGATTTAGAGGTAGATTTGGAGGTAGGAGTCAACTTCAAGGTTTCGCAGCTCAAGGTAGGGGTCAAGCTCAGGTTTTCACCTTGAACCACCGGGATGCTCAGGCTTTAAATGCAGTTGTGGCAGGTATTCTTCCAGTTTGTTCCTTTGAGGCACGTGTTTTGATATATTCAGGTGCTACGCACTCATTTGTTTTCCCTGTTTTTGCCCTGAGGTTAGGTAGGAATCCTTCAGCTTTAAAGTGTTCTTTGTCTGTAGCTACCCCACTTAGTGACAATATAGATGTAGACATGGTTTTTTCAGGTAGCCCAGTGGTAGTGGATGGAAAGATCCTCCCGGCAGATTTGATTCCTTTACCAGTGATGGATTTTAATATGATCTTGGGGATGGATTGGCCGTCAACTCATTATGCCACTATAGATTGCAGAAATAAAAAAGGTGTATTTCTATATACCTAGAATAAAAGAATTTAGCTTCAATGGTGACAGAAATGTGGCTATTAGCACCAAGAAGATGTTGAGGCATGGATGTCAGGGATATTTAGCACTAGTAAGGGACACATCTACTGAAGGAATAAATATGGAAGATGTTCCTGTGGTCAAAGAATTCATTGATGTATTTTAAGAGGAGCTTCCAGGGTTGCCACCAGAAAGGAAAATAGAATTCTGTATAGACATTGTGCTAGGTAGTAACCCCATCTCTATGCCACCTTACAAGATGGCACCAGCAAAGTTGAAGGAACTAAAAGAGCAACCACAATAGCTTTTGGACAAGGGTTTCATCCATCTAAGTACTTCACCCTGGGGTGCTCCTATTTTATTTGTGAGGAAAAAAGATGGATTTTTGAGATTGTGCATAGACTACAGGCAGTTAAATAAGGTGACAATTAAGAATAAGTATTCACTTCCTTGGATTGATGACCAACTACAAGGAGCGAGATACTTTTCCAAAATAGACCTGTGATCAGGTTATCACCAGCTGAGAATTCGAAGTGAGGATGTGCCAAAAATAGTGTTTAGGACTAGGTATGATCATTATGAGTTCCTGGTGATGTCTTTTGGATTCACTAATGCACCAGCAGCCTTCATGGACTTAATGAACAGGTTGTTTAGGCCATTCCTAGATCGTTTTGTCATTGTATTTATAGATGACATTTTAGTGCATTCCCGCACCGAAGAAAAGCATGTTTAGCATCTCAGAATGGTGTTGTAGACTTTAAGGGAGCACCAGTTGTGTGCTAAATTTTCAAAATGTGAATTTTGGCTGGAGAACATCTCATTCTTAAGACATGAGGTTTCTAGTGAAGGTATTCAAGTGAATCCCAAGAAAATTGAGATAGTAACTGACTGGCTTAGGCCCACAATAGTAACTGAGGTGCAGAGTTTTCTAGGTCTGGTAGGCTATTACAAGCACTTTGTGCAGAATTTCCCTAGGATAGTAGCTCCCCTAACCAAGTTAACTCGAAAGAATGTTTCGTTCTTTTGGTCAGACGAATGTGAGGAAAGCTTCCAGAAGCTTAAGGAATGTTTAACTACAGCCCTTGTGTTGACGTTACCTGTAAGTAGAGAAGGATATACAGTGTACTGTAATGCTTTTAGAGTTAGGTTGGGGTGTGTTTTAATGCAGCATGAAAAAATAGTGGCCTATGCTTCTAAATAACTAAAGAGGCATGAGCAAAACTACCCCATTCATGATCTAGAGATGGCGACTATAGTGTTTGCGTTAAAGATTTGAAGGCACTATCTCTATGGTGAAGTATGTGAGGTATACACTGACCACAAAAGCCTAAAGTGTATTTTTCAGCAAAGAGACTTAAATCTAAGGCAGAGGAGATTGATGAAACTTCTGAAGGATTATGACTGCACCATTTAGTACCATCCCGGGAAGGAAAATGTAGTGGCAGATGCTTTAAGTAGAAAATCGTCAGGCAATTTAGCGCATATATCAACAGAAAGGAGGCCATTGATCTAGGAGTTGCATGAATTGATGGATAATGGACTGGTCTGGGTTATATTAGATAAAGGTGCTCTGTTAGCACATTTTAGAGTAAGGTCAGACCTGCGGGACAAAATTAGAGTTTCTTAACACAGAGACCCACAAAATGAGAATTGTAGAAAGGGTACAACAGAGAGATGATTGTGAATTCGGGTTTGGTGCAGATGGTGCCCTTATACAAGACTACAAAATACGTGCCAGATATGGACAACCTTAGAGCTAAGATCATGCTTGAAGCGCACTATACACCCTATAATGTCTACCCAGATTCCACCAAGATGTACCATGATGTGAAGGATAGGTACTGGTGGAATGGCATAAAGAGAGACATAGCAGGTTTTGTGTCCAAGTGCTTGACTTGTCAGAAGGTGAAGTTTGAGCATCAGAGGCCATCAGGAAAGTTGCAAGAGATTCCCATTCAGGAGTGGAAATGGAAATAATTACCATGGATTTAGTGACTAGGTTGCCTTGTACCACACGTGGATATGACTCAATATGGGTGATAGTGGATCGTTTGACCAAATCAGCTCATTTCTCACCTGTACGAACCTCTTACTCTATTGCCCAATATGCTAGGCTCTATATTCGTAAAATAGTCAGATTACATGGAGTTTCTTTTTGCATAATATCTGACAATGGACCCCAGTTCACTTTTCAATTTTTAAGAAAGCTACAGAAGGCACTTGGCACATAGTTAAACTTTAGTACAGCCTTCCACCCTCAAACAGATGGATAGTCTAAAAGGACAATTCAGACGCTAAAAGATATGCTTCGTATGTGTGTCCTGGACTTTGGGGGACAATGGGATAATCGGCTGCCCTTAGTAGAGTTTACCTACAATAAAAATTATCACTCCAACATTGGGATGGCACCCTATGAGGCACTGTATCACAGAAAATGTAGATTCCCCCAATGTTGGACAGAAGTGGGAGAAGCAAAAATGCATGATATAGACCTAGTGCAATACACCTTAGAGATGATTCTTAGGATCAAGGAACATTTGAAAGCTGCCTTCAGCAGACAGAAGAGCTATATAGATCCTAGGCGAAAGGATGCAGAGTATGTAGTGGGCGATTATGTATTCTTAAAGGTCTCTCCGATGAAGGGAGTTATGAGATTATGGAAGAAGGGTAAGCTCGCACCTCGATACATAAGGCCTTTTGAGATTACTGATAAAGTTGGAGCAGTGGCCTATCAATTGGAGTTACCACCAAGCCTTTCTCATGTCCACCCAGTGTTTCACATTTTCATGCTTAAGAAGTACATACCTGATCCTTCCCATGTGCTGTAACTTGATACTGTAGAATTAAATGAAGACTTGACTTTCGGGGAACGACCAGTAGCCATAGTGGACTATCAGATGAGGCAATTAAAGTCAAAGTAGATCCCTACGGTTAAGGTTTTTTGGAGGAGCTAATCGATGGAAGAGTGTACTTAGGAGTCAGAGCGGGATATGCGTAGTAAGTACCCGTATCTATTTAATATGTAATCTTGTAATTTTATTCTGCCTTATCTAAAATTCAAGGATGAATTTTCTGCAAAAGGGAAAGAATATAATACTCCTAATTTTTAAATAATTATTTTGTATGTAAATATTATTATTTTATTATATTAAATATTATGAAAATTTGTTTGGATTTTTTTTTAATTTTAAAAATCGGGTTTGATTTTGTAAAATAATAAATTTCATTAATTTTTAAAAAATGAATTTAAAGACTACGTGGCAAATTAAAAATCATATTTAGACTCTACATATTTTTTTAAGTTTTCTAGAATTTTTTGAAAATTTTTGGGCCTCATTTTTTGTCACATGGCAGAGTAAAAATTTAATTTTGGGTATTCTGAATCGAACTGACCAAATCAAACTGAGCTAAATTGGACCGATCGAATCGAATCAGCCCAACCCCTTTTTCTTTCTTCCTCCCCGCGTGCCCAACACCTTTTCTCTTCTTAAAGTTTTCTCTCTCCTCTCTCCTCTCTCGCCAGCCAGCCACCTCCCCACCCTCCCCCACTCACCTGTAACCAGCCTGAGCCCTCCCTCGCCGCCAACCACCTTCTGGAACGCCTGAAAAATGCGCTAGAAGTCCCTTACATGCACGCGTGACTATTTAGCATCTTAGCCAAAATCAGGCTAATCCAACCACCAATTAGACCGAGTCTTGTCCCAAATCTCACCTACACCTCGAGAGCTTTCCATGGACACCATGATCATAAATTTTCATAAAGCGGTTTGTCCAATTTTAGCTCGAAAAGTTTTAGCCCATTTTGATTTCTGGGCTAAATTTCTCCCAAATCGAGGACCCCATGGAGATTCTGAGAGTACCAACATTCTCCACACGATGAGAGCTTTGCGGCAATATAAATTTCAAAATTTTTGGATACCAAAAATTCGATGGGTCCCATGAATTTCATAGTGTTTTTCCGAACTTCAAATGAGCTTATTTAATTTTGTAACAATTTATTCTAAACCCTAGTGTTGTGGGCTTTGCGTAGGTACTTTCATTTCGTGAAAATTCGACCGTCTCCTGGATCTGTAATTTCGGACCGAGCAGATAGGCCGTCAAAGCCGCTTTAGAATCGGGTCAAATTTATAGTCTACTCCACCATTTTCAGAAGCCCCGGATGCGTTCCAAGCATTAGAATTGACGTAGGTAAACCCGAACTCCAAGTTTCTTTAATTTCGTAATGCCGGTTTCAGAATAAAAATCCATAAAATATCCGTGGATAACTAAAAAATTATAATTCCTTTTACATTAACTTTATAATATTGCTAAAGACCGCGGAGCAAAATTTTAGAATTTTTAGAGCTTGTTTGAATAATTGTTGAAGAATGTTAGTTTCAAGGACTAAAATGTAATTTTTCAAGTTTGTGAGTATTGACTGTTTTGGATGGCCTAGGAGGGGCCATATGATGTTGATGATATTTGGATATGGGAGATGTGTTTTAAAAATGTTATTTGGATTATTTTGCAGGTTAGGTAAGTCCTAGGTATAAGGGAAACTATGTCGGATTTTCAATAAAACTTAGGATATCCTTTGATTCTTCAAAGTTTTGTTTTAAGTAAATATTGATCAGTTTGTAATGTAATTGTTTAGGTGAGTCGGGTCAGCCTTCTTCCTCTGCCTAACTGCCGTAGTGATTTGTGAAGTACTGTGAGTAGATATTGATTTTACTTTTTAATATTATTATGTATTCAAGGCATATTCATGCATCACTTATAGATATATGTACATAGTTATTTGCTACGTACGCCTTGTATTGCATTTTTATTTGATGATGTTGTTGTGATTGTTGCTTTATGGCGATCTAAAGCTCTGTGTGTGAGTTGGTGTGTATGAGTTGTGTATATGGATATGGATGGAACATGCAGACGTGATTGGAGCTTGACTCGCTAGGACCCAATCCTTATTATGAAAAAGTCGAGGTAGGCACGGCTTTGAGTTGATCTCGCTAGCCCTCGCTTTTGAATATTAAGAGAAGGTCCGACTTTGAGTTTATCTAGCTGGCAGAGGTTGGAACTAAGAGAGCTGTATAGGGGATCCGCCCCCATATATATATATGTGTGTGTGTGAGTATGGTTTGACACATGGGTGTGTGAGTGTTCCAGATTGCTTTTGATGTGAGTATGGCTTGACCTATCTAAACTGTGTGAAGGTGTTGTATTCATTCTTAGGAATGCACTAGACTTAGGTAGTTATAAAAATTATTTGTAAAAATCAATATCTTACTCTATGAATCGAACGTTCACTCCTGTTCACCCATTTTTTCAGGCTACAGGAGGACTCTTACTTGTGTTTAACTTGCTTCCTACCTCACAGGTCTTTTAGTTGCTCTATTTGTGTTTGTGTTGTAAATTTTGAAAGTTCTAAAACTCCGCATATGTTAGAAGATATTTTATTTGACTTGGAATTGTAATATATTATTATTTGAAATCTGTAACTTATTGATTTTGTGTATGTGGATTTGTGGATTGAATGGGTTATGCGGATGAGGGAGCCGAGTTCCCAGTGATCATATTGAGTTGTTGATGATTGTAAGGGTGAGCTGAGCTCCCCAAATAATTTTATTTTGTGATCACAGATCGGGTGAGCCAAAAACTCCCCGTTGGGTAGTCCAGTTTAGGGTCGGATTTTGTTCGATTGATTTCTTAAAAATGGACTTGAATATGGGCTTTGAGGTTGTGCTAGAGAATAGTTAGGCTTACTATCGACTTTGGGGGCCATATGCCTACTCAAGTCCTAGTACCTGTCCGGCCCAGAATTTGGGTCGTGACATTAAGCATAAAGGACGAGTCTTGTAGAATTCAACTAGCAAGTATGTGAGCTGCTTCATTACAATTCCTCCTTGCAAAGGAGAAAGAGACCTTCTGAAGAGAAGAAGCTAAGAGCTTGATACTTCAACAACACCTTTTATGCTCAAAGGAATAATGCCTCTATTAAGAACATTGATCAAAATTTGCGAGTCTCCTTCACAGACAATCTTCTTGAAACCGTTAACTCTTGCAAGCAAAATTGATTCACGGCAAGCTAGAGCCTCCAAGGTTAGCAAGCCTGACATATTCTTAAACTTATGACAATTTCAACTATAAGGATGGCCTAGGTAATTCATGGCAATGGCCACACATGAGCCCTCCCATCTCCTATTGTTAACAGCTACATCAAAATTTAATTTTGATTTCATCCTTGGAAGGAGACAACCAATTTTAAGCATAATTACCATTATCTTTGTTAGGGAAAGGGATGGAATCTGATTGTATACTGTTTTGAGCTTCCATGAAGTCATCAAAATGATTAGTAGTGTCCTAGATGATTTGGTTAAAAAGAATATCCTGACGATCAAAGAAAAACCAATTTTTGCTCTTCTAATGATGCCAAAGGAGGAAAACTAAAAGAGTAGTGTAGTCTAGGTCTCCACCTTGGTGCTGAAGGTCAAATCATGGCTCATGGCTCTAGGCTCTAATCTCCACCTTGCTTAGAATAACTAAATAGCTGCTCAAAATATGAGTAAACAAGACTACCCATACGATTCTGGCCGTCGACCAAGTTGCCATTCCCATCCTAAAGGGTCAGAATACAATTATTATGCTTCCTGGTAGAAGCTTGGACTAATGTTGATTAGGCATCGTTAAAATGATATACTCTGTTAAGTTTAACAGATTTTTTGACAATATGATGCAATTAAATCACATCTAATAGGTTAGGGTATAATCATTAAAAAAAATGGGATGTAATTGTAAAAATCTTGAAAATTTAAGATTTTTTTGGCAATTTTCCATTTATTTTATTATTTAATTTTTATTACCTAAAATATTCATTAGTCACCAATAATTTTAAAAATAATTTTGAATCTTTTTGAAATTTTCCAATGAAAATATCCATCTTGGAACACTCTACGCACCCACGTGCACCCTTGAGTGCATTTGGCTTTTAAAAAAAAAGGCTAGATTGGGTCTAATTTGACCTAAACTACATGCACCTTACTCTAGATTGGCTTGAAAAAACAGGCTAGATATATGCATTGGCTCCAGGCCCAGTTTGCGCACACTAAGCTTAGGCCCAAGCACGTTATACGCCAAGCCTTGGCCCAAATGTGCACATGAGGCCCAGTCATAATACTCATTATGTGCACGCCCAAGCCTTAAGCACGCATTTGTTCCTCTGGCCAATGCGCAGCACATGCCCACTCTCGCGCCCTACCTTCGGGGGATTCGATGCCCTCCAACTTTTTCAATGAATTTTGAGTCTTTTAAACCATTTGGTGTGCTCAATTTCTAGAAACAAAGGCTCAGATATGGTAATTGGACACTCCTAACACAATGCTGCCAACTGGAACAAGGCACACAAAGACATCTTCTACTTCTAGTTTATAAGGTTCGGGCAAATTTTTCCTAAGCTTTGAATAACCATTACTTCATTTTAACTTTAAAAATTCATGCTTTATACCGTTGGAAAACTTGTTATATCTTCTTTCTGTGATGTCTAATTTACTTAAAAAAAAATTGTGTAAAAAGAGATATAATGCTTCAAAGTACGCACCCTGAATATGTTTTATATTTGCAAAATTGTGCTATTTTAATGGCAAATCATCCAAAAATCACGCAACACATTTTTTACATGCTAATATGTCATAAATACTAGAAAATTAGCAATTAAGCTCTGAAGCCAATGTTAAAAAAATAGAACATCATGGATCTTGACACATGAACATGCATAAACCCATAAAACCATTCTCAAGTCACTTGTAGATGCATAATCACATTAAAAATGAATTTTACTTGTAATTCCACAATCTAAATATACCTAGTTTGTAGAAAAATCACAAAAAATTACTCCAAGAAATTAATAGAGAGAAATAGGGCCACCAATAAATAGCTTGAACACCAAAATTCCACATGATATTGCTTTCTTGCTATATAGCCTTGATTTTCTTGAGGCAAAGTTACAAATAAAAGATAAAGGAAAAAAATCATTTTTCTCTGCGGTCTTTTACTTGTTTTCTTTTATTTTTTTATTTTTTATTTTTTTTTTCAATTTTTATTCAATCAATAGTCTTTAGGGTCTTTATCAAATAATTATACTCTAACCTCAATTATTGTATAATAAATCCATATCCATTGATATGGACCTAAACTGCATTGACCCATCATGGATGAACTCGGTTGACCCATCATAAGAAAGTTTTTTTTTTTTTTCTCTAAACCTAATTTATTATAGATTTAAGATATAATAATGTAAATTTTATGCATTTAATATATAAATCACACCATATATATTATATTTTTTTTCTATGATGAATTAGATTTATTAAAAAAATCATTTTCTATAATGAGATGGAACGTCTTTTTCTATATCCACTTATAGTAAATTCATATACCTTTTTAAGTAAAGGTTGAGGGTTAATTTATGCCTTTAGTTAATAAAAAGTTATATCCTCTAATTTTTATACATAAGATAAGACATTAGGTTTCGATTGAAATATCCAATATGAAAATTAAATAAAAGAAGATCTTGCCATATGAACATATTTTCTTTTAGTTTTGTCGCAAGATACTTACCATATTAATTTCCTTTTAAATATCTTTATTATTATCATTGTTACCACAATTTTCATGATTAGCTAATTAAAAATATTAGATATATTTTAATAATTTTATAAATTTTTTATTTAATCAATTTTAAATTTTAAATTATTTTATTTAATTATAAAAATTTAATAATTATATATCTTAAAATTAATAAAATAGTTTAAAATTATACTATAAAAATAGTTATATGGAGTTAAATATTTTGCCCTCTCTCTCATCTTTATATATTTAATAAATTTTAATTTATTTTAATATTATTTTATTTTTATTTATTTTATTTTAATTCATATTTAATAAAGACATATTTTCAATTATATATATATATATATATATATATATATATATATATATATATATATATATATTAATGCTATGTATAAAATGAATTATGGAAAAATAAATAAATTTATTTTATAGTTATGGTAAACAAAAAATTTATATTAATATTTAATTTTCATTATTTTTTATATTTTTTTATAATATAATTAATAAATAATTAATATTATTACTTTTACTAATATTAATTATGTTGTATTGCTTATTATTATTTAGAAAAATTATATATATATATATATATATATATGCCAAGTAATTTTATTAAATTCTTTTTATTTTTTATTAATTAATTATACAATTTTTTTAAATTATGATTAAATTATTAATTTTTTTAATTAAAGAATATGTCAAAACCAAAACTTTTTTTTTTCAATTAATAATAGTTTAATGGCCCAACTGTCTAACTAAATCTTATATGAACTCTCTCTCTTTCTCTGTATATATATATACACACTACTGTACATAGTATGCATATTCTGTTAGTTTATTAATATAAGAGAGTAATTTTATTATAATATTTTAAATTTAAAAGAGGTAAATTAGTTGAATTTCCATGTTGCGCACGGATAATTATAAAAATTATATGAATAATTTTTTTAAAAAAAATAATTTTATCTTATATTTTAATGAATATATATTATTAAAGCTAAATATTAATATAATTAGACATTAAAAAATATAGGCAGTTTCATTAAATATGTACTATAGTATGTTTATTAGGCACTTTATTATCTCTCCATTTACTTTGAAATGATCAAAGGTTATTTGCTTCTCAATTCTATTTTTTTCACATATTTTAAGTTTTATCTTTCATTTTATTATTTTTTTTATTTTTATTAATGCATTTGCTTTGGTATAAATGCAAATTGTACCCATTCTCCTTCTATAGCTGTATTGCAGTTCATTCCTTGGACAGAAAATTTGAGATATATTCATAGTTTTATATTGTGATACTATTTTATCAAAAAAAAAATTAATGAAAAATATTTGTAATAATTTGCAATTAGAAAATTCCATTCATACAATAATCATTTGAAATAATAATTTTTATAAAAAATATTAACTTTAATTATAAAAAAGAAAATTCTTTAAGTTCAATGTCAAAAGAAAATATAATATAAATAAAAAAATTAATCCATTCAAATGAAATACAGTTATATATATATATATATATATATATATTACTATTGTTATTAAAAATTATTATATTAAATCTAAATTTATTCTCAAAGTATTATAAATAATGTAATAAGTAAAATTTTAAAATATTAAATTTGCAAAATACTTTAAAAAAACGTAACATTAATCAATAAAAAAAACTCATAAAGATGCCTATCATTTATCTTGGTTTTTACGATATTTAACATTAATTTATTTACTCTATTTTAATTATATTAATAAAAATAAGAACAAAATTTAAAAAGTAAAAAAATCTTTAAGAATTTTATAAAAACTGCAAAATAAAATATAAATAAAATGTAAAAAAATAAAGAAATATGTAATGAATATTATAATTAATATAATTATGTTTCCAATGTTATAATTAACAATTATATAAAATATTAATAGTAATAAAATAAAAAAATAGTAATATACAACAAACATAATTAATATAATTATATTTTTAATGTCATAATTAATAATGATATAAAAAAATATTTTTCAAATTTATAAAATATATTAATTGATCCAATTAAAATATAAAAAAACAAAAAAAAAACTCAAAACTTCTAAATAAGAATGCTAAACAAAAGAAGGCCTCCTTTTTTTATTCCTTTAGCTTTAATATATGTATATATATCAATTTTAAAACAATAATTTATTGTATTTTATATATGCTTAAATGATTAATTATGAACATTAAAAATTAAAGGGTAAATTATAATTATAAATAGTTATAATATTTAGGGACAATCTTTTAAAAGTTTAGGGGTTTATTCTTAAATAATTATAATATTTAGGGATAATTTGTCAAAATATGAAGACTTTTTTTGTAAATAATAATATTTAAGAATTAATTTGTAAAAATATAATACTTATTCATAAATATTTATGATATTTAGGGATCAAATTGTAAGCATATAAAAGCTTATTTTTAAATAATTATAAATTTAAGGATCAATTTATAAAAATATAGGGATGAATTAATATATATATATATATATATATATATATATTAAATCTAAGCATTAAACTATAGGTTTCGCTATATTTTAGGATCTTAATTGTCTCATATTAAAAATATAGTAAAGAATATTTTGATATTTTTTTAAAATTAATGAAAAATTAATGGTAATTCTAATAATAAAAATTAATTTATAAGTTTATTAAAAATATCAGCAACTTAATAAGTGAGTTATAAAAATACAAAACTAAATTATAAGTTTCACTTAAATCTCAAAGCTAAATGACAGTTTACCCTAAATTAAATTATGTTTTAATTTTCATCATTGTTGTCATTCATTTGTTATTCTTTTATCATATAATTTTAAATTAAATTATTTATAAATAAATAAATAAATTATCATATGGTTTCAATAATAATAATAATAATAATAATAATAATAATAATAATAATAATAATCATATGCTAATGGAGTCCTAAAATGAGATTTTCAATACCAATCAAACATACCCATAAATCCATCATATCAAAATACAACCTTTCATCAACCATTAACAGATTTCATTATTAAGTAAATCAAGAATGGCACTTGAAAGATCCACTGGACTTAAATAGTGCATTAAAGAGTTAATATTCAGGTTTCAAATGTATACAACCTATCTTCATGGAATGAGAAAGGGGAGACTAATCAACAAATCAATATTGATGTCCCACTGCCCAAAAAATAAGGAGGGTCTAGAGTCTGTATGGCCAATTTATTAGGTAATCTATTGCAAAAGAGTCACAAAGTAGAGATATAAAGTCTAATCCTTGAGATTCAAGTTGGAATTTCTTTTTCCATCAAGATATGAGGAGTACTCTACTACAATTTTGCACTACAACAAATGTTAAAATTATCTACAAAAATTTTGTAATGATATTAATTTTGTTGTTATAAAGTTAACACATAACAACAATTTAAATAATAGTTGCTAATAGTATATAAAAAAAATATGACAGTAATTATCGTCATTATTAATTGATATCGATATTTATTTTTTTTAGTAACTATAATTTTAATTTAAAATACCTAATATAAATTTGTATTAAATCACAACTATTAGCGAATCCCAACATTGAATTAGTGAAAAAAAAATTATGTAAGCAAAAAAATCTCAAATAACCTCGATGCTGAGTAATATAATTGTCACTATATAAAAGAATCAAAATGCCAACTGTATTGATTAATATTGATAAAATATAAATAAATGTAGTAATATACAATAATTCATATATTATTGTCATAAATTATGATAGTAAATTTTATATTTTTAATAGTAAATTTTTTTTTTTGTTAAATCTAATATTTCTTATAGTGTTGGGAGTATAATACTTATCTTTTTGAACTTGGCTACAACTAACCTATATATTTGGATTTAGAGGTTTATAATCCATTATATTTAAATATTTATAATTATATAAATTATATTCCATGAAAAAATAATTAATAAATGTTGATTATTGTCTAATAAATTTGGATTGTGCTTTTATATATTGACAAGTTATTTTAGGTCACTAAATTACATCATGAACAAGTATAGATTATAACAAATTAAATTACACCATATTAAGAAGATGGATATATATATTATATATTTTTTTGTTTTAATTTATTATTGCATTCATATCAACATAAAATAAAATAAACTATTTTCATTTTTTTTTATTAATAATTAGGAAATCAATTTACATTCTTTAAGATTGAAATTTTTTTCGAACATCTTAAAGACAAATTCTTTCATATTAATTTAATATATTTAATATTTTTATAATATTACTTAACAAAATCAAAATCTAATTTAATTCCTTTGATTTTTTCTTCCACCTTATATCTATTTCTTTCCTTATAATTCATCAATTATATGATGAAGGGAGGATTTCAAATTAAGACTTCCCTCAGTCCCACCCCCAACAATATGGTGAAACCAAACCTGATTGTTGATTAAAAAAAAGAAGGCATAAGGATATATTTTACATCAATATTTATTTTATATTTATACAAATAAAAAAATTTAAATCAATTTAACTTCACTAACTTTTGAATATTATACTTTAAGGTCTGTTGAATATTATTATCGAAATAATTTATAAGAAAAATATTATTTTTTTAAAATATATTAATTAAAAATAATTTAAAATTAAATTTAATAAATTTTATTCATAAAAATATTAAAATAATAAAATAAATTTTTTCTCAAAATATTTTTTAAAAATAACAATTTTAATCCTCCGATAATAATGCAAAACCATACTTTAATTAACCTACTTCGAAGTTTCCTTGACGGGAAAAGAACCCTACTTCAAGCACAATCAATCTATAAATGATAGCTTTGAGCATCATTACGTCTATACGAATGTGGGGTAAGTGAGCAAATAATAATTCTTCCTTTAGTTTCAATTTAAGGAGTATTTGGTTTATCTATTGGGTATAGCTGATAGCTGATAGACAGTTAAACAGGTAAATTATAATGTTTGATAAGTTTAAAAAAATAGAGCTGATAGCTGATGGGCAACTGATATGATACCCATTAGCTGCAGTTTGTATCAGCTCTATTTTTAGAGCTGTTTCTCACCACATGATAACTGATTTGGTTTTATTTTTTATTTTAACCATATTATTATTTTTTATTTAACTTGAAAATTAATATTATTAATATTTTTATTTTTTTATTTATAATTTTAATATTTTAATTAATGTATTTCAATTTTGTTAAAATATTTTTTTATTAATAACATAAAATATAAAATATTTATTTATATCTAAAAACTTAAAATTAATTATAAAATTTTCTATTAACAATAATAATAATATTTTTATTATTTTATCTATATTTTTAAAATTATTTAATTATCTTAAAAAATAATTATTTTCTTATTTCAATAATAAAATAAATGATATAATATAAAAAATTAATAATTATATATTTATTTAAATAATATAATATATTAATTTAAAAATTATATATTTAATTTAATAATAAAATAAATTTATAATTTTATATTTATTTAAATAATAAAATAAATTATATGATGTATACTCTTATTAGTCATTTCACATATCAACATCAACAACTAAATATAATTTTACCAAATACTTAACATAAAATAGCTATCATCAACTATTAATTACCAGCTATCAGCTAACAGTAACAACTATCAATCAACAACTATCAGTTATATTTAACAATTAAACCAAACTGGTCCTTAATATAGGAACTGTTTGGATCTGACTATTTATCGGCAACTAGTGATTGGCCATCCAAGGCTCAGAACCAACAATTAAATTTTTAAGATTAAAAAATTAAATACTTTCTAACATTTTTTTTTTATTTTTATATTTTTAATTATATTTTGAAAATTTTCCTTTTTTTTTCTAAATTTTCTTTGCCATTCATCAATAAATCTAAAAATATGGAATCATTAATTTTAAAATAATAAAAAATAAATTTTATATTAAAAAATTTCAAAATTTGTTTTTATGAAACTAGATCTTAAAATATTAGAAATTAAAATTGAAATTAATAACTCAAAATTTTCCAAAATTGTATAAAAATAAAATTAGGAATTCTTTTGAATTTTTGGGAATGGTTTTATAATTTGTAGAGTTAAAATGAGTTTTAAATAAATTTTTTAAAAATTTAAAGAAATTTAAGGAAAATATTATTGACTTGCCAAAACGACGTATCGTTTGCCAAGAAATGATAACAGATCTCACAACATGTATTGAATGCGCGCATATTCTAGAAGGGCATACAATGTCATGTCGTTTCGATGTGCCGTATACTTTGGGTCAACACCAACTCCTCTACCTAACCGCACTAAAAAATCTTTCCAAAATCTCCACTGCTTACTTTTTTTTCTTTTTTTTTTATTACACCGGAAGGTGCTAAAATAAAACTTGCCTAATTTCATTAATAATCTCTTAATTTAATTAATTATATTAATAATATCCCTCAATTTTAATTTATATTATAAAAATTTCTTAATTTTTACTTGTATTAATTACTATTACAGATTATTAAGTTAATTTATAATTGAATTTCACTTATCTTTCTCAACTTCTATAAATGTACTATATATATCCTTTAATTTTAATTTATTTTATAAAAATTTTTAAATTTTATTTTAATATATAAATAATTTTAATATAAAATATATTAAATAATAAAATTGAATACATTATTTTACTAATTTAACAAGTAAAGACAAAAATTATATACGATATAAGAAAATAAATAAATCACTTAAAATAGTTTAAAAATAAAGTAAAATAATTATATGTTATTAATTTTTAATTAAAATAAATCAAAAAAATTAAGATAAATTAATTAGACATTAATTTGTAATCGAATTGAAAAATAATATATGTAAAATTAATATTTTTATATGACAAATTAAATAATCAATAAATGATAAGTATTTATAAAAGCATTAAATTATTTCTAAAGGTATAATTTTATTTTAAATAAATAAAAAATAATGATTTAAAATTTAAAATTGACTATAAAGTTGAGAGATGATTATTAATAAACCTATTTAAATTGAAAGACAATGAATGAAAATTAGTTATAAATTAACCTGAAATCTTGTAATAGTAAGTCAATAATTTTAATGACATTTAAATTAAAGTTTCAAAATTTTTATAATATAAATTAAAATTGAGAGATAATATTGATACAAGAGATTATTAATGAAATTAATCCATCAAACTTAAGCATATTTGGCAATAAATTTTAAAACAATATTTAGTATATTAACTATAATAAAATACTCTATCTCTTATTTATAATACTTAATGGTATAATATTTATATTAATATTTAGTAATTTATAGATATTACGATAATATTTTAATTAGAATCAATAAAATAAAATCACTATTTTTATATTTAATAGCTAATCTAATAATTATTTTTATCAAATACTTTTACTTTAATTACTATATAAATAATTAACTTTTAATAATTAATATTTAACTTCTAACAAAATAATTAATAATTAATATTTATTAAAATAACTAATACCTATCAAAATAACTAATATTATCTTACTGGCGATGGCAGGTGAGTTCTCCGCCTGTAAAAGCCTGTACATGCCTAAAGAAAGATGCACAAAGAGCAGAGGCGGAGCCTCTGAAATTTTCTTTACGTGTGTATATATATTTTTTTTAAAAAATTATTTTGTTTTAGTTATAGGCCCCTCTAAATAATTCTATTGTTTTAAATTTTTTATATTTTATCATATATTTAATAAATTTTTATAATATTGATACCCTTAAATTTTTTTAACTATATTTTTATGGTATTTTTTTAATATATAGCATTATTTTCTCAAACTATATATATAAGTAATAGTATGATTAAATATTTTTTAAATTAATGCTACATATAATATTAATCGACTGTCGGAGCTAAAAGTTTTATTTACTGATATCATTTATTTAATTAATCAAAATTATTTGTTTAATTAATCAATTATATATATATAATAAGAAAATATTCTTAATTTGTAATAATTTTAATGTACGAAAATAAATGTACTAAATAAGAAAATTATTTAAATATAATATATATATATATTATATTTAAATAACTTTTAATTATTTTTCTTATTTTAGTACATTTATTATTTTCTTTTATATATATATATATATATATTATCTAATAGAATTTAAACATAAAATATTTTATATGTATCTCAAATTTTTATGTAGTGCTTAAAATATAAAAAACACAATTTTATAAATATATTATATATTTTTTTAGAAAAAGTAAATCATTCAAAATATAAAATTGACACCAATTTTATATTTTATATTAATTTTAATGAAAATTTGTTGAAATTCATTAAAAATAATTTTATATATATTTAAAAATTTTAATAAAGCTGAGTGGATCAATTAATAACAAATTAATAGTGTGTAACTCTATCACTCTATTGGCTCTAAAAAAATTTTTGAGATACTCTTTTTTATTATTCATTAAACTCGGGCTGAAACTAATGTTTAGGTAAATTTTCTCGGATCAATTTAGAATTCAAACTTTAACCTTACAAGTAAAGTTTGCCTAAAAATCAGTTCGACATTAATAATTTAGCCATTTGTCAGTGGTAATTTATTGTTCTTGATGTAATGATAAAGTTCATTTCATAATTTATTAATAATGAAATACAATGTTTTTGATATTTTAATTTTAGAATAATTGTCTATTAAAATTAAAAATTAAGGAATATTATATGGATATTAACGTTATAATTGAAATATAACTTTCTATTAATTTAAGAATAACTATATATTAAGAATTTAGCCATGTTAGTTTGATTATCCGCCTACACAATTATTGAAAGAATTTCAAAATTTATTATTTTCTATTATTTTGATTAGAATTAAAAAGAAAAATTATTGGATGTATTTGTGTTTAGATATCCCATCTCACATAACACGTGAAACTCAATTTCTAAAATTAAGGAAAAAATTACTTTTTATTTTTATAAAAAATATTATTTTTTAGTGTTTCTGATGTGTTTTAAAATTTTCTTTTAAAAAAAACTCTTATATAAATAAAACTCTACATGTAAACCTTTTTTCTTTATAAATTGTAATTTTGAAAAATATCATTTTTTTCATGAATTTTGCCTTTTGTTTGTTTTTTGATAGACATGACTTTTGCCTTTAATACTTAAAATAATTTTCTTTTTTTAATTATTTATCTTTCTAAATAAATTTAATATTATTCTATTACTAAATTTAATTAAATTTATAAATTGATTATTATAGTAAAATTTTAAAACTTATTAATTTTCTTTTTATAATATTTATAAGATTACAAAAGGACTCTTATATAAATAACTCTCTATATAAATATTTTTCTTTATAAATTGTAATTTTGAAAAGTTACCTTTTTTTTAATGACTTTTCCCAGTCAGAAGTAAAAGATTTATTTTTCTTTTATTTATTTTTTTGAAATAAAATTAAATAATATTCTACTTTAACTTCGGCATAACAATGCAAGATATAATGTAGCTACATAAAATTAAATTAAATATTACAAATTAATTTTTTTATAATGTATGAAAAAGAAAAAAAAATATTGTCTTAATTTTTATTTTGTTGGGATTCAACTTCTTTTGGGAATAGGCATTAGAACTCATTGAAATTTACTTTTAATATTATTTAAATATTAATAGATTTAATTAATAACAAAAGAGATAAATATGTAAAAGAAATTTTGTGATTAAAAAAAAAATTCTTAATTTGTAAATATTTAATATTTATTAAAGTATAAAGATTTAATTTTTTTATCATAATTTTTTTTATGATTTACACCATCATCAATTAGTATTGATTATACAAATAATTATACTAATTTAAATAGTGAAATACATAAAACATTTTTATTATGTTATAATTATTTTTCATAGAATATTGATTTTCTCAATACTAATTACATTAATATTGAAATTTTAATTTTAATTTAAATAATTAAATTTAATATTTATATATTTATAAATAAAATTATTTGATACCCATGCAACTACACTCTTAAAAATTTAATATATATATATATATACATAAATTTACAAATGAATGTCACTGTTTGAATAATTAATTTAAAAATATATTATTTATCAGCTAATTATCATTATTTTCTACTAATTTATATAAACTAATTAATAAAAAATTTTACAATTGATAAGAAATATTGGTTAATTAGTATATCACGTGATAAAAGATATTATTAATTAATATGCAAATAAGAATATCAAGATAATGATTATTTATTTGAGTTAAGTTTATCCTTATTGATTTTTAAAATTTAAATTAAAAAAGAATATTAATATTGATTTTTTTTTGTTTTATCTATATAAACTAATTAAAAAAAATACCAATAATCGATTATTTATTAAGTTTTGCCTTTTAAAATTTAATAAAATTTATTAATATTATAAAATAAATTCATTCCTCCTTTTTTGGAAGTTGAATATTGAATATAGTGCTTATTAAAATGTCCCTATTTTCACTACTAATTTAATTGTTGTTTATATCATTATATTTTTAATTATTTATTTTTTTTCAAAATCTTAATATTTATATTTGAAACACTGTTTGTTAAATCTCATCCATTTATGTGTGTAAATATATGTATTGTACTTTAAAACATAGATGTTCTCATAAAAGATTTAGAATTTAAAATTATTTAATATATAAAAAACATAATAGCTAGCTCCTATTCATAATTTAAAAATAATATATTAATCAACTTGTTTATTTATTAATACTTAGAATAAAATTATTATTAATTAAAAATTTTATATTAATAAAATTTTATATTATTAAAATAATAAATAATTTATATAATACATTAGTAAAATGACTAGTTATATTTAAAAGACATGGAAGTAATTTATGTCATGTGAAAGTGGAGTATTATTTTGTTGATTATTTTGTTAATATATATAATTAATAAAATTAAATAAGCTTTACATATAAATTTAATATAATTATAAAATTTGTATGAATAAAATAAATTATTAATGTTAAAAGTAATTAAAATAGTACATTTATAACTATAGCTTTTTTAAGTCATTTTTCATATAATAATATTTTATATAATAAATAATGTTTTTATTTAATAGTAATTTTTATTTTATTATCAATAAATTACTAAAATAATAATTTTATGATCTCACAAAGTTTGAAAAATCTAATAATATTAAATAGACTTTTAAAATATAGCGCCGGGACCGAAGAAAAAAATACGTGGATTTGTAAGCCTGACAATAACCCAGTTGTCAACATGTCATTGGCCCTGTTGTTCTCATGACGTGGCAGCATAAGTCATGGTTGAAGACAAAGAGACGTTCTCTGGGGGCGAGCAGCTCAACCAGCTTTGTGTAATTGTGTTTAATAAATAAATAAAAATAATTAATAAAATCTAATTTTCTCCATTGACTCTCATCTGAAATATAAATTCAAGAACAGTCTTTGTACCTGAAAACACGCTCTTGAATAATATTCAACACCTTCAGAAACCCAAACCCAACCAACTTTCTCTCCTCTTTTCCAAGTTCTCTCTATAATAACCCAAAATTTGCTATTGAAACAAACAGATTGGATCACAACCCATGTAACAGCTTCGAGGTTAGAATTCATTCATAACATCACTTAATTATTTTTTCCTTCACTTTCTTTCTCTTCATCTTTCTCTTTTCTCTTCCATTTTTTTTTTCCCTGAGAAAGAGAAGTAAGATATAGCTCTAGTTGGGAAAAGAAGGGTGTTGCTTGATGGGTGTTTTGCCAAATTTAAGAGGGTCGAGAACTGCAACTCAAGAAGGATTACCTTTATCCGATGGGTTATCTTCCCCACCATCGTCATCTTTTTCAGTCTCGGTTCCTAAGAAGAAATGGTCAAACTTTTTGCCTGTTTTTGTTGTTCTTGTGGTTATAGCTGAGATCGCCTTTTTGGGCCGTCTTGACATGGCTAAAAATGCTGCTCTAGTTGAATGGGCTGATAGTTTGTTCTTTAAGTCTTCTCCATTGCACGACTCGGTTTTGGAAAGTGAGGATTTTGGACAGAAACTGGGAGATTTTCAGAAGAATGAAGGAAATTTGGGCTTAGATAGTTGCGAGGAGTGGTTAGAGAAAGAGGACGCTGTGGTTTACAAAAGGGATTTTGATAAAGATCCTATCTTGGTTATTGGTGCTGAGAAGGTTTGTTTGATTTTTAACTATTTTCCATGTTATTTTTAAGCTGTGGCGTATGTTTTGTTGTATTATTTTTCGCTGCTGCTTGTTTTTTTGGTTTGAATTTATGAGTTACCGTCACACTGATTTGTCAAGGTTTGAAAATTAAGTCCATTTCCAAATTACTACCTCCACTTCCTGGAACCTGCTCAAGTAAGATTAATACTAGCTAGATAATGGTGTTCCAGCATCTAAATTGGTTGTTTATGATGTGGGAATCAGAAGAAAAGGATGCATGTAGGTCTCTGTAATTAGTGTTAAGGTTAATTAGCTTAGTTTGGTTGATTTTTATGGCATAGGGTAGTTGGGTGGAGAAACTTGATACTTAGATGGCTGTGAGCTTAGTTCCCAGTGTTGTGTTACTCTAAAGCCCAATTTTTATATCGTGGCAATATGGACAGCCTCTCCATTTGTTCCATGGTTGAACTAATCTTGACAGAATGCATACGTGGACCTTTTTTTGGTAGAGAACATTCTTGAGTTGCTAGTTCATAGATTAGCCATCTGTAACATCTTTTTACTTTGCATGCATATAATTATAGTGTTGAGCTTGGCCCTTTTTAGCAGAAAGATCTAGCCTTGACAATAAACTTTTAAATGATGGTTATCTGGTTATTGACTATTTATCTAGAGAAAGTAATGGAGATGGAGTGAAGCAATCTATGTAGCCACCCTATTTACATGGTATTCAGGTGTTCACATTAAGCTTGTTCCCTATGGTTCTTCTTTCAACAATTTGTTCTAGTTCATACTTGCTTAACCTGAAAAGAAGAGTTTGGTGCATAATACCATTGAAAGACTGCACTTGCAGTATTTTTATGTGTCCGAATTTTTAAGTTGAGTCATCATTGGCTTATCGTCCAATGCAAAAGGGGCTGGTTTCTCTTCTCTTCCATTAATTTTACTTGGGAACACAGTTTCCACTTATCAGAGTCGAGTCTGACCATACAAGGGTCTGTTTAAATTCAAACTTCAGTTTCCCGTGGCACAATAGATATGCTTCATAATGGTAGAAATATATCAAAGATTGAAAAATCTATCAGATGAAACTGTTTAGCTCATGTGTATATTGTACAGAACTAATCTTGTACTTGTGCATAGAATTTGTACTTTCTGAGATAAATTTTAGAAGAGAGTAAATTTGTTTTTTTTGGATCCTTATGCTTTCCCTAGATTTGATGATTCATACAGCCAAATGTTTCAAAAGAGTTTGAAAATGATTTTACCTGTTGTTGATGTTTCACCATCCATCATATATATACAATTCCATGTAGGAGTGGAGGACTTGTGCTGTGGGATGCAGTTTTGGATTTGACTCCAGTAGAAAACCTGATGCTGCATTTGGTTCACCTAACCAAGGTGGAACTGTTAGTGTGCTCCGATCGATGGAATCATCTCACTACTATTCCGAGAACAATATTGCACAGGCACGACGGTGGGTAAGCACAAGCTAAAATAAATGTTTTACTTTTATTCTGAGAAAAATTTGTTTTTTGGCAAAGTATTAAAGCAAGCATCAAAATATTTTTTCCAATTGTGTTTGAAGTTTGTATATTACCATAGACTCTTTCTGTTGATTGGTGTATGGAGGTTAATCACATATGTTAAGTTTTCATTCTAATTTAGGTGTAAGGCCCTGCCTTTGATTGGCTTTAAAGTCAGTGTTTGTAGCACAAAAGATTTATGCAGATAATTCTATACAAATATCAAGCTGTTGCTTTTAGAAAATTGAAACAGAGAGTTTTATGTTAATGTATACTGTTTTAGGATTCTGAAAAAAAGATGTTGCTGAGCTATTTATACAGTAAATTTTCTTGCAACCAGCCTATGAATGCTTTTATGTTGGGCAAATCTCTGCCCATTGATTAATTTTAGAGTTTAGATTTAAAGAATAAATTTGATTGGGGTCAAGAGTTTGAATTAGAGTTAATTAGAGAGAGTAAAGAAGAGAACTTGGTGGTTGTATTGGAGTTGAAATAGTAACCCAATTTGCGGTGGCAGGCAGCTTTGTGAAGGAAGAAGGAGAAGAGAGAGATGATTGGCACGACATGTTTTGATTCAGACAGTTATAATTCCTTTATAAAAAGGAAACTAGTACTTATAGAGACTTTATTAATTAAACCTACAACAATTAGGAATAGGAATCCGAATCCCAAATTAGGAAGATTTTAAATGAATACTTAGTATGAAGAAACGTTAATCTATCATAAAATTAAAAATATTCGCTGTATTGAAACACTAAATTTCCCAAACAAATATTTTACAAGAAACATATAATTTTTACAATCAAGACTTCAATCAAATATTTTACAAGAAACATATAATTTTTACAATCAAGACTTCAATCACATATGAGATGTGTCAATTGAGACTATGTTTTCCCTAAAACTTCTTTTGTAAGGCAACCATTTGATGCCTAGGAATATGTATTTAACCATTGGTTTATTTAAATTGTCTAAAAATTACAATATAAACTAAAGTATCACACTAAAAGGACATGCTTATCTGCTTGGCATTAGTTTTTTTCTATTTGTAAAAATTATAATATAAACTAAAGCATCACACTGAAAGGATATGCTTATCTGTGTGGTATTAGGTTTTTTTCCATCTGTAAAGAACCTATGAGATTTTGGAAATGTGATGGAAATATGTTAAGAATTTGAAGTCTTTCTTTGTTTGGAATTTTTCTTCTTTCCTTGATCAAATAATTTTATATCAAAGGACATTAGAGTACATAAATCACATACGAGATGTGTCAAATGCTGCTTAAATTCAACATTAATTTTGCAATAGTGCCACTAATATTTCTTTGGATTGTGACGTTGAACATTGAGGAGATGACTTGGGATACATAAAGAATAATGATATGTAAACTACTTGTTCTCCACCAGAACTTGCCTTTCGAAATACTAGTTCTCTAGTGCAACATTTCACCACCATATTCATGCAAAGGTTGGAAAAAAAAAAGTCAATTGTCTTATTCTTAAATTGTTTTTCTTGCCATTTTTAATGAAATAGTCACATAGCAATATATATATATATATATATATATATATATATATATTTGCTTATGAAACTTATACTTCAATTTTCTTGCAAATTAGGAGGAAAACTGATGTTCTGATTTTCTTGTGAATTAGGAGGGGTTACAAAATTATAATGACAACTAGTCTTTCATCAGATGTGCCAGTTGGATATTTTTCCTGGGCTGAGTATGATATCATGGCACCAATGCAGCCAAAGACTGAAAAAGCACTTGCAGCTGCTTTCATTTCTAACTGTGGTGCACGAAACTTTCGTTTGCAAGCTCTTGAGGGACTTGAAAAGACAAAAATCAAAATAGATTCTTATGGTGGTTGCCATCGGAATCGTGATGGAAGAGGTGAGCATGCCTTTGATATTTTATTTTTATGTTTGGCATAATGCATATGCTCAAATGTTAGGTTTAATCTTTAAATTTCAATCTTAATTGGTAACTTTCCTTTGAGATTTCTTGACCTTTTGCCTTGAAGTGCTAATCTCATCACCTAGTCCTATGCTGTTGAAGATGATCATAACTTGGAGAGTGGATTTTTATTTCTAAATTTCTATTTTGGAGCAACAACTTTAATCCTAGC
This sequence comes from Hevea brasiliensis, assembly GCF_030052815.1. Lineage (NCBI taxonomy): Eukaryota > Viridiplantae > Streptophyta > Magnoliopsida > Malpighiales > Euphorbiaceae > Hevea > Hevea brasiliensis. The sequence continues at coordinate 30,050,267 of NC_079506.1, forward strand.
GAGCTTATATATGTTAGGTCAGTTTTTAGGCAAGGAAAACGATGAATCTTGGACAAATGTGCATGTGTTGGTTGTCCTTTGTGCGCAATTTGCATAGGATAAAACGGATATAGTTCCTAATTTTTGACACTTAAAGCAAACAAACAAGTATATTCATGATTCCAAGGATTAAGTCTAGTTCTGCTCGTTCTATTAGTTGTTTGGCTGAGTGATATGCATATTACTTCAGGAAGTTTTCCTCATTAGCAAATAGTCTTGGGTAACTTGAGGCATAGTTCAATGTCGTAGGTTGAAATTTAATATTCTCCACAATAAATGATGCAAGACCTTCTACTATGGATTTTAGGTCTACATAGTTTAGGAAGAAATTTAGGAAATTTAATTAAATAGTGGTATTGTTTTTATTTAGGAAGTTTGAGTTGGTTTAGTATTTCGAATTAGTGTTGTTTTAATATTTTCTTATTTTGGGATTCCTAATATATCAAATATAGTTGAATGGCAAAAAAGGATTCATATAACCAATCCCAACTAATTTAATTAGGGTTTAGTTGTTGTTTGGGATTTCTAATCCTAGTACTAGTAGGATTAGTTACTATATTATAAATAACTATGTCATCTAGGTATTTTAGTAGCGTTTATTGTTATTGATATTGACAATTGAGAACTATTATAATATTGAGAGTTTATTTCTTCTCCCTTTTGAGTATTCTTAGTTCTGTATCAATTTGGTCCTAGCTGCCTTCTAGTGTTTTTGTAGGTCAACATGTGCCAGTGTTGTCATCTCTTCCACAACAGAAAGATGTCATTGAAGCCTTGTTAGATGATCAATTTGTTACTTCCTCTCAAGGTGGTTTTTGTAGATTTCTTGTCAAGGGACATGGTCACTTTGATTCCGATACTACTCGGATTACTTAACTCAACTCAACTCAACTAAGCCTTTATCCCAAGAATTTGGGGTCGGCTATATGGATTCTCTTCCTCCATTCTAAACGATTTTGGGTTAAATCCTCAGAAATGTGTAATGCTTCTAGGTTATGTTGTATTACTCTCTTTTAAGTCAGTTTAGGTCTTCCCCTTCTTTTCTTTCTATCCCCTAACCTAATGTGCTCTACTTGTCTAACTGGAGCTTCCGTATGTCTACGCTTCACATGACCAAACTATCTCAATCCCCCTTCTCTCAACTTATCCTCAATTGACGCCACTCCTACCTTTTCTCTAATACTCTCATTACGGACTTTATCTAGTTTAGTATGACCACTCATTCACCTTAACATTCTCATCTCTGCAACTCTTATCTTAGACACATACGACTCCTTCAGTGCCCAACACTCACTACCATATAACATGGCCGGTCGTATGACTATACAGTAAAATTTTCCTTTCAACTTATTGGGAATTTTGCGATCACATAAAACTCCCGTGACACTTCTCCACTTCAACCATCCAGCTTTAATCCTATGACAAACATCCTCCTCACATTCCCTATTTACTTGAGGGATTTAGTCGAGATATTTAAAGTGATTACTTTGGGGCAGTACCACTCCATCCAAACTAACTCCTTCTCTATCACGAGTTCGGCCTTCACTGAACTTGCAATGCCTGTATTCTGTCTTCGTTCTACTTAACTTAAAACCCTTTGACTCTAGAGTACTTCTCCAAAGTTTCAGTTTTCTATTGACTTCTTCTCGCGTCTCATCTATCAGAACTATATCATCTGCAAACATCATGCCATCTATTAGAACTATATCATCTGCAAATATTATGCACCAAGAGATACTCTCTTGTATATGTTTCGTTAATTCATCTAAAACTAATGTAAAAAGGTAAGGGCTTACGGTTGAACTTTGGTGTAATCCAATTGAGATAGGAAAATCTCGTGTCTCCTCCCACTGTGCGTACAATAGTAGTCGCTCCTTTATACATATCTTTCAACACTTGTATGTACTTAATAGATACCCTCTCTTGTTCTAACACTCTCCATAAGACATATCTTGGAACACTATCATAAGCCTTCTTCAAATCGATAAAAACCATATATAGATCTTTCTTCACATCTCTATATTTCTCTATCAAGCTTCTAATGAGAAAAATCGCTTCCATAATTGAACGACCGGGCATGAAGCCAAATTGATTGGGAGAGATAGAAGTGTCACGATGTAGTCGATGTTTCACAACTCTCTCCCACAACTTCACAGTATGGCTTACGAGTTTAATTCCCCTATAGTTTGAGCAACTTTGTATGTCTCCCTTATTTTTAAAAATAGATGCTAAAATACTCCTTCTTTATTCATCATACATTTTCTTTGAGTTTAGAATTTTATTAAACAATTTAATTAACTATGCTATTCCTATATTTCTCAAATACTTTCACATTTCAATTGGTATTCCATCGGGTCCACAGGCTTTACCCACTTTCATTTTCTTAAGTGCTTCCTTTACTTTTAAAGATCTAATCCTTCTAATATAATTCACATTCTTTTCTATTGCTCTATAGTTTATATTCACGCTATTATCACTTTGACTATTGTTAAAGAGATCATCAAAATAATTTCTCCATTTTTCTGTAATTTCCTCATCTTTTACCAACACTTTGTTAGGGTTTGAGAACTCTAACAGAAAAGAATAGAAGAGTAGAGAGAAAAGAGAGAGAGAGAGAGAGAGAGAGAGAGAGAGAGAGAGAGAGAGAGTAGTTATTGTATTTCTTGTAAATTCTGGAATGAATACAAGAAAGATATAGCTGAGTTATTTATACAACAACTATCTCATAACTGCCTTAGCTGTCTTATCTTGCCAACTGTAGAACATCTCACTTGCCAACTACAGAACAGTTCACTTGCCAACTACAGAACAGCTCACTTGCCAACTACAGAAGAGCTGGCTCCCTAACAACTCATCCACATTTCGCTCCAATTCCTTACTTACCCAACTTCTAGAATATCTAATCATATTCTCTTATATTTCTTTCTATAGTACGTAACAATAATCCCTCCTGTAGCACTTTCTTGTCCCCAAGAAAGGGAGACTTCAGGAAACTGCCCTTCAATAGAGCTTCTATCTTCCCAAGTGGCATCCTCTGTTAACAGATTAAGCCACTTAATAAGTCCCTGTTCCACTCTCTAGTGTCCTCTTTCAATTATCCTGGTCTGCAAAACCTGCTCAGGAACAACTTTAATGTGGTCATCTTGCATAACAGGTAAATCAGTAGCAACCACCACACCATCCCCAACGTTCCTCTTAAGCATGGATACATGGAAAATAGGGTGAATAGTAGCTGTTGGAGGCAAGTCTAATTGATAAGCAACTTTCCCAATCTTAGCAAGAATTCTGAATGGCCCATAAAACTTAGCAGAAAGTTTAAGGGTTTGTCTAACAGATACTGAAGTCTGCCTATAAGGCTGAAGTTTCAAATACACCCAATCCCAAACAACAAATTCCCTCTCAGTTCTCCTCTTGTCAGCTTGTTGCTTCATCCTATGCTGGGCCACTTGTAAATTTTCCTTTAAGAGATTATTAAGATGCTGTCTCTCTTGTAGCAATCTCCCTACAGCCCCAACTGATGAATCAAGAGTAAAATTTTCATGAAACAGAGGTGGAGCATACCCATACATTGCATCAAATGGAGTCATCTGAATAGCACTTTGATAAGAGGAATTGTACCACCGTTCTGTCATAGGTAACCAAGAGCTCCAATTAGTAGGCCTCAAATGAACCATGCACCTCAAATAATTCTCCACACACTGATTAACTCTTTCAGTTTGTCCATTAGACTGAGGGTGATAGGCAGAACTAAAATTAAGTTTAATTCCCATACTTCGAAACAATTCTTGCCAAAATAAGTTAGTAAACACCTTATCTCTGCCAGGAACAATAACTTGAGGAGCTCCATGCAACTTAAAAATGTGATCCATGAAAAGTTTGGCTACAGAAACAGTAGAAAATGGATGTGCTAGTGAAATAAAATGGCCAAATTTAGTAAATTTGCAAACAACTACCAAAATAGTATCTTTCCCCTTTGACTTGGGCAATCTTTCAATAAAATCCATAGACAGCTACTGCCAAGCTTGAGTAGGAATTGGTAGAGGTTGTAATAACCCTGGATAAGCACAATGCTCTCCCTTGCATCTAGCACAAGTATCACAGGTACGAACCCACTGCATGACATCATTAAGCATAGCAGGCCAAAAGAAAAATTTCTTTAATTTCAAATAAGTAGCATGAACACCTGAATGGCCTCCCACTGCTGAACTATGATAAGATTCCAACAACACCTGCCTCAAATTGGTACTAGTTCCCACATACATTCTATCTTTATAATACAAAATACCATTCTTCAATTGATACCCAGAAACTGCATCTTTATCAAAAAACAACTGCTGGAGTAAGTCAGAGGCTTTCCCATCATTTTCATAACTAGCAATTAACTTTTGCATCCAAACTAGAACCATCACTGAATACATAGCATAAGAATAAGAATCCACATCAACACACCTTCTGGATAAAGCAATTGCCACCTTATTTTCAATGCCCTTTCTATGCAAAATTTTGTAATCCAAACCAAGCAACTTTGAAATACCCTTCTGTTGCAAATTGTTATGTAAACTTTGCTCCAAAAGATACTTAATGCTTTCATGATCAGTCTTAATAAAGAATTGCCCTTGCTCCAAATAATGTCTCCATTTGTTGACTGCAAAAGTAATAGCCAATAACTCTTTTTCATATACTGACATAGCCTGACTCCTAGGACCAAATGCCTTAGAAATATAGGCAATTAGATGCCCTTGCTGCTGTAAAATTGCACCCATTCCCCAATTGCTTGCATCAGTTTCCGCAATAAATGGCTTAGAAAAATTAGGAAGAGCAGGGACTGGTGCTTCAGACATCAATCTCCTCAAAGTATCAAATGCTGTTTGGGCTGCCTTGTTCCAATGAAAAGAATCTTTCTTCAATAATTCAGTAAGAGGCCTGCAGATAATGCCATAGTGCCTTACAAATTTCCTATAATACCCTGTGAGGCCTAAAAAACTTCTGAGTTCTTTAACAGACGAAGGCACAGGCCAATCAACCATGGCAGCCACCTTCTTAGGGTCTGTAGATACCCCTGCCCCTGAAATTATATGCCCCAAGTATTCAATCTCAGTTTTCCCAAAAAAACATTTAGACTGCTTTGCAAATAATTGTTGGGCTTGTAATACTTTAAAAATTTTCTCTAAATGCAGCAAATGAGACTCCATATCCTTGCTAAACACCAAAATGTCATCAAAAAATACTAACACAAACTTCCTTAAAAATGGTTGGAAGATGTGATTCATTAAGGCTTGAAATGTTGCAGGAGCATTAGTGAGCCCAAAAGGCATCACTTTGAATTCAAAATGCCCATGGTGTGTTCTAAAGGCTGTCTTAGGAATATCCTCGGGCAACATCCTAATTTGGTGATATCCAGCCCTCAAATCTATCTTAGAAAACACTTTAGTCCCATTCAATTCATCCAATAGATCTTCAATAATAGGGATGGGAAACTTATCTTTTATTGTTTGATCATTCAACCTTCTACAATCAATGCAAAATCTCCATGTGCCATCTTTTTTCTTCACCAAAAGAACTGGAGAGGAATATGGGCTAGTGCTAGGCTGAATTATTGAAGATTCTATCATATCAGCTACAAGTTTTTCTATTTCAGCCTTTTGATAATAAGGATACCTGTAGGGTCTAATATTGATGGGCTGAGCATTTGATTGTAAGGGAATAGCATGATTGTGACTCCTAAATGGAGGCAACCCCTTAGGTTCTGCAAAAACACCCTTATACTTCTGAATTAAATCATGCAGCCTCTCATTTGGAACAGAAACAGCAGTTGCAGTAGCCAAAGAATCTATTGACAGGTTGGAATTCACAACACTGAATAAAGGAGTTTGAAAATCCACCCTTCCTTTGCTCAACAAATTATCAGAATGCCACAAACCAGATTGCAAATTTTCCTCACCAATTCCCTGCAATTGAATGTGTTAGCCATCCTTTGCAATTGTAATACAAGATGTAGCAAAATAAAAAAGAACAGGATTATAATTTTTTAACCAATCAACTCCCAAAATCATGTCAAATCCACCTAACTCCAATATTTTGAAGTCAAACAGATAGTCATTATGCTGCATTTTCCATTTAAATTGTTGACATAGATGGTTACAACCCAATTTTCTTCCATCAGCAACAGTAACTGCTTTAAATGGAATCTGCACTAAGTCTAATTTCAGTTCCTGTGCTATCCTCTTGTTCATAAAACTAGTGGTATTACCACTATCAATGAGGATCACCAATTGCCTCTTTTTGTGTATCCCTAACATTCTTATAGTGTCAGCCCCATGACTACCCTCTAATGCATGAACAGATAAGGTGGAACCAGCCTCTCTCAATTCTTCTATATCAGCCCCCACATCATTCCACTCCTCATCCAATTCCTCATCTTTCCCATCCATACACAAAGCATTCAATGTCTTTGACTTACATTGATGCCCGGAAAATACTTTTCACCACATTTAAAACATGGTTTAGGTAAGTTTCTTGTTGGTTGAGTCTGATTGGTATTAGGTTTTAAGGCTACTGTGAAAATATTAGTAACTGTAGCAGTACTACCTACTGATTGTTGCTTGGTAACAAGGGGGTTGAGTTTATTTTGAGAATCAAAATTTGGTGGTCTAGGAGGGTATTGATAGGTTTGATAAGGTCTGGAATATTGAACAGAAGAATTGGAATAAGTTGTCGGACTATTAGTCATGGCTTTGAATTTGGAAGAATTAGTTGCAGATCCAGGTTTCTTGGTGTTTTCTAACAATTGTTCTTGCAATCTAGCTGTTTCCACAACTTGGGAAAGAGTGACAGGTTTCATCATCTTTACCATTAATTTGATTTCATCTTTTAAATCTCCTATAAATCCTGACAAAAAGTAAGATTCCCCCAAATTAGGTAATAGTCTTTCCATCCTTATTCTTAAATCTTCAAACTCATCTTGATACTCCCCCATTGTCCCTTGCTGTCCCAGTTTCATAAATTCCTCCACTATATCTTCTAATCCATCCTCCCCAAACCTACTACAAATTTCCTTCTCAAATTCCTCCCAAGAATGTTTCTCTCCTTTTTCCCAATTGTGAAACCAAGCATCAGTCTTATTAAGCAAGAAAAGACTTGCTAATTGCACTCTTTGATCATGAGGGACCCTATACACGTCAAAATACTTAACACATTTTCTCAACCAAGCCCTAGGTTCTTTACCTTTAAAAGTAACTAATTCAATTTTAGGCAATAATGGAGACATACCACCCATGTTAGGAATAGGTAATAATCCCCTATTATCTGCAGGAATTGATTGGATTATAGGGACTGAATGTACCACGGGATTGGCTGCACTACAGGTTTAGATTGCATTCCCCTGTTTTTGACTCTGCTTCCACTCTCATCTGAACTGCTGCCGCCCTTATTCCTTTCCACCACATGAGTGATCATCATTTGTCGCAAGTCCTCCAAAATGGCATTATTGGTTAAAGAAGTCTTGTTTAATTCCTCTTTCATCTCCTTCTTGAAATCATTCAGTTCCTCAGCATTCCTCTGAGTTACTTCCTGCAAATTTCTCATTTGCTCCTCCAATTCTGCAATCCGTACCATTTCTGGGCCAACCACAACAGACCTAGTCATGGTTGCGACCTTTAAGAAAGAATTGCCCACTAGTTTCTTGGATGCAAAGCTCTGATACCAATGTTAGGGTTTGAGAACTCTAATAGAAAAGAATAGAAGAGTAGAGAGAAAAGAGAGAGAGAGAGAGAGAGAGAGAAGAGAATAGAGAGTAGTTATTGTATTTCTTGTTAATTCTGGAATGAATACAAGAAAGATATAGCTGAGTTATTTATACAACAACTATCTCATAACTGCCTCAGCTGTCTCATCTTGCCAACTGTAGAACAGCTCACTTGCCAACTACAGAATAGCTCATTTGCCAACTACAGAACAGCTGGCTCCCTAACAACTCATCCACATTTCCCTTCAATTCCTTACTTACCCAACTTTTAGAATATCTAATCATATTCTCTTATATTTCTTTCTATAGTACGTAACACACTTTTCCTTCTTTATCCTTAATGCACCTAACTTGATTGAGATCTTGACATTTCTTCTCCTCTCCTTGCTAATCTATAAATATATTTTCCCCCTCTTTAGTTTCAAGTTTTTCATATAACTTTTCAAAGGCCTACGCTCTTACTTGACTAACTGCCTTTTTTGCCTCTTTCTTTGCTATCTTGTACTATTTATATGCCTAATTATTATTCCTTCTTTCTCTTCACTGCCTTTTGTACTTCCTCATTTCACCACCATCTCTCTTTTGAGGGTGGTCCATGTCCTCTAGACTCTCCAAGTACTTTTCTAGCTACTTCTTTAATCTTTGATGCCATTTATATCCACATATCATTGGCCTCCACATCCATCTTCCATGCTTCAGACTCGAGAAGCTTATTTTTGAACTTCACTTACTTTAATCCTTTGAACTCTTACCACTTTGTTCGAGCTACACTATTTCTTCTAACCTTACTTGAATTGTTTATAAATTTGACATCCAAGGCCACTAACCCATGTTGACTTATTAAAGCCTCTCCTGGAATGACCTTGCAGTCTTTGCATAGAGATTTGTTTTCCTGGTTAAGAGAAGTCAATTTGGTTTTTATGTTGCCCATTTTTAAACGTCACTAAATGTAACTCTCTTTTTATAAAGTAGGTATTTGTTAATATTAGGTTGTATACCATAGCAAAATCCATGATGCTTTTTCCTTTCTCATTTCGGCTGCCAAAACCAAAACCTCCATGGACATTCTTATAACCTTGCCTATCACTTTCTACATGTCCATTCAAATCTCCACCAGTGTTATCAAGGCGAAATGCGACACTAAGGCGATAGAGTACTCTATAGCCTTAGGCGATAGAGTACTCTATAGCCTTAGGCGAGAGTATATATATATATATATATATATATATATATATATATAGTTAATAAGTAAAAAAGCATATTAAAAAGAAAAAAGAAACATTATTTACACTATATCTATATCTAAAATAAGAGAAATTGAAAGTAGTGCATACTTGTATTTTCAGCTTAAGTATAAGATAAGTAAAAAGTAAAACAGTAAACTAATTAACAACAAATTAACAATGTCCATATAAATTAAACAATTAATTAATAAGAACAAAAAGTGAAATCATCAAATTAATAATAAATTAATAATACAATATAAAATAAACAACTAATTAATAACTAATGTCTAATTAACAAGACAAAAGTAAAACTAATTAATCTAACAACTAATTAACAATAATAAGAAGTAAAAAGTAAACTAATTAACAACAAATTAATAATGTCCATATAAATTACACAATTACTTACCAAGAACAAAAAGAAAATAATCAAATTAACAATAAGTTAATATCCATATAAAATAAACAACTAAATCTAATTAACAAGAAAAAAGCAAAATTAATCAAACTAAAAATAATTAACAAGAATAACAAGTAAAAGGTAAACTAATTAATAACAAATTAACAATACCCATAAATTAAACAATTAATTAACAATAATAAAAAGTAAAAAAATCAAATTAACAATAATTTAATAATACCTATATAAAATAAATAATTAACAACTAATGTCTAATTAACAAGGCAAAAAGTAAAACTAATCAAATTAACAAGAATAACAAATAAAAATTAAACTAATTACCAACAAATCAACAATACCCATGTTAATTAATTAACTAATTAAACAAGAATACAAAGTAAAATAATCAATTTAGCAATACCCATAAAATTTAAATAATTAATTAATAAGAATAAAAAATAAAATAATTAAATTAACAACAAATAAATAAATAATTAATAATAACTAATTAATAATGAGGAGAGGGGAAAAAAAAAGAAAAAATAAAAAACAGGTGGTCTACGCAGCAAGGAAAGAAGAATAAGTGGAGAGGGAAAAAGCCAAGTAGAAAAAGACGTGAGAGAGAGAGATCGGAGAGAGGAAAGAAAGAAGAAGACGTGAGAGAGAGAGAGATCGGAGAGAGGAAAGAAGAAGAAGAAGAAGAAGAAGAAGAAGAAGAAAATAAGAGAGAGAGAGAGAGAGAGAGAGAGAGAGAGGGCATACTTGTTCTGTCTTTGTCACGAGCGTGAGGTCAAGGAAGAGAGCGGCTCCTGCTGTCTTCGTGGTGCGGCTCTTTTGTTGGCATCAGGTAAGTGGTAGGTTTATTAGTTTTTTCATGTAAAAAAAAAAAAAAAACTTACCGTTGATTTGATGAGGCGTCGCCTCTCGCCTGTGTCGCTCTCGCCTCGCTGGGCTGAGGCGTTGCCTCCCCAAAGCCCAACCAGGCATTCCAGTTGAGGCGACAGAGGGGCGCCTCGCCTCGCCTGGCGCCTTGCTCGCCTGGGCTCCTTGCTCGCCTTTGATAAAACTGATCTCCACCGATGAAAACATTCTCTTCATTTGGTATGTTTTGCATTAGATTATCATATTTTCTCAAAACCTTTGTTTACTCTAACTATCTAGTCTTATTTGTGGGGCATAAGCACTAATTACATTTATTGTTTTTCTTTCTAGTACTAGCTTTACTGGTATAAGTCTATATCCTACTCTTTTCACAGTTATTACAGCATCTTTCAATGTCCTGTCTATGATTATGCCCACTCTGTTTTTGTTTCTCTCATTTCCGATAAATCACAGTTTATACCCTGAATTACTCACTTTCTTGCTTTTTTCTCCTACCTATTTAGTCTCTTGAATGCAAGCAATATTCACCATTCTCCTTTCCAAGGTATCGACAAGCTCAATTAATTTTTTTGTAAATGATCCAACTTTCCAAGTACCAACCCTGATTCTCCTCCTATTTTGTTCCTTCCTAATTGATTTCCTTTTATGATATCTTCTATTGTTCTCTATGCTTATCTTGTGTTCTGTTCCACTATTTGTTCTACTATCTGTCCTATGGACTAACTTCTTTACCTACGTCCGTTCATGATGTGGGAACCCTTACTCTTTTAACACCACACCTGGGCACTGGCATGGAGCGTCGCTTTTGGTGAACGCCCTACACCCTTGCATATTTCTCACTACACTCGGGCTCTGATGTAGCTTGTCGTAAGTAGAAGACGCTTCAACGTTTATATCATTTGAATCCATATCATGAGGTGTGACAAAACTTTTACACTGATTGTCACCTACCGCAACCCTCCTCTTTTCTCGAGCCTTGGGACTGGCTCCAAGTGTGCACTTTAGGCGTTTGAAAGATAACATTTGTTGGCTAGTGGGCCAATTGGATGTGTTTATTTCTTTGCAAGTATATTTTGACTGGTCTATATGATGATGTAATTAGCTTAACTACATAGATTCATATCAATCTAAAAGAGAATTGAGTTGTCTCGCTATTTTAATACATCATCTTCATCTTTTTTTTTTCCCCTCTCTTTTTGTTGTTGACCTCTATTTTTTCTTATTCTTTATCTCCTAGGAATCATGTGTTTTATATATAAATCATGTGTTTTATATATATATATATATATATATATATATATATATATATATATATATATATAACACATTGGGTTAGAGAACAGAAAGAAAAGAAGTGGTAGATCTAAACTGACTTGGAGGAGAGTAGTACAACATGAACTAGAAGCATTACACATTTCCGAGGATTTAACCCAAATTCGTTTAGAGTGAAAAAAGAAAATTCATATAGCCAATCTCAATAAATTTTTGGGATAAAAACTTAGTTGAGTGTATATATATATATATATATATATATATATATATATATATATATATATATATGTTGTTGGGACATCGCTTGTAGAAATGAGTCCCACATTGATAGTGTGTAAGAAAAGTAAAGAGCATGTAAGTGGATGAGTAAACAGGCAAGCATCCATACTGAATTGGGCTGTCCATCACCAAAATGGTTGAAGACATTTTTTATTTGGTTTGCCAACACCTATACTATTTGTAATTCTCATGCTCCACCAGTGTGGGATTTCATTTCCACCTTCAATATTCCAACAAGATGTGACCCCTAAAACCTTAAGCTTGAATGAATAGAAGGCAAGATGTTGACAAAACAAAGATAATTTGTTCCATCCAACATTAGAAGGCTAATTTGAAGAGAGTAATTGTCATCCTACCCTGATGTCCCATTCTAATTTTACAAATATGAAAACCTAAGTTTTTTTTTTTTTCTTTTTTTTTTGGGCATGTTTGACTATATAGAGGAAAATTGTATAGGGAGGATCATTACTTAGAAGAAAAGCATTCAATATTATTGAATAATCCCTAGTTGAAGTTGCTAAGAAAGATCTTTTTGAACAAACCACGTTAACAATACCCATGAATTGTATTTTGAGACCCTAATGAATTGAGGGCTTTGAGACCATGTTGAGATAGAAGACAAAAGATTGAATTGAATAATTCTTAGTTCTGATTATGAAAGTTAAAGGTGGCCTATTTATAGAATAATTCTAAGACAAGAATATTATAAGCTAGAAAATTAGAATGTACAAAAATATAAATGCCTATTTTACAGTCATAATTACAACCTTGATTAGGAACCCTAATTAGGAAATATACAACAAAGGAAAAAAAAAAATTCCTAAATAGGATATGAAATTTAGAATGTTAAACAAGATATGAGAAATTAACAAGAGAAGGATTTAGTGGTTCGGCTAACGAGAACCTACTCCACAGACACAAAATCTCAAGGCTTACATTTCATTAACTTGTGTGTTTAATATAATACATAAGAATCCATATTTTTAATGTAAGACACAAGATTTATATGATATCCTATCAATAAACCATAAATTACTCATTTATACAAGTATTAATCAAGCCAACAATTCCTGTTAATCAATCACATAATTTTCTTATGAATATGAGATTCTTCAATACTCCTCAAGATGTGCATGTAGCGATGTTGAAATTCACAATTTGTAAATGGTGAAGATGGATAGTTGGATAGAACCAGAATGCTCATCAGTGCTAAAATTGGATAGAAATGAAGAAATATATGAAAGGAGAAGAAAAGAGAGGTTTCTCAACAATTGTAGATGAAGTGGCTCCTTTTTCAAACATGAATGAAGACTAAGAGTGAAATTGGAACCTTTATTTTTTTTGAACCAAAGTGTAGTGGGTATTTTCGGGAAGAAGAGAAACAAAGGGAGAAGAGAAGAAAGAAAAGAGCTGGGACTTACAATCTAGGCTCTGATACTAGTTATGAAAATATCAATGACTTAAATATTTAGACCAAGGCTGTTGTTTGGAGAAACCCAGAAGAGAAGAAGAGAACCAGAAGAAGGTGTAGGCTGGGGTGAGTCGCCTGCCTCTGGTGAGTCCTCCATTGCAAGATCCAGTGAGGGAGGACACCGGAAAATGCGCCACGCGTCGGCGCTTGAATGGATGTGGCTGCACATGGTGATCAATGGCTGAGATTTTGGTGTTGGTCTTCTGGGTTTTGACTCGCTGGTAATAGGGAAAATGTTTCGGACAGGTGGCGTAGTCCACCTTCTAATGGCAAATGGTTAACAAAATAAAACAGTGCTGTTTTTCTTCAGGGACAAAAGAGCATAGGAAGAAAAGAAGAAATCACGCCTTTTTAGGCATTGATGCCAGGTGAAAATAATACAAGGAAGTGAGAGAGAGAGATTTGCGAGGAAAATTTTGTGTATTTAATTCAAGCTATTCACAGCAATATAACTACATGTTACATAAGAGTCCCAACTCTCAAGCTTTATAGGAGTTCCAACCTAACTCAAATACCAATCCTACTAAATTACAACAATCTACTAAGAAGATAATTGGATAGTTGCAACAAAGGTTGAGCCACAAGGAGTTAGAACCAAGTTAGATGGGTTATCCTGTGCAATGGCATATGACAGCTGGGCTTGTGAGCCCTTGTGAGCCTGAGCTGAATCCTATTGCACTTAAGGGTGAATATTGGAATATGGCTTGTGGGAACAAGTTTCATATCTGCAATATACAAGAAAATCAAAGGGTATGTAAGTGTTGTAAACTAAATCGAAATGGCTTAAGCTATTTTGGTGATGGGGGGCCTAGTTTAAGCCCAGTTCAGTATGTAGCCCTGCCAATTTGATGATCTACACTCTCAAGCCCATAATTCTCAACAACATCTAATCAATAAACCATAAATCAGTAATTTATACAAGCATTACTAAAGCTCATATTTTGCTGATCAATCACATGATTTCTTATAATTATGAGATTCTTTAATGGGAAGAATACTATCAACATAGCTTTTTATCCACATCATAGTGACACTCTTAGATTCCATGCCTGTGCCTTCCAAATAGGCTCTAAATAGTCTTGCACCTTCTACTTTAAATCCGTGAAATCCATTTAATAAAAGTAATGTGGTAGGTTAAAATTATGCGAACATTGACTTTGGGATCTGCTACATTAACTGAGTTGTTTCTAGCGTTTGCAGATGTATGTAAAATGTTAGAGAAGAGATAAAGGGTCTTTTTAGCTTTACTGTAAGAGTTGTTGTTGAGAAAACGCCTTGAATATGTTCATAAGGGGCCATTCAAAATTGTTTTTAAGGTAAATTTCATATGGTTTAGTCTGAAACTGAATAACTGTTAAACAATAGTTTCAAACAAATTGGAAGTTGGATACAACTTACAAGGAAAGCCTTGGGTTGCTCAGTGTAGCTCAACCTCAGTCTCAACCTGATTTGGGCTGGTTATATGAATCATTTTTCTTAACTTTGCTAGGTTTTAAGACACTTTTCAGAAAGGTCTTAAAATGCTTTCATGTTCCTTTTTACACCTCATGTCATCTTCACTTGTGTAACTTAGGTTTGCTCAATCTTCTCTGCCGTTGCATTTGCCAATGCTTGTTAAATATGGGAAAAAAAACATCCCAATTGCTTGTCCCATGAATTATAATCATTAGGTGCCACTTCCTTCTTCCAACAAATGCAATTATTGTTGATTTGATCCTTTCCTGTTTCCCCACAAATCCATCCCAACGGTGGTTTTGGGAATAAAAAATATTATTCTTGCTTAAGAATTAAAGAAAGAGGTGATGCTGGAAGCATAGTTATTAAATGCGCGCCTCAGTCTCAAGGCTCACCAAGTTCCAACCCTAATGCCTTATGCGCCTAGTGTGTGCCTTTGTTTCAGGCACAAGATTCTAGAAAGACATGTCTTCTTTATTTTCATCTTTATCAAACACTTTCATTGACAAAAATGACTACTACTTACACTCAAACCAGCAAATCTAATTCAAGATATATGTCAAAGTAAAAAAAAGGAAAAGCATCACATTTACTTGAATTATATGGATTTTTTAAATTTTTTACTTTTGCGGCCTCACTTGCTCGAGCGCGCGCCTGTGCTTTGCGCCTTGCGCCTAGGCTCTAGGACTCCTTGGCTCCTTAGTGCGCCTTGAGCCTTTAATAACTATGGCTGGAAGAGTGCTTTGGAATTTCTATTTTTTTATGGAAAATAAAACCTGTTAAGTGAATCAAAATATTGTAAAATGATTCTTTAAATTTGATCATAACACCTTATAACAGCAGTTGGTCTATATATTTGTTTAGCAGGAACTATGCATTATAACTTCTGCTTCATTAATTTCTTTTGCAGTGGACAAAGTAGAGACTCTCAAACGATATAAATTTAGCTTGGCTTTTGAGAATTCAAATGAGGAGGATTATGTTACTGAAAAATTTTTCCAATCTCTTGTTGCTGGTATGATTACAATCTCTCTATCTCTCTCCTCTGTCTCTGCCACATACCTTAGTTTATTGTGGCAATTACGCATGATTGAGAAGTCTTTGCACACCTTTATTTCTGAATTAAAGATTTGCCTGAAATTGTAGATATCTTCTCTAAACTTAAGATTAGAAATAATTTATTGGAATAAATGAAAAATAATGGAATTAAAGATGCTCGAATAAAATTGGAAACGCTAAAATTTCAGAGAGAATTGAAATTGCAATAAAATTTTGTAGGAACCATCCCTGTGGTTATTGGTGCCCCAAATATTCAAGATTTTGCTCCTGCACCTGGGTCAATTTTACACATTAAGGAGCTAGAAGATGTTGGATCAGTTGCAAAATCTATGAATTACCTTGCAGAAAATCCTGATGCATACAATCGTTCATTAAGGTATGATTCAATCAGATATAGTAAAATGATTTGATATCTTTTCAGTTGATTTTGATTCTTGTTGCTATAATTGTTTCATGCGTATTACTATCTCTTTTATATATATATATATATATTTCATGTGTATGTGCTGTGGATGTATTATTTTCGAATGGTTTCTTATGAAGAGATGTCTGTTAATCAGATGGAAGTATGAGGGACCATCTGATTCTTTCAAGGCCCTTGTTGATATGGCAGCTGTACACTCTTCATGCCGCCTTTGCATTCACTTGGCAACTATGATTCGAGAGAAAGAGGAACATAGCCCACGGTTTAAGAAACGCCCCTGCAAGTGCACCAGAGGCTCAGAGATTGTGTATCATTTATATGTAAGAGAAAGAGGAAGGTTTGAAATGGAGTCCATATTCTTGAGGTATACTCATCAGTTTCACAAAAGCTATGGATAAGAATTTTCAGATTTGATTGCATTTAGACAGTAGTTATTGAAGGCACAAAATTAAGGCACAAAGGGATCTTGGAATCTTAAAACAAGGTGTAAGTGTGCACCTCAGATAGGTAAGGTGCAAAAGAACTAAAATAAGGTTATTCTTATTAATAACATAAAATTTAGAATTCTAGCAACGATATTTTTGAAATCAAAGTAAAAACATGCATATGATATACATAAAACTTATCCATAAGAGGCAGCATGGCATAATTAACAATTTAACGTGGCAGAATTAACAATTAAAGATGGAAAATTAACAAGGTAGAAAAAGTGTTACCAAAAAAAAAGAGGAAAAGCATAAGAAAAAGGAAAATGGGGAGAGAAAGAAGGGGGGGGGGGGGGGGGGGGGTTGGGTGGTGGTGGTTGGGGCGGGGGGGAGTGTGTTTCTTTCAAGAAGGGTGGAAGCATTCAGAAAAGAGACGTGGAGTAGAAAAGATGGATAAGAAAACGATAGAAGATGGGTGATGGAGAGACAGAACGAACGTGGTTGTGTGCTGCAGAAAAACATTCCCCCTTATGTAGAAGGTTGTCTGTCTGATCTAAAGCAACATTTATTCCTTTCTTTAATTATTTTAATTTGATTTGGTGTACATGAGATCATGGTAAATATCACTTGCATTATTGGATCAACAATGGAGATATGTAGATGAAATAAAATTTAAAAAATGTAGTCTAATTAAGGTTGTCTGCTATGATTTACACTTGCATTTACATGTGTATGTGTGTCACATAGAGGCAGATGCACATTCTTCATAAATAAAGTTAAAGAATAAAGAAAACTACTCAAGTCGTTATTGCATCTGCTTCAACCTATGATTTGGTTATGGAAACCCAGTAGAGAAATCTTTCATGATTGATACATTGCCAATTTACCTTTCTTCTGTGTTCAGTTGTAATAGACGACTAGAAATGAAAATGTGATTAATGATTTGATATCTCTAGCTTCCTCTTGTTTCCGTGTTATGGAAACATTAATAACATTGTGGTGTGCAGGTCTGGGAATTTGACCCTAAATGCCCTGGAGTCTGAAGTGTTGAAGAAGTTCAAATCTATGAAACATGTACCAGTTTGGAAGCAGGAAAGACCTGAAAGCATAAGAGGAGGAGATGATTATAAAATCTACAGAATATACCCAGTAGGTATGACACAAAGGCAAGCTTTATATGCATTCAAATTCAACGGGGATGCTGATTTCCAGAATCACTTGGAAATCAACCCATGCGCAAAGTTTGAAGTGATACTTGTCTAGAGTAACGTTTGCACTCTCACGACTTCCGACTACGACCACTAGTGTTCAGCATCAGCTGCTGTAATATTTGCGGAGGGGTCGAGGTGATTCTGTGAGAATAGTGACATTCATCTTCTGCCTTTGCCCTCCATGTATCCTATGGTTTACATGGGCAATGAAATGTTATAGATGGTACGTGAAAATCGACTGTGAGTGTTGAGAATGTGTGGCTCATTGGGGTCAAGGCCCTTATTCATGATGATCATTTGAGACAATCTAAACTCCTTTCAGATCTTAATCCTCTTGATCTTAACAAAGGTCACCCTCTTGGCCAGCATATTTGATGCCTTTATATGACTTGTAGATTTCCACAATTGGCATGATTGAGAGGGATGGAAGGCGTGCGGGGGCTGTGCTGTTCCATTCCCAAACTTTCTTCAGCTTAATCTGAAGAAATCTGTGTTAGTATGCAAATAATTCACCGTTGTCAGTAGCCGGGTCGATTAGGTCAATCCAAATTTACAAGGGATAATGGGTTTTATTTATGAAAATCGGACGGGTCACTAATCCATGGTTTCAATCCCATTTTAACAATAATGGTCTCCATAGAACAGAGTTTATCATTTTTAAAAAGTAAAGAGTAATTAAAATATTACTTATTAACCAGTAATTTTTTTTGTTTTTATTAAAATGAGCTTCTCCGCCCAAAATCATATTAAGATCAAACTCTCAAACTCAAAATAGGAAAACTGTTTTCATAAAAATTTTAACTCATTTAATATTAAATTAAATTTACATAGAATAATAAAAAGACGATATTAAAAGAGATTTTATTTATGTGAAAAAACATTAAGAAAGAAAATAATATGAGAAATGGATTAATAGATTGAATAGCAAAGCTAAAAGGATACGGACGTGTCAGAGAAGCAGAGATGAAGAATTGCTCAAAGTGTGAAGTATCAAACGGAATAGCTGAGAGAGAGCATTAGGAAGTGTGAAACGAAAAACAAAAGAAAGAATCCTATTTTTATGGTTTTCACTGTGTCTGCTTTTTGTTTTAAAAATAGAAATAATAACTTTTAAAGTAGTGTTTAGTATTTTGATCAAAATTAAAATATTATTTCTCTTATTTATATTGTTCAATGATATGATATTTATATTAACTTTTAAAAATTAAGAGAGTGATTTATAAAAAATTATCATTCTTAATTTTTAGAGATTGAGAGAGCGTTTTGATTAAGATAAAATTTTATCATTATTTTAACATTCAATAACTAATCTAATATTTATTTTTATCGAGCACTTGTACTTTAATAGCTATGTAAATAACTAATCACTAATAATTAATATCTAACAGCTAATGACTAATAAAACAGTTAACGGCTACTAAAATAATTAATATTACTTAATAGACTCAAAGTAAAAAATATATATATATAAAAATAAATCCTATTTGACCGTGTTTTCAGTTTTTTTTAATGAAAAAAGAAAAATTAAAAATTAAAACCATTCAAACGCACCCTTAGATAAAATTGTTTTATTATTTTAATATTTTTATAATTAAAATTTATTAAATTTAATTTTAAATTAATAAATTTATTTGGACTAACGCAACTCAATAACTATCAGAAAATCCAAAATTAGGGGAGCTCAACTCAATCTTTATACTCATCATGCATAAACACCTTAATCTCTATTAATTAATGCAGTACATAAATACATTGGTGTCACAGCAGAGTCTTAATAATTAAATAATAGATAAAAACTGCTACTAAAAAGCTTTACAACCTATAGAGAAAAATGCAGGTTAGATAAAAAAAAATTAAACTCGCTCCTCCTGTAACCTAGGAAAAATATTTGGACATGAATGAACGTTCGACTCAGAGAGTTTAGATATTGATTATAAATGCAATTTCTATGACTATCTAAAACTAGCGTAATCCGACCATGAAATGCACATCTTACACATAAAACAAATAATTCACTCAATATTCATACGAGAAGTTATTTTGGAGCTACTCACACACGCAGTGTATCAAATCAATATATAAATATATATGAGAGCTGAATATCCAGAAAAATAATATAGTGATTGACTTTCCATAACACTCCCCCTCAAGTTGGAGCATAGATGTTAATCATACCCAACTTGTTACAAATGTAGTCAATCCTAGCTCCATTCAGAGCTTTTGTGAAAATATCTCTTAACTGTTCTCCAGTTTTGATGTGTCCTGTTGAGATGATCTGTTATTGAATCTTTTCATGAATAAAGTGACAATCAATCTCAATATATTTGGTCCGCTCATGAAACACCGGATTAAAAGCAATATGGAGAGCAGTTTGATTATCACACTACAATTTCGCAGGCAGGGAGGTCTTAAAACCTGTCTCATCTAGTAATTGAAGTATCCACATTACCTTACATACTGATTGTGCCATGGCTCTGTATTCGGATTCAGCACTAGATTGAGAAACAACACTCTGCTTCTTGCTTCTCCAAGACACCAAATTTTCTCCAACAAAAACGCAATATCCAGTAGTTGACCTCCTGTCAACCTTAGATCCAGCCCAGTCGGCATCTGAAAAACATTCAACATTCAAATGCCCATGATTACCATATAGCAAACCTCTTCCTAGAGCGCCCTTCAGATAACACAAGATTTGTTCCAAGGCTTTCCTATGAGCAACAGTTGGGGAAGACATAAACTAACTTACCACACTAACGGCATAAGCAATGTCAGGACGAGTGACTGTAAGGTAGTTCAATTTTCCTACCAATCTCCTGTATCTCTCTGGATCTTCAAACAACTCACTATCCCCTGCTAACAGTTGTAAAGTTAGAGTCATTGGTGCACTACAAGGCTTAGCACCTAATTTTCCTGTCTCTATCAATAGATCGAGGACATATTTTCTTTGAGACAAGAAAATACCCTTCTTACTTCTCATAACTTCGATACCCAAGAAATACTTTAACAATCCCAAGTCTTTGGTCTGAAATTGGGTTTGGAGGAAGGTTTTAAGAGATGAAATACCTGCAGAGTCACTCCCAATGATAACAATGTCATCCACTTAGACTACCAGGCGAATTAGACCAGCCTCAGATTGCCTGTAAAATATTGAGTGATCACACTTACTCTTTTGCATACCAAATTCCTGTATTGCTTCACTGAATCTCCCAAACCATGCTCTAGGACTTTGTTTCAAGCCATAAAGAGACTTTCGAAGCCTACAAACTTTACCCAACTCCCCCTGAGCAACAAACCCAGGTGGTTGCTCCATATACACCTCCTCCTGAAGATCACTATGAAGGAAAGCATTCTTGATATCCAATTGATGCAAGGGCCAATCATATGTAGCTGCTAAAGAGATAAACAAGCGAATAGAAGTAAGTTTAGCTACAGGAGAAAAAGTGTCAGAGTAATCAACCCCATATGTCTGAGCATATCCTTTTGCTACAAGTTGTGCTTTTAACCTAGCCACAAAACCATCAGGATTTACCTTTACTGTAAATACCCATTTGCAACCAATAGCTTTCTTACCAGTGGGCAAAGGCAACAGTTCCCATGTACCATTAGCATCTAAAGCCTCCATTTCCTCTTTCATAGCATCACACCAGCCAGGATGAGACAGTGCCTCACTAACAGTATTAGGGATAGGAACAGAGTCTAAAGAAGTAACAAAACACCGAGAACAAGAAGACAATTGATTATAAGAAAAAAAATAGAGATAGGGTAAGTACATGAACGTTTACCTTTACGAAGAGCAATGGGTAAGTCTAGATCAGAATCATGATCAGTATGAGGTACAGGATCTCCCAACGAAGTAGCTGGTGGAGGATCTGAGTCAGGAATCTCCAATCTCCTAGAATAAACATGAACAACGGGAGGTCGAGTAGGTCTAGAGACAGAAGGAACAGGCTGTGGGAGAGGACTAGATATTGGTTGGACAGTATATATTAAGAGATCATCCTCCTCCCCCTGACTCTCATGCACAGATGATTGAGGAGAAAATGGAGTGGACTAAAAAAATGTGACATCTGCAGAAACAAGATAACAATTAAGAGTAGGAGAGAAACAACGGTACCCTTTTTGGAGTCGGGAGCACCTAAGGAAGACACATTTGAGAGATTTTAGATCCAATTTAGTAACCTGTGGACGAATATTACGCACAAAACAGGTACAATAAAAAATACGGGGTTCAATAGGAAACAAAGATTTGGTAAGAAACAAAGCAGTATAAGGAATATCCCCATTAAGGACAAAAGACGGCATACGATTGATCAAAAAACATGCCGTAGAAACTGCATCCGCCCGAAAGTGTTTAGGAACTTTCATCTAAAAAAGAAGAGCACGAGTTACCTTAAAAAGATGCCGATTTTTTCTTTCAGCCACGCCATTTTTGGATGGGGTATCCATATAGGAAGACTGATGAAGAATGCCATTTTGTGTCATACAAGACTGAAATTGTGCTAAAAAGTATTCTTTGGCATTGTCACTTCTTAATATGCGCACAGAAATATTAAATTGAGTTTTGATTTCATTACAAAAGGCACAAAAGATAGCAAACAACTCAGAACAATTCTTCATTAAATATAACCAGGTAACACGAGAGTAATCATCAACAAAAGTAACAAAATAACGAAATCCAGTTTTAGAAGTAACAGAACAAGGACCCCAAACATCAGAATGAACTAACTCAAAAGGAGATGAAGCCCATTTATTAACTCTAGACAAAGAAGGCAAACGATGATATTTTGCAAACTGACACGACTCACATTCTAGTACTGATAAAAACTGAAATTGAGGACACAACTTCTTCATGGTAGACAAAGAAGGATGACCCAATCTATAATGAGCTTTAAGAGGTGTTAAGGTACTGGAGCAAATAAACGACCGCGGTACATGATTTTCTAGAATATAGAGACCACCTGACTCGCGTCCTCTACCAATAATCTGCTTTGTCGTAAGATTCTGAAACAAACACTGGTCAGGAAAAAAGGAAACATAACAATTTAAGGTACGAGTAAGTTTACTAACAGAAAGTAGATTAAAAGAGAATTTTGGTAGACACAAAACAGAAGACAAAAGAAATTGACGAAGTCGGGTTCGCAGTTCCAGAACCCATGTCAATAACCCATTTGGATGAGAAAGACACAAGGCATGTAGTGAATTTACCTGACTCAGCGATCGCAGTGACAGGGGAACTGGTAGGCTTTAGAGATGCCTGATACTGGGAAAATTATACAAAATCCTCTGCAGATACCAAAATAGTTTTCTCAGAGGAAGATACTGTAGAATTCTCTGCTGCCATATTTGCCATCTGTGATCGCTGATTTTTTCTCTAAAGTTGCGGATAATTATATTTTGTATGGCTAGGCTCATGGCAATAATAACAAATGACTCCTCTTGAGTCTTGATTAGAACTAGCCTCTCTATTACGCTGATTACTTCTGTTGCCTGTAATTCCCCCTCTACTTCCTCTTCTATTACCCTGTTGTCTATTTGGATTATGGCTAATAAGAGCACTACTGGCAGGCTGTGAAGATTGGGTACTCTCTGTATGAAGGCCCGTGTGAACGTTTCATGCAAAGAGGAAATTTCAGAACTGGAGAGAATCTGAGATTTAGCAGTCTCATACTCTGAAGAAAGGCCTGCAAGAAAACTCATAACAGCCAGTTGCTCCCGTTGGGCCTGCTGAACTTTCACATCAGGACTGAAAGGCAACAATACATTAAGTTCCTCATATACCCATTTAAAATTAATAAAATAAGCCGTGAGAGACTTATCCTCTTTCTCAGCAAGGTAGAATGCCTTACAAATATCATAAATACGGGAGATATTCCCTTTACCAGAATACAGAAAATCTAAGTAATCCATTAATTCCTTAACAAATTCACAGTGATTAATTAAACTAATTACCTCAATGTGAATCGAGTTCCGAAGCTGTAAAAACAATCGGGCATCCTCACTTAGCCAAGTTTGTCGTGTATCATTAGTGGGTGGATCTTTAGTAAGGTGATCATCCTTATCAATGCTACGCAAATAGACCCTAACAGTCTTACTCCATTCCAGGTAATTCGAACCATTAAGTTTGTGTTCCGTGATCTTAGTCATCACCGGAATCACATCAAAAATAACATTGTTATTGTTTGCCATTTGTTGAGACAAAGAAAACTAACCGAAACACTAATCCAAAGTGCTTATAGCAGCAAAATAACCCAAAATCACAAATCAAGCAAATACCGAAATAGGATCTGAAAGCCAAACCTCAGAAGTCCTTTAATGGTGTACTGGATCAGACAACAGCATACAGTGATGGAATGAGGGGGTTGAGGCGACGTCGGCGATGTTGATCGGGGTCGAAATGGTCGGTCGGTGACCAAGGTCTCTCCTGAGCTGGGTGGTGAGAACAAATAGTCACCCTAGATTGATGACCTGCTCTGATACCATGTATGTAACACCCTCCCGATAGCAACTCAAATGCAGTCTTACATTCGGTGGCCAGTGTCGATCGGACGACTAGAACGTCCGGAAAAATATTTAAACTAAAGTCAGGAACCAAAATTAACTCAAATATTAATAAGAAAAATTTAGGAAAAATTTTAGAAATAAAATACAACCAAGTTAAACGAGCCGGTGCCCAAGCGATGGGTAACCAGAGTGAAGTTGCGGTTCTCGCAACGAGGAGCCCTAGACCCGGGGAAAAATTCATAAAATAATTTTTGGGACTCCAGAGAAGGGTTATTGAGGTTCCCATGGCATTAGAATGCCAAGAAAATATTTAGAGAAATTTTTCAATCGGTACAGACAATTTTGACCCGTTAAGCCAAACGGAGGGCATTTTGGTCATTTCGCCTTCAGAGGTGATTTTTTGCCGACTTGTCCAGTTAAGTAAATAATTAATATGACATAAAATATGAAGAAATATTGCTAAAAATTAAATTGAAATGTGGTAGAAAAGAAAAGAAAAGAAAAATGAAGGAAATTAGGGATAATGACATCACATGATGTCATTTACATACCCTCCACCAATCACCATTCAATAAGTCTTTTTTTAAACAATTAAAAGAGACAAATGGACCCAAAATTCTGCTGTTTCCTTCTTCTTCTTCAGCCAAAATGTGAATCTCTCCCTCTTCTCCCTCCATTGATTTTCAAACAAAAGCTTCATTTCTCATGCTTCCTCACCATATTTCCTCAAGACCCCAATACTAAAATGAATCCTTGGACCTAGAGGAAGTGTTTGGCAGCCAAGAGAGTACAAGAAAATGAAGATTTAACTTGGGAAAATTCTGCCCTACAAGAGGTTAGTGACCAAAACCTTAAATTTCAATTCAATTTTATGTTTAAGCACTATATTGGTGATTAAATGACAAAGAAACTTGATGAAAGACATTGGTATGCCATCCCTTATTTTTGGCAGCCATGGTTAGGGTTTGATGGTGTTGAATTTAATGAAGTTAAATGGGTAATAGGGCTGCCCACAATATGTATTTGCTAAGTAGATTGATGAAATAAAGTGAAAATGCATGATTTTGAAATTGTTGAGCTAGGGTTTGGGAGTGAAACTTGGATTTAGCTTATGCAATTGTGAAAGAACATTTTAATGGTCAATTAGTGACCATTTTAGGTAAGTTGACCACAATTTGGACTGAAAAATGGCATGGCAAAGTGAATGAGAATGCTGCCTAGGGACAGCAGCAAGGTGACTGAAATTTCAGTCCACTTGGACTGCCATAGCTTGGGCTGTGTAGGTCCAATTGGTGTTTGGCCAATTGGACATGAAACTAGGCTTATAATGGCACATTTTTGCTGAAGAAACCATGCCCAAAAGACCAAAGCAAGAGGACCAAAACTTGGCCCCAATCCGGACACTCTGCAACAGCCCCTGCAGAATTGACCAAATGAACAGTAACTGTTCATTTGGCCATAACTCACTGTAGATTTGGTCAATTGACCTGAAATTTTTACAGCAACAAGTTAAGACATAGAAAAACAACTTTCATGAAGAAACCTACCCCAAATTATCACCAGAACCTAATCAAATCATTGAGCAAAGTGAAGTTTACTGTACTGAGATTTCCAGAATTTTCATTTGAGCAGCAATGTTTGGAGGACTATAACTCTCTCTAGAAAACTCGGATTTAGGCGATTCTTGAACCGATGGAAACCTAAGGCATAGTAGAACATTTCATATGAAGAAAGTTAGACCAAATTAGGAACTTAACTTGATCAAATTACTAACCAAAGTTGGATCAAAATCTGCCAGAACCCATGATAGCAGCAAGAACAGTGCACGTGAACAGTAAACTTATTTTGGCCATAACTTGAGCTACAAAACTCCAAATGGAGTGATTCAAAAAAAGAAATTCAACTAGACAAAATAAGAAACATTTTCTATGAAGGAAGTTTTGTCAAATTCCAACAGTAAATCGACCAATGAAACAGTGCAACTTCGGAGCACCAAAACCGAAAATTGGCAATTTTGCCAAAATGACCTAAGCTTTGAGAAAGTGATCAAAACCAACAAGTTTTAAATGAAAAATGTAGTATGTTTGAAGTGCCAAAGTCAATGTACATATTTTCTATGCAAAAGTCAACATTTTAGTTGACTAATGAAGTGAATAGAGACATGAAAACTTGAAATAAGCTTGGAAATGGATTTGGTAATTGATTCCAACAAGTTTTAAATGCAAAATGTGGTACATCGGGAGTGTTAAAACCAATGTACCTATTATCTATGTAAAAGTTAACATTTTTGTTGACCAATGAGGTGAATAGTGACACCAAAACTTGAAATTCAAAATTTAAAATTAGAAATGCATCTAGGGGACTTTAAATTGCAATTGGCAATTAATACTAGTAAATGTAAAACTCAAAATGTGGGATCTTGGTGTAATTAGAATTAATATATCCATTAAGTATAAAAATATCAACATTTTGATTGACTAGTATGATGAATAGTAATCAAAATGATTAGTGAATTAAGATGAAGACCTAGAACCAATTCTAAGCTTAAATGCTTAGAATTGTATGACAAATATGGACTATGCATCCTAGCCAAAATTGTTAAAAAGAAATTTAGGCCATAAATTTGAAATCCATGAAATATTCATGGATTACTTGAAACATGAAAAATAAGTCACCTAATTGATGTGAATAGATAGTTAGGGCATATATGCCCATCACAAATGGAATTCATAAAATATTAGTAACTCAACTTGAAATATAAAATTTGTAATTACATAAATAGATTCTTGAATGTATAAATGAGAAAAGAAAAATGTTTTGAATACAATGGTACATGTGAACCATTGCTTAGAATTGTGATCAATATGAATAACATAATGAATGAATAAATGAACCATATTAATGTATGAATGAGACATTAGTTCTCATTATTGTAGAGAGGAGAAATATTTTGAGTACAATGGTATATGAATACCATTATTGTGAATTGTGATCAATAGGAATGATGTAAGGAATGTATGAATATTATGATCAATGTACAAATTATGAAATTTATCGTGAAATAATAAAGACATAAAACACAACATATTAATATTTGATGATATTATATGCCCTTGTATTGCCTAGACATGTGTGTCAGATTGGATAGTTTGGCATGCCAATAGGGTATTGTTTTAGCGAAGATCGCGAAAGGCTTTATGCCTGTATTCATGGCTTTATGCCCGTATTCATGGTTTTTATGCCCGTATTCATGGCTTTTATGCCCGATTATGTGATATCATGGCTTTTTAGCCATACTGACTGCATACATGGTTGACGTTCTGCGTCCCATGGTATGACGGCCCGAGGCACCGCGGTGTCCAGTGCCAACGACCCGTTATCCAGTTTAGTCAGCCTGTCGTAGGTCACTTGGGCAGTGTAATTTATTGAAATAAATTAAGACTATTAGTAATTAAAAACATTAGAGATCAAATAAATGAGTTAATAAGACTTCAAAAGAATTAGTTACAATTATGAAATGATCCAAACCACATAAAAATTGTTAAGTAAAATGATAAGAGAGTTGCAAAAATAGGTATAACTTAACTAAATATTTTAAATGTACCTTCTATTGCCATATGAATATAAATTGAGTATTTTTATTAATTCTGTATATCGTACATTATCACTGTGAATTTCGGAATTAAACGCTTCCAAAGCGAAACAAATGAGAACAAAAGATAATTAACATTAGACACATTGTATTAAATTAAATTGATTCTTAAGCATTCAAATTATGCTCTGTTCTTTCTTTATTTGTATATATTATTTCTTGTTATATTATTGCACCACTAAGCAGAAATGCTTAGCGCGATGGAATTGCTTCCTCGCGCAGGTACTGAAGGTAAAAACTAGTAGACTGTCGACTGAGATTTTTGGAGTCCAGATCTGCAGAAGTGTCAGAAGAGTTCAAGATTGTCACCTCCTCAGCAATGCATGTAGATAGGGCTCATTTTATACATGTTATGTATATTGTTCATTCCTAGCACATTGTAAATTATTTGTATATCTTGTACAAAATAAACTCATGTAATTAACCTATGAATTATGGAAGCTATTCAAAGTAAGTATTTTAGTATGTGAATTGAATTTGAGTTATAATGAGATTATACTTGTGAATATTGAGATATTGAAAATCTAATGAGATTTCTGAGAAATCTGGATACTGTATTGAGATACATTGTGTTTGAAAATTTTTGAGACTATTAAGTTTGAGAAATTGAGTATATATTGAAATTGTCTTTGGCAGGTTCAGAAGAACTGTTAGTCCAAATTACAGCCGACACTTTGTCGGATTATCGTTAAAATTTTTAAAATTTCCAATTTAGTTAGATTTTGATAAAAGTAAAAATAGCCTAAATCTTCAATAAAGTTTTTGAATAAATAAATCAATGACTGTAATGAAATCAGATAAAATAGAGTGCTCCGGTACACTGAGTGGCATAACTTGCTCGGCTACACTGTAGTCGGGTAAGGGGTGTCACAATGTAGAAAGAGATGATTCTCCTTAATTTCAATTAATCTGTATATGGGTATATATATACAATTGATTCCTATAATTGTGTTCTACTAATTAGGAAGAAATCCTAAATAAGAAATCCTAAATAGGAATACAGAATACAGAATATACAGAAAAATAATATAGTGATTGACTTTCCATAACATACCTATTTCATAGGTAATCAGCTATGCAGAGTTCCATCCAGATGCCAAACGTTCCTTACACCATCTATCAACATCAGAAAGTGAACTGGGTCTCTTCTCTGACATGACAAAAGTTTATGTATTCTCAAGCAACCCAATCAATACAACTTATGATATCCTACTCCTTTTCTGAAAAGGGAGTTTCTTGACTTCTGCTTGAAATTTCTTACTATCTGATGTACTTTCTGACACATTGGCACTTGAACCAAGGCTCCACTACTCCTTAACCTGCCATTTTACCATAACTTGTCTTAAACATCCCTTAGTGTCCCTTTTATACCATTCCTTTTAGTCTTTTCTCACCTTGTGCCTTGTCCTTTGAAGATATTCATCCCATCAGCGTTAACTGTAACCTTTTTATGTCTTAATCCTAACTTGATTACTAACTCTATTACTTCCAGAATTTTAACTTTGTGATTGGTTCTCACCAACACATCCACCATATAGTATCACACTATAGTACTAACTTACTACTCATATTATATAATATAGGCAATTCACCATGGATGATTCTTCTTAGACCTCCTTCCTAACACAACCATCAAAACATTATCGTTCTCTACTATTCTTTATAGGGAATTGCTCTTCAAAATTTATCATCTTTTCACAATTATCATGCTCTATTATAAAATATTAATTGCACTTACCCTTTGTTGTACTGTTGTCCCACCTGACATATCATCTTTGAATTTAAAGTTTCTTGTTATTCTCCACTTGTCCTCCATACTTATAATCACTTGTCTAGTGCCCCTTATACTCTACTGTACTCTGGAAAATAAAGCACTGATAGATTCTTCTAGAACTAATTCTAGTCTTGCCAACAATCACTCCTCTAATTCTTGTACTTTCTAATAACTTATGAGTAACATCTATACCTATCTTGTCTTATCCTGTCTTTCTACTAGTGTTTTGTTATATATTATTAAACTGTCATTCATGTTTCCTTACAAAGTTACCCAGTTGATCACACTGAAAATACTTACCTAACTCTCGATTACAGACTCTAGGTCTCACTATTCTGAATTCTAACATCAAACCTTTGTGCCATTATCCCTCATTCTTTTCTCTCATCAGGCATGATTGAATCCATTAGGTTGAGTTTTATTCAACTTATTACCCATTGACTTTGCTTCTTTGTCTGATAAGATAGTTCGAGTTATCGTTACGCACCCTCTGGTTACTATCTACTTTGGTTACATATCTCACCTAACATTCCTCATACTATAAACAATCTAAAAGGTCCTTGCTCCATTGCCCCTTATTCTACCTTGGGGATAGAAAATAGACAAAGCCTATTCTAGATCCTACAACTCTGAGCTCCATATTCTAGCTCCTAACACTACATCAACTATGACCTGCTCTGAGTTTTGCACTTCTGGCTTCTATACCATGACAAATGTTCTCCCTAATGTCATCCTTTTCCAAGCTTTCTATCATTACTTTTATGTTTTCCTTATTTACCTTTCCTAGAATTATATTTTGTCTCCTCTGTATCAAGACTTTACACTTCCTAATCTTATCTTAATTTGGGCCTTTCAGTCTGTTCTTTAGCTAACTCATTTTATCTTACCCAAATATAAACTTGGACTATTTTATTCTTTAGCTCATTCTTTTTCTTGACCTAATTGCCATGTCAGAAGTTTGTACCTTTTCACTATCCCTACCAAGTCATCTACACCTCAATGTTGCTCAGAATTGGTCCTTTGATCACTCTAGCTAGTACTTCTACTAGCAATCAAGTTATGTTGCATCTGCAACCAATTATCCAAATTTTTATTTCTACACTTCCTTTATTTACTGGCATTCTGTAGTTTATCTTTGCTAACTTACTGCCCTTAACATTATTCTGTTTAGAGTATACTCTTGTTTTGAGTAATAAGAAATTGAAAAGGAACTTAGGGAATTGCAACCATGCATTCACTGTGTGATCTCTGTTCCTATTCTTTAGACTATATACTATCTCTATTCCTATTCTTTAGACTATATACTATCCCCCACTACCTCAAGGAAGGGATCTGTAGGGATTCTATTTTCCCATATCCACTCAATTAGTCAAAACTTAAAATACTGGGTACCATAACACGTCATTCAATTCATTGGCTTTTCATCTATCATGATTCAATCACTTATGGTTCCTATAATGGAACTTACACCCTCTCTAGGATACCTAAGCTAACAACTCTTTATCACACTCCATAGTCCCATTTGGGACACTATTTCATAGGTTACCATCACCAGTAGTAACCTTCTATCTCTCCTGAAAGGATAAGATCATATTCTACATCAAAATTAACTGTAAAAGTGGTACTGCATCTGCTATCTTGCCATAACCATGTCAGGCTATCTGCTCTTTTATCATACTACAAATCCCTTAAAGCGTCATTTCATAGGCTATGAACATTATTCATAGCATTTGGTTTTCTTTTAGGGAAGCATAGTCGTACTCTATGCCTTGCTGCCACACAAAGAAGTTATTATTTTTTTGCTAAACTTTAGGCAAAATGTCCATTGTAATGCCAAAACTGTTTATGACCCCTTATCGGAGACCAGATGGTCTCACTCTGCAGGTGCTACGTTTACTTTGTGACTATACTAAAATCTCTAATCTAATGGCAACTCTTAATATAACTCTAGCTCATGGTAGGGTAACTGAGTCACTGACTCTGGTTACCACCTAGCTATAATCTTTGATACTTTAGCTCAAGGGTTTAAACATCTAACTGGGAGTTCCAAACTCCTCAATAGAAATAAAACTCTATCCTAGCATAACTATACCAAAATAGAGGCTGTCTGTAAATACCCTCATCATGGAACACCACGGGGATACATGCAGCTCTACGCAATAATCCTATGTTAGTACTGTAATCCACAGCTTAAAGAACAAATAATGAAAGCATTGCATAGATTACTGTGATTCTTCCTAACAAACCATGTTTCCCAACGTCTTATCTCTCTTTAACCCACTGATACCATAAACTTGCCCTGATTGAGTTGTCTATTGATAATTGCCAATAGTGGTATCTTTGCCCCCACCTAGGGCATCTATGCTGTCATAACTCACCTTTATGTACTCATGCCTTGCACTAGATAGGCACTCTGCTTGTCCCTATTCTAACAGAAACATAATAATTCTTGGAATACATATGCCCATGGCAAACCTCAACATGTCTGCCAGCTCTAATTCACATTATCATGTACTACACGAAAACTGAGACACTAAACTGAAGCACTCTTATACTATCCAAGGAATAACGCAGAGTCTAGAAATAAGGAATTACAAAAGAAGAAAAACATAATCCTATACTTCGCCTGTGACAACTCTAGATACATACTTTCCCATGAAGCTAGAGCCTAAGTTCTGATACCAACTTTGTCACGACTCAATCCCATGGGCCAAACTGGCACTAGGATCTGGGCTGACATAAAGCCCTCGAGGCCTATAGTAAGCTCACTCTTCCCAAACCCATAACTAGGACCACCATCAAGGCCCAACATGCTAACCAAATAAAATAAAATATTATAAATTTATTTGGGCCAACCCAACTCGATAGCTATTAGAAAATCCAGAAGTAAGAGAGCCCAGCTCAACCCTGATACCCATCGTGCAGAAACACCTTAATCTCCATTAATTAATACAGTATAAAAATACATTGGTGTCACAGTAGAGTCCTAATAATTAAATAATAGATAAATGAATAAAAACTATAAAAACTGCTACTAAAAAGGACTATAACCTGTGAAGAAAAATGCAGGTTAGATCCAAAAAAAATTAAATTCCCTCCTTCTGCAACCTGGAAAAAATATTTGGACAGGAATGAGCGTTTGACTCAGAGAGTTTAGATATTGATTATAGATGCAATTTCTATGACTATATAAAATTACTGCAATCCTACCATGAAATGCACATCCAACATATAAAATAAATAATTTACCCAATATTCACACAAGAAGTTAATTTGGAGCTACTCACACACACACAGTGTATCATATCAATATATAGATATATATGGGAGCTGATCCCCTGTATAGCT
Organism: Hevea brasiliensis; assembly: GCF_030052815.1. Taxonomy (NCBI): domain Eukaryota; kingdom Viridiplantae; phylum Streptophyta; class Magnoliopsida; order Malpighiales; family Euphorbiaceae; genus Hevea; species Hevea brasiliensis. Next base: position 30,083,429 of record NC_079506.1, read on the forward strand.
CTCTTAATCCAATACTTGTCAGTGAGGTCAACTTAAGCTGGACTTTCGCTTAATAATACCGGTGTGGGGGCCAGCGAGATCAATTCAAAGCTGTGCTCACCCTGGCTTATCCATATATAAAGATCGAGTCCTAGCGATCAAGCTTTAGCTGTGACTACCCGTCCTACCCATATCTATATCCACACCATATTAACGCTAACAACACACATAACTCCAAATTATCCTTAGAATAACAATTACAAATAAATAACAATAATTAATTAATATGCAACAACCAAAATGCCCCTAATATATTAACTATTTATATGCATAATTAATTATTTATAAAATGCATGAGCATGACAGATATATAATTAATATTGAAATTACAAAAATAATCAATATGCAACTCATAGACTAATCGACTTGACTATAGCTGGTCCGACTAAAAGAAAAAGAAAGGCTAGCCGACACCGATTACCTAGAAAGACACACTGACTTCTATTAAAATTACTGATAGAATTAATTAATTAATTTAATCAAATAAGCAAGAATAATTCTTAAGATCTTACCAAAATTTTGGCAGAGTCTTCCTTATAACTGAACCTAACTTCCCTACAAGAAAAATGAACCAACAGTGATACATACGGCCTTAGGCCCACAATAATAATTATAATGCCCATCAAGGTCTATAAAAAACCTAATCTAAGTCCAAATATCCAAACTCCAGCTCGGGTCTCTAACTCTTCTACAGTCCAAAAAAATATTTTTAACATTTCAAAAATTATAAAAATATTCCTGGAGGTCCTCCACATAGTCATTGTATTAATTAAATTTATTTTACTTAATTCTACTAAGTCAGGAATATTTTACAGATTTAACTAGCTAACTTAATTAAAGCACAAACTACCCAACTTGAGTTAGGGACTACTTTTGCAAATTCTATTGCTTGGAACGCGTTCGGAATGTCTAAAAATGCTGGAAATGACTATAAACACGACCCTTTTCTTAGACAGCCCGCCAAACACTTACACCAGGTCGAAAACTCAGTTTTGAGTAGCGGTAAGCTATCACCGATTCGATTGCTTCTAAACAAAGCTCATAAATTGTTAATAATTATCATATAATTATATTTAATTTGCAGGCATCAAAAAGGTCAAAAATCTCATTAAGTGATCTGGACCGTCTAATGATCACCTTTTTCAAATAGTGTCCCATCGGAGCGGGGTCGATCCCATATCAAAGGTTTCACCGTGTTGAGTTCATCGATGGTCTTGGATCGCCGATTTGACGGTCAGATTGGCTAAATTTTTCTGTTTCTCTCTTCTCGATTCATCTGATTTCGACGACAATAAGGAGCGAGGTTGGTCGGATTTGGTAGTCTAGAGGAAGAGTAGTTGAACACTAGTGGTTTGGGTTCGATCCACCAGCGGAATCGCCGGAAAACGGTGAAAGACTGTTTGCCTTCCTCCTTGCGTGCTTTATCGGAAAAATAGCACCATCAACTACCGTTCGTAGTTCGAGGAGTATCGCTGGTGTAGTTGAGGGCCGCTGGAGGTTTGTCGGCAGTTGTCCACCACTGCGTCCTATGGGAGCACGGTGAACGGAGAGGGAGAGATGTAGGAGAAAAAGAGAGAGAGAGAGAGAGAGAGAGGTTTTTTTTTTGGGGGTTTTGTTTGCAGATTTGAAATTTCTGGGTTTTTTTTAAACTTTTAATTATCCTTTCAGTCCTTAAACTTTTTTAGGCATATGCAAATAGGTCCAAAATTCTTTTCGATTAGGTCCCAAAATATAAATTTATGTATAAATAAAAATTAAAGAAAATATAATAATAATAATAATAATAATAATAATAATAATAATAATAATAATAATAATAATAATAATAATCAAATTAATAACAATTAATCAAATCTTAGAGCCAAGTAATCATTTTAATTAAAATTGAACTATTAAATAATTTTATAAAATATGTTTAGAAATAACATTAAAAATATATAAATGAAAGTTTTAAAAAATTATAAATTAGTTAGATAATATTAAAATAATATTTAAATACTATATAAAAAAAATATATATAATTTATATTTTAAAATTCAAGTTATTACATTTTTCTAAGGCTTCTTTTGTTTTGGGGAAAATATTTTCTTAAAAAATATTTTTTATATTTTCTAACGTTTGGAACACTTAGAAAAATTGGTCTATAAAAAATATTTTCCTAATCAAAGTGAAAATTAAGTCATCTTTAAGGAAAATGAATTATAATTTTGTAAAAGAAAAAATTATTTTCTATTTTCTAAATTTTGATAATTTTATTAAAATGTAAACATTCTTATACATATATGAAAAAAATACATATCATTAATTTAACATTATAATCAAATAACAAAAAATATTTTTTAAAAAATATTTTTTATAAACAATATTTTTTATGTATAAATTATTTTTTATAAAATAAACGGGGTCTATGCTATCCTGGCAAGCTAAATAAGAGGATATTCCATAAAATCTTCCTTTTTAAATGTAAAGATAATAAATATTAAAATAGATAAATGAGAATACGATTTTGATACCTCTTCACTTATTATATATTAACTAATCGCATCATTTTGTTTAATTTATCTGCACATTTCATATTATTATTGGTTGGATTAAGAAAAACAAAATAAATTACATGTCATATTATTATTTGTTAAGATTATTTTAAAACTCTATTATACATTTAATTATTTGGTCCAACTGTCTGTGTACTTCTTGTACTTCCTCGGGGATGGCTCCATCTGGTGCACTAATAAAAGATAAAAAACAAGTATTGATATAATAATTGTTTTGTCATTAAATTAATAATTTGGTCATCGATTATTCATAATAATATAGGAAAGATAATTCTTAAATTTACCATCTACACCTTAAACTTTAATGAAAAAATTGTGAATAAAGTGATTTCAAAATAATCTTTAATTTAAAAACCCAAAAAAATTATTTATTTATATATAATATAAAATATAAAAATTAAGTTTAAATCACATATTTTTCTTTATAATAATTTCAGATGTATGAATAAAGAAAGTTTGGGAAAAGGAAAAAATTGCAATTATAAGACAAATGAAATCTCTCCGAAAAGAAAAATTATATTTTTTTCTTATAAATCTTTTTATACAAAAAAATAAAGTAATTTGTTTATTTTTTTATATTTTAATAAAAAAATAATAAGAGAAAATTATTATATTTTTTTATATTGTATCTATATTAAACAAATAAAATTATATTAAAAAATAACTATCGGGAAGAAAAGAAGGGTATAAAAAGAAAACAAAAAAATTAACATTGTTTTCTATTTTTTTTTTTTTATCTAATTTAGGCGGAAACAAAATATCTTATAATATTCTTTGAGCAATTTTCATATCAATCCTCATAATTTTTTTTTAATTTTTCTTTTTATAAATAAAAAATTAGACTTTTAATTTTTTCTTTTAATAAATAAAAAAATTATCTTTTTTTTTCTTTTTCTATTATTTTCTTCTTTCTTTTCCCTACCACAAAATAGGCCTAAAAAATTTGAAAAGTTAGAGAATTGTCTGGCCTACAACATATATTCTCTACTTGACAATCTATAAAAATAAAAAATAATTATGTATTTAATATAATATAAGAATATATATATTTTTTTATTTAACATATAGGTTTAATGGATTGAGTAATAATAAATATTATAAGTAATAATTAATGCGTTACATGATAAGAGTTAGCTATTCTTTTAATTATATGTATATAATAAATTTTAAAATTAATAAATAAAGAGATTCAAATTTAATATATCTTAATTTATTTTACTTTTAAAATATATCTTGACTATATAAATATTAACTTAACATTTTTAAGGTATTGAAATATGTGCCTTATCCAACGTTCCTAAACATTTTCTTTTAGATAAAAAATTTTTCATAAGTTTTATCACATCATTCAAAAATATATGAATGCACACCTAAATATACTTTATTTTTTTTTTCTTCCATCTATTAGATATAGCATACAAGCTTTGTTTTGTTCTCAGAATAAAATAAATCTTATCTATATATGTATTCATTTTAAATTTGAAACTATATATATAAAGGAATATCTATTTTTAAATATTAATTGTTATTCTTTTAATTAAGTAAACACATTAAATAAAGTGTAGGGAGTGGAGACGTTTCAAGTTAAAATTTTTTTTATTTACCAATTATGAAATTATTTGCTTTCATGGTGAGAAAATGAAACGATTATCTACTATGGAGCGTGGTAGTTTGATGGTTAACTTAGTGAGATGGCCTTATCTCACCCCAATTCGACTCTCTGCATTAATATGATAACTAAATATTGTCTCTACTTAAGAGTGTAATGGGAGACAGTGATAGGTTGTTCAATGATTTGTCTCATTGGCTGTCATCTCGGATTTAGTGGTAGGTCATTTCCTATGGAATTTGGTTAAATTGAAGACGTCAACTGATGATCCTGGACTTCTGACCTAAGGGGGCTGTAACCGTCATACTCAAAGAGCCCTCATTTTTTTCAGTTCAAAAACAAAATCTCATATTATGTAATTTATTAATTATTATTTAATTTATTGTAATTTCATTGAATTAAAAAAACTACAACATAACATAAAATACACTAAAAAATTATATTTTTTATTTTATAATAATGATATTAGTATTATTAGGTAGTCTTATTTAGTTTAAATTCTGGACTTCCTAAAAAGTAAATTTTTCAAGAAGTAACTTACCTTTATAAAGGTAAGTAAATTATTTTTTGAGAAGTGAAGGAATTATCTTTTTTAAGTTTGTCAAGAAGTTGAGATAAATTGTTCATCAAAGAAGATAGATTTTCAAACTTTTTTTAAAATATGAAATTCCCTAACTAAATTGCACCAACCAAACAAGGCGTTAATATTAATGTTAATATTAGGCCATAAAGAAAGTCAAGTGGGGGAGAGGAAAAGACAAACCCGGTGACCAAATGGTCTACGCCGCACATTTTCCCCCCTTCTTAGATTCTGTGGATTGTGGCTTCTGGCTTTTGGCTAATTTAGAAGGTTAAAAAGCGCCTGAAGTCCCCAGCGTACGTCCTTCTGCGGTGTTGAAAGATCATCACCGACGTATTCATTTTTTTCTTTTTAAAATATTATATTTCTCAGCTTGCTCTTATTTACATTAAAATATTAATAAATTTTATTTAAATAATATTTATATTCATCTTTAAAATTATGAAATTTTAAATTTATATTTCAATTAAAATTAATTATAATAAAATAAAATAAAAATAAAATGGTGAACATCTTCGTTATAAAATAAACACCTAAACAATTGTCCTAACTCAATTATAATAAAGATTATTTTAATAACAATTAAGGGCCTATTTGGATTAACTGTTGAATACAATCGATAATTAGTGATTGATAGTGATAAGCGATAGTGATTATATTTATATTAAGTGTTTGGTAAAATTATATTTAGTATTCTTTGTTAATATGTGAAATGACTAATAAGGGTATATATCATATAATTTATTTTATTATTTAAATAAATATAAAATTATAAATTTATTACATTATATTATTTATTTTATTATTAAATTAAATATATAATTATTAAATTAATATATTATATTATTTAAATAAATATATAATTATTAATCTTTTATATTATATCATTTATTTTATTATTGAAATAAGAAAATAATCATTTTTTTAAGATAATTAAATAATTTTAAAAATATAGATAAAATAATAAAATAATTATTATTGTTAATAGAAAAATTTATAATTAATTTTAAGTTTTTGGATATAAATAAATATTTTATATTTTATGTTATTAATCAAAAATATTTTAACAAAGTTGAAACACGTTAATTAAAATGTTAAAATTACAAATAAAAAAATAAAAATATTAATAATATTAATTTTTAAGTTAAATAAAAAAGGATAATATGGTCAAAATAAAAAATAAAATCATATCAGCTATCACCGATGATGAAAATTTCTAAAAATAGAGTGTGATGGGTATCATATCGCTTGCCCATGCCTATCATTTCTATTTTTAAGCTTGCCAAACACCATAATTTATTTGGGTGTCTATCAGCTATCAGCTACACCCAACAGGTAAACGAAACACCCCCTAAGTTGTGTAGTTAAAAAAAATTAAATGTGTATTTTGTTTTAGATAATTATTTTTAATTTTACTAACAATTGAAACACTAGTTGAATTTCGACAGAAAAAAGCAAACAACTTTAGCCTAGACTCGGTGTGTGGTGCCTAAGTTGAGGTTTACTGGTCAGTGGGTGTGGCCTGTGGTTGGCATTTTGGTACCCACATCGATTGTGAAGTATGTATGTGTGAATTATATATAAACATTGTTAAAATTATATGGTCTATTATTGTCGTTGACTCATATGTGCTCTAATTGTTCAAAAAAAAAAAACCTCCCCTTCATCAAATTTAGCCAATATCAATTGTACATGCAGTCATTCCCAAACACTAGTCCAATATAGAAAACAAAACATAAAAGCAATAAATAAATAAATAACATCAAACCAAGTCTAACAGTCACCTTCTTACTTCCCACCCAAATCAAAATCCTTTTAACAATAATACAACAAACAAATGTGCCCCTTAAGGCCTCCCAAGAGTCCCCTCCACAAAAAAAAAAACTGCAACCTCCTCTTCTTCTCCTACATAATGCCTTCTACTTCTTTCCTCAACCACCATCTCTATCTCCTTCTATTTCAATCCATTTCTTCTTGTTTTAGCCTTCTACACAACTTACATCCATCATCATGTCATCACTTTATTCTGTTCGCCTTCTTTCACCGCCATTATCTCACTCTCTTAGCTCCTCCACAAGACCCAGAACAAAGCTCTTTGCTGGTCCCACGGTGGTGCAGCCGGTGGAGGTGGAGGTTGATGTAGAGAGGCTGGAGCCAAGAGTTTATGAGAAAGATGGCTACTGGGTATTGAAGGAAAAGTTTAGACAGGGTATTAATCCTCAGGAAAAGGTGAAGATACAGAAAGAGCCTATGAAACTTTTCATGGAAAATGGGATTGAGGAGCTTTCTAAACTTTCAATGGAAGAGATTGATAAAAGTAAGGACACTAAGGATGATATTGATGTTAGGCTCAAGTGGCTTGGTCTCTTCCACAGAAGGAAGCATCATTGTAAGTTTTCACTTTTTTTACCAGATGCTTTATGATTTATTTGTTTGATTTAATGTTGACTTTTTCCTATATGATTTTCTTTTTCCTTCTTCCGTCCAGAAATTGAGATTTTGAATTCAGTACTCAGCTTTTCACAATTTGCATAATTTTAATGTAAATGTTTGCATTTCTTGTTAACTTTTATGCGGATTTGGTTTCTGATCCGAATTAGTTTGATATTAAGGCCTAGTTGTTGTTGTGTTATTTACAGATTGATAAGTAAAATGAAACCACACATTCTGTAGAATGGCAAAACTTATGAGTACTTCTATTTTATGTTCTGTAGCTGGAAAACAGAACAATGGTGATATTATTCTTATAGTTCCTGCTTCTGAGTCATGGAAAACCTTGTCATTTTCAATCTTTCATTTTTTTTGTGGCCAAAATAATTGCGTGGAACTATTCTGCAACAGCAGCCAGAGATCAATTCTTGATCTGATTGCCAAGTAATGATCATTTCACAGAAAAGTAAAACTCCTGATATCAGAATGGACACTCTTAGTCCCGGCTATTAAGCTTTTCAAATATTACTATAATTAGGCAAAATATTCTATTGATTACTGAATTGTGCACTAATTTTCATTGCAGTTATAAAACTTCAATTTGTAGCAATTTGGTTGCTGAACCTTAATTTTGTTGCAATTAGTACATTCTCTTACGTGATTTTGGCGAGATTACTTTATCTGAATGAACCAATGATAACAGGCTTACAAATTCAATGTTTTATGATCAGATGGTCGGTTTATGATGAGACTGAAGCTACCAAATGGAGTAACAACAAGTGAACAAACACGATATTTGGCTAGTGCGATAAGGAAATATGGTAAGGATGGATGTGCAGATGTTACAACCAGGCAAAACTGGCAAATACGTGGAGTGGAGCTGCTTGATGTGCCTGAAATACTCCAGGGTCTTGCTGAAGTTGGCTTGACAAGCCTGCAGAGTGGCATGGACAATGTGAGAAACCCAGTTGGAAATCCTCTTGCAGGAATTGACCCGGATGAGATTGTTGACACACGACCTTACACAAATTTGTTATCCCAATTTATCACTGGCAATTCAAATGGAAATCCTGCTGTTTCTAACTTGTAAGTTCCTTCAGCATTAGTCAGAAATATTCATGTTAAAAGACTATTCTTGATTGTTTCAAGCTATGAGGAATTCCTGAAATTATCTATAGCTTGTGGTTTGTGGTAATAGTCTATGCTTGAAGGATATGAATTTAGATGTTTAATAAGCCAGGGAAGAGAATATGCAGTTTACAGAAGCAATGAGCAAAAACATGATAAAGATTAATTGTGATCACTGTTGATAAAATTTTATGGATTTTTGCAGGCCAAGGAAATGGAATGTATGTGTCGTAGGTTCTCATGATCTATACGAACATCCTCACATAAATGATCTTGCTTACATGCCTGCAACTAAGGATGGACGTTTTGGATTCAATTTGCTGGTGGGTGGGTTCTTTAGTGCCAAGAGATGTGCTGAGGCAGTTCCTCTTGATGCCTGGGTTTCAGCAGAAGATGTGGTGCCATTGTGCAAAGCAGTACTTGAGGCCTACAGAGATCTTAGCACCAGAGGAAACAGGCAGAAGACTAGAATGATGTGGTTGATTGATGAACTTGTGAGTAAATCATTCATCTTAACAAATCATCCATTCCGGTTCTTGTTTCTGTTATAGTTTTTGATCTCGTTCTTTCATCTTTTGTTAGAGTTCATAATTGTAACTTCTGTATGAAAGCAGGGCATTGAAGGATTCAGGTCAGAGGTAGCAAAAAGAATGCCAAATCAAGAACTAGAAACAGCATCTTCTGAAGATCTGGTTCAAAAGCAATGGGAAAGGAGGGACTATTTCGGTGTGCATCCACAAAGCCAAGAAGGTTTTAGTTATGTAGGTCTGCACATTCCTGTAGGGCGTCTCCAAGCAGACGACATGGATGAACTAGCTCGTTTAGCCGATACCTATGGCTCTGGTGAACTCAGGCTCACTGTGGAGCAAAACATCATAATCCCCAACATTGAGAACTCAAAGATCGAGTCCTTACTTGAAGAGCCTCGATTGAAAGACAAGTTCTCACCAGAACCACCTCTTCTCATGAAAGGTTTAGTGGCATGTACTGGCAACCAGTTTTGTGGGCAAGCCATAATTGAGACAAAAGCTAGGGCCATGAAGGTGACTGAGGATGTGCAAAGGTTAGTGTCAGTGACTCGGCCAGTGAGAATGCACTGGACAGGTTGTCCCAACACCTGTGGGCAGGTGCAGGTAGCTGATATTGGGTTCATGGGGTGCATGACAAGAGATGAAAATGGAAAGACTTGTGAAGGGGTGGATGTGTACTTGGGAGGAAGAATAGGGAGTGACTCACATTTGGGGAAAGTTTATAAGAAGAGTGTTCCTTGCAAGGACTTGGTGCCTTTAGTTGTGGACATTTTGGTTAAGCACTTTGGAGCTGTCCCTAGAGAGAGGGAAGAGGTGGACGATTAGGTTGAAGAATCATTGGTTCATTTTTATTTCTTATTTTTTAACCCTTTCTTTTCTTGCTTTCGTTTTGTGTAATTGTGGGATGTAGGATACCAGAAGTTACTGTTTATCATGTAAAATTAGTTTGCTCAAAGTAATAAATTCTTTCTATTTGAAGAAAAAAAAAAATCTAGAAAAAATAAGGAAAATATCATAATATCATAATGTAATGCATAAATTTTTTTTCTGGAATGGAGTAAGGGTTAAATCACATATATTCATTTTTTTTTTCATTAATTAAAAAATTACATAGATAATTCAGCAGTAATTTTTAAACTAATCAACTCAATTTGAAAAAAAAAAAATTTCTTTGCTCAAGTGACACCCATACAATACAACTTGATATCATATATATATATATATATATATATAAACACAACAATCTAATTATTTTTTTAAGCTATGTTTGTTTTATGAAAAATTTTCTTGAAAAATATTTTTGGTATGGGCATTAAAAAAATGAGTTAACAGAAAAATATTTTTCTAATTAAAGAAAAAATTAAATAATTTTTAAGTAAAATGATTATTTTTTATTTTTTAAATTTGATAATCTTATTAAAATATGAAAATATTTATATATACATGATATAAATACATATCATTAGTTTAATTAGTTTATCATTGCAACAAAATAACGAAAAAATATTTTTATAAAAAATATTTTTATATACTAGTTATTTTTTGCAAAATAAATCTTAAAAATTAAATAAGTAGCACAAAATTGGCTTTTCATTATTGGCCAAAATCCTCTCAAGAATGGAGAAAATATCCTTGATATGATACTCTATGCTATTTCCATCTATGGTTTAATTTTACCTAAGGCCATTGAAATTATTGCTAATGTAATACTTCAAATTTTCAAATAATTATTTTATGTGTACACTATAATATTTTAATGTATTAAATATTATGGTAATTAATTTGAATTTTCTGGGTTTTTAAAATTGGGTTTTTATTTTTCAAGATAATTAATTTTATCGATTTTTAAAAATTAATTTAAAGGCCACGTCATAAGTTTAAAAAAATATTTGGACTTCATAAATTTTTTTGAGTTTTTTGTAATTTTTTTTAGAATTTTTGAGTCTTGTTTTGAGTTCTAAGACAGAGTAAAAATCAAATTTTTGGTCTCCTAAATTGAACCGATCGAATTGAATCGGATCGAATCAAACCGGTCTCTTTTTCTTTCGTCCTCCCCTCTCCCGTGTGCCACTCTTCCCCTAACTTCTCTCTTCTTTTCCTCTCTCTCCTCCCTTCCGCATCGTCGGCCAACCGTCCCCCGCCCTTACCCACACACCGGCGCACCTCTGGCTATCCCTCCCCACTGATGCCGCCCCTGCAGCCAGCTGGAAAACGCCCCAAAATCCTCCTCCTTCCTCACGTGACTTTTCATCTTCCCAGACCAAATCCGGCCGATCCGGCCACCAATCAGACCGAGTCCAATTTCCTTTGTGTCCTACTCTTCGAGAGCTTTTCATAGATACTTATTTTCCCAATTTTCATAGGGCGGTTTGTGCAAATCAAGCTCGAGAAGTTTTAGCTCATTTTGACTTTGGGTTAAATTTCTCTCAAATTGTGAACCCCAAGGAGATTTCAAGATTACCAGCACGTTGCACTTAGCGAGAGCTTCGCAACGACACCAATTTCAAATTTTTCCAACACTGAAAATTTGATAGATCCCACAAACTTTACAGCATTTTTTTGAGTTTTTAATGAGTCTATTTAATTAAATAAAAATTACATTCTAGCTCCTGATATTGTGAGCTTTGCATAGGTATTCTTATTTCGAGGAAATTCCACTGGCGACTAGGACTGCATTTTTGGGCTGGAAAGGCGGGTTGCCAGACTCACTTCAGAAGTGAGTCAATATTATAGTGCTTCCCACCATTTTTAGATGCTCCGGACGTGTTCCAGGTGTCAGAATTGGTATAGGTAAATTCGAACTCCAAATTGACCCTTTTACCTAATTTTGGGTATAGAATAAAAATTCATAAAATATTCGTGAGTAGCCAGCAAATTATAATTCCTTTTGCAATAGTATTATACCATTGTTAAGGACTGCAAGACATGTTTATAGAATTTTTGAAGTTAGTTTAGATGGTTTTTGTAAAATGTTAGTTTTAAGCCTTATAGCTGAATCGTCTAGTTACTTGAGAATTGTTTGGTTTGATGGGCCCAGGAGGGGCTGCATGATGTTGTTGTAATATGGGCCTAAGGCCTTTGGATTTAGAAGTATTGTTTGAGTTACTTTGTAGGTTAGGTAGGTCCTAGGTATGGGAGAAACTCTGCCAGATTTCCGACTTAAAATAGGATGTCTTGACTCTTTAAATTCGTATTTTGAGTTAATACTGATATAATTCATATATACAATTGTTTAGGTGATAAGAGTCAACCTTTCTCCTTTACCTAGCCGCCACAATGATTTCCAGTTGATCTGTGAGTAGATATTGATTTTATTTATAATTTTAATATTATTATCTATTCAAGGCATACTCATGCATTCACTTATAAATATATTTATGTAGTTAATACTAGGCACGTCTTGTGTTGTATTTTTATTTGATGAAACTATTGTGAATGTCGCCTTAAGGTAATTTGGAGTTGTGTGAGTGTGTCGGTATGCTTGTGGTGTGATTATGGATATGGGTAGGACGGGTAGTCACAGTTGAAGCTTGACTCATTGGGACCCGATCCTTATATGTGGATAAGTCAGGTTGAGTACAGCTTTGAGTTGATGTCACTGACCTTTGCATTTGGATTATTAAGAGAAAGTCTAGCTTGAGTTGATCTCGCTAGCAGGTATTGAAATTAAGAGAGCTGTATAGGGGATCAGCTCCCCTATGTATATACACATTGATGTGACACGGGTGTATGAGTGCTCTAAATTATCTTTTGTGTGAATATTATTTGAATTGTTGGAAAATATTTGTATGTTGCATTTTATACATGGGAATGCATTAGGCTTAAATAGTTACAGAAATTATATTTAAAATTAACATCTTACTTTATAAGTTGAACACTCACCCCTGTTCAACTATTTTTTCCTCAGGTGACTGGTGGATTTTTTTATGAATAACCTGCTTTCTTTCTCACAGGTTTATCAGCAGTAACTTATTTGTATTTTATTTTTCTTGATTCATATTCTAAAACTTTATATGTACCAGTAGTGTATTAACCTTTTCTGGGATTGTAATAACATAATCTTTTAGTGTTGTATACTTATTATATGAGTATGCTTGGATGCATGAGATGAGTGTTTCCTTAGATGAGGGAGCTAAGCGCCCATTTAATTATGAGGGAGCTAAGCTTCCATTTAATTATTTATCTGCTTTGAGGATTGTGAGGGTGAGCTGAGCTTTCCTAATTGTGTTATTTTGTGTTTAGAGGTCGGGTGAGTTAATGCTCCCTGTTGGATAGTCCAATTTATGGCAAAAATCTCTCCGTTTATTTTCTTAAAATTAGACTATATTTATGGGCTTTATGTTTGGGCTAGGAGTAGTTAGGCTTACTACGGGTTTCAGGGACCTTATACTATCTCAAGGTCTAGTGCTAGTCTGGCCCAAAAATCGAGTCATGACAAAGTTAATATCAGAGCTTAGGTTAAAAATTCATGGGAAGATGTGTACCTAGAATCTTCGAAAGAGTCTTTTAGGAGGTCACATGCAAAGCATAGGGTCCATAATCATCCTTACTTTGTCATCCTTGCATCTAGTTTCTGCCTTATGTGCTTATGTGTGTTTATGAATATACAGGCATGTATAGTATTTTGTTTTGGTTTTGTGGGCTAATGCTGCTAAATTTCAGGAAGAATGGGAAGAGGTAGGAGAGCCACCATGGCACCAGAGTCAGAAGTGCCGAATAAAATATCAGCACAGGATGAGGCACCAGCCCTAATAAGGCATGGTAGGAGATTCCACCTGAGCATCCACAACTTTCGGAATAGCCATTTATGGCCTAGGATCCTATAGATCGGATGGTAGGCACCCTGACAGGTCTGCGGAGGACCATAGATATGATGGACTAGTATATGGCTCACCTTCCTTAACAGTAGCAGCCCCTAATTCAGAGAGCTGAACCATATAAGCAGATAATTAACTTTAAGAAGTTAGTGCCTAGAATTTATGACACTATAGAGGATACATACCGATTTTTCGACTCTTGCAAATAAGCAAGAGTAGACCTATAGCTGACAAATAGGAGACTAATAGAATGTGTACAGCATGTATTGAGACTTGTGCCGAGGCAGTGGATGACTGATTATGTACTCCCTCGGATTGAAGGGTTATCTTGGGCATAGTTTGTAGAGCTGTTTATAAATAAATTTATGCCCAAGAGCTTTAGAGATCAGAAACAGTGGGCCTTTAAAGCTTTGAGGCAGAATGGGAGATCAGTAGATGAATGCGCCTCTGAGTTTCTGGAATTGAGTAGGTATGCTCCAACTGTCATGGCCATTGAAAATAAAAGGTGAAGAGATTTTTGAAAGGAATGGACAGGAGATATGCAAACTTGGCTATGTTATTAGACCAACCTTTTGATTTGGTGGTAGATAGGGCCTGACAAATAGAGATTAAATGTATAGGGATGATGGAGGTAGAATAAATGGTCATCTGGTATGCCTTGTATGAGTACTATAGGGGGTGGCAGTCAGAGTCACTACAATGGCAAAACTAGAGGTAATAAGAAGGTGGCCTCAGACATAGATCTAGGAGGTTCAGATCAAGTTATCGTTCTAGCAGTGGGCAGAGGTTGGGCTACAATAGTTCTGGATTTGGTTCTGGGTCCTTTTTTGCACCCTGTACACAATGTGGTAGAGAACATTTTGGATCATGCTTGATGAGTTCAGGAGGATGCTTCAAGCCAGGTCACTTTGCCAGAGACTCCCTATGTTTAGTGAGCATCAGATGGGGTCTCAGGGTTCTGTTGCTAATGCACTGCACCACTTACTCCCTGGTACTTTTAGTATGGCAAGTAGCCAGTTTAGTGGCCACCAGGGCTATGGTCAAGGGGGACGTAGTTTTGGAGGCAGATCTAGTGGAAGGAGTTAGTTCTAGGGGTCTGCATCTCATAGCAGAGGTCAGACTCGAGTTTTCACCTTGACGTACTAGGATGCTCAGGCTTCGAATACAGTGGTAGTAGGTATTCTTTTAGTCTGTTCTCTTGAGGCTCATGTTTTAATAGACCCGGGTGCTATGCACTCGCTTATTTCTCCTGTGTTTGCTCTGAGATTGGAAAGAAATACTACTTCTTTAGAGTGTCCCCTGTCTGTAGCTACCCTTCCTAGTGATAATATTGATGTGGATATGGTTTTTCCAGGCAGCCCAGTTATAGTTGATGAGAAGATTCTCCCAATAGATTTAGTTCCCTTACCGGTGATGGATTTTGATGTGATCTTGGGCATAGATTGGTTGTCAACTCATTATGCCACTTTAGATTGTAGAAATAAAAAAGTGTATTTCTATATTCTGGAGATAGAAGATTAGTTTTGATGGTGACAAAAGTGTAGCTCTGTACAACCTAGTGTGAGCCATTAGTGCCAAAAAAATGTTAAGGCGTGGATGTCAAGGTTATTTGGCAGTAGTGAGGGACACATCTGTTGAAGGTACTAATATGGAGAATGTATCTATTGTCAGGAAATTTGTGGATATATTTCTCGAGGAGCTTCCTGAATTACCATCGGATAGGAGATAGAGTTCTACATAAATATTGTGCAGGTACAAACCCCATTTCTATGCCACCCTATAGGATGGTACCAACATAGCTAAAGGAACCGGAGGAGCAACTACAAGAGCTTTTAGACAAGGGATTTATCCTCTCAACTACTTCACCTTGGGGTGCTCTCTTTTTATTTGTGAGGAAGAAAGATGATCATTGAGGTTATGTATTGATTGCAAATAGCTGAACAAAGTGACAATTAAGAATAAATATCCGCTCCCTCGAATTGATGATCTATTTGATCAGCTGCAGGTAGTTAGAAATTTCTCAAAAATAGACCTATAGTCGAGCTATCATCAGCTAAGGATCAGGAGTGAAGATGTGCCAAAAATAGCATTCAGGACAAGGTATGGTCATTATGAGTTCCTAGTGATGTCTTTTGGATTCACTAATGCACCAGTGGCCTTTATGGATTTAATGAACAGGGTGTTTAGGCTATTCTTGGATTGCTTTGTCATTGTGTTCATAGATGACATTTTGGTGTATTCTCGAACAGAGGAAGAACATGCTTGGCACCTAAGGATGGTGTTGCAGACCTTGAGGGAGCATCAGCTGTATGCTAAATTTTCAAACTATGAGTTTTGGCTGGAGAGTATTTCATTCTTGGGACATGTGGTCTCTAATGAAGGTATTCAAGTGGATCGTAAGAAAATTGAAGCAGTAACTGATTGGCTTAGGCCTACCACAGTCACTGAGGTGTGGAGTTTTCTAGGCCTAGCAGGTTATTGTAGGTGTTTTGTGCAAAATTTCTCTAGGATAGCAGCTCCTCTGATGCGATTAACTCGAAAGAATATCCCATTCTTCTGGTCAGATGAGTGTGAGGAAAGCTTCCAGAAGCTTAAGGATTGTTTAACTATAGCTCCTGGGTTGACTTTGCTTGTGAGTGAAAAAGGATATATAGTGTACTTTGATGCTTCTAGAGTTGGATTGGGATGTGTTTTGATGCAGCATGGTCAAGTGGTAGCTTATGCTTCAAGGTAGTTAAATAAGCACGAGTGGAACTAGCCCACTCATGATCTAGAAATAGCGGTTGTAGTCTTTGCACTAAAAATTTAGAAGTAGTATCTGTATGGTAAAGTGTGCTAGATATACACCGATCATAAAAGCTTAAAGTACATCTTTCAATAAAGAGATTTAAATTTAAGGTAGAGGAGATGGATGGAGCTTCTGAAGGACTATGACTATACCATCCAATACCATCTAGGGAGAGCAAATGTGGTGGCAGATGCTTTGAGCAGGAAATCTTCTGGTAGCTTGGCACATATATTAGTAGAGAGGAGACCATTAATCCAGGAGTTGCATGAGTTGATGGATCAGGGTTTAATCTTGGACATAGCTGATTCGGGTGCACTTTTGGCACATTTTAGAGTAAGGCTAGAACTGTGAGATAGGATTAGAGTTTTCTAGCACAGGGAATCATAATTAATGCAGATTATGGAAAGGGTACAACAAGGAAAAGATTTTGAATTTGGGTTTGATAGAGATGGTACCCTTATGTTAGGCTCCAGGGTGTGTGTGCTAGATGTGGATAACCTAAGAAATGAGATTATGCAGGAGCCACACTATATGCCTTATAGTGTTCAACTAAGATCTACAAAGATGTATCATGATGTAAAAGATAGGTACTGGTAGAATGGCATGAAGAGAGACATAGCAGATTTTATATCCAAGTGTTTAACTTGTCAGCAAGTAAAATTTGAGCATCAGAGGCCATCAGGGAAGTTGCAGAAGATTCCCATCCCAGAGTGGAAGTGAGAAATGATTACCATGGATTTCGTGATGGGGTTGCCTTGTACTACCTGAGGGTATGATTCTATTTAGGTGATTGTAGACCGTCTAACCAAGTCAGCTCACTTTTTGCCTGTACGGACCACCTATTCTGTTATTAGTATGCAAGGTTATATATCCATGAGATAGACAAATTGCATGGGATTTCTACTTTCATAATATCTAACAGAGGGCCTCAGTTCACTTCTCGATTCTGGAGGAAACTTCAAGAAGCGCTTGGCACACAGCTGAATTTTAGTACAGTTTTCCACCAACAGATAGATGGGCAGTCTAAAAGGACAATTCAGACATTGGAGGATATGCTTTGCATGTGTGTCCTGGATTTTAGAGGTTAATGGGATAATCAGTTACCATTAGTGGAGTTTACTTATAATAACAGCTATCATTCTAGTATTGGGATGACATCTTATGAGGCATTATATGGCAGGAAGTGTACGTCCCTTCTGTGTTGGATAAAAGTTGGAGAGGCAAAAATACATGATTTAGATTTAGTGCAGTATACTTTAGAGATGGTTTCTTTGATCAGGGAACGTTTAAAGACAGCTTTTAGCAGGCAGAAGAGTTATACAGATCCAAGGAGGAAAGATGTAGAATTTGCAGTGGGTGATTATGTCTTCTTAAAGGTTTCTCCTATGAAAGGGGTTATGAGATTTGAGAAGAAAGGCAAGTTGGCACCTCGTTTTATAGGACGTTTTAAGATCATGGACAGAGTGAGAGCAGTTGCCTACCGGTTGGAATTGCCTTTAAACCTTTCTCATGTCCACCTAGTGTTCTATATTTCCATACTCAGAAAGTATGTTCCCAATCCTTCTCATGTGCTGCAACCAGATACAATGGAGTTAAAAGAGGATCTAACCTTCGAGGAGCAGCCAATAGCTATAGTGGACTGTCAGATAAGATAGTTTCGGTCAAAGTAGATCTCTATGGTTAAAGTCTTGTGGAGAAGCCAATCTGTGGAGGAATGCAATTGGGAGTCAGAGCAGATATGTGCAACAAGTACCCGTATTTGTTTAATATGTAGTTCAGTATTATTATTCTACCGTGTGTAAAATTCGAGGATGAATTTTCTGTAAGGGCGGAATAATATAACACCATGAATTTTTAAATAATTATTTTATGTAGAAACTATAATATTTTAATTTATTAAATATTATGGTAATTAATTTGAATTTTCAGGGTTTTCAAAATCGGGTTTTTATTTTTTAGGACAATTAATATTATTGATTTTTAAAAATTAATTTAAAGACCATGTGGCAAGTTTAAAAATATATTTAGATTTTATGAATTTTTCTAAGTTTTTTATAATTTCTTCAGAATTTTTGGGCATTATTTTGGATATTAAGGCAGAGTAAAAATTAAATTTTAGATCTCCTAAATCAAACTGGTCAAATCAAAATGGATTGAATCAGACTGGTCTCTTTTTCCTTCCTCCTCCCTTCTCCTGTGCGCCACTCTTCCCCTATCTTCTCTCTTCTTTTCCTCTCTCCCCTCCCTTCCCCACCGCCAGCCAATCATCCCTCGCTCTTCCCCACACGTCGGCGCACCTCCGGTTACCCCACATTGTCGGCGCTGCCCCTCTAGCCGGCCAAAAAATGCCCCAAAATCCTCCTCCTTCCTTGAGCAAGTTTTCATCTTCTCAGACCAAATCCTGGCGATTCAACCACTAATTGAAGAGAGTCCAGTTTCCTTTGCATCCTACTCTTCGAGAGCTTTCCATAGATACCTATTTAACCAAATTTAATTGGGGTGGTTTGTGCGAATCAAACTTGGGAAGTTTTAGCCTATTTCAACTTTTGGGCTAGATTTCTCCCAAACCGTGAACCTCACAGAGATTCCAAAACCACCAGCATGCTTCACTCAGCAAGAGCTTCGCAATGACACCAATTATTTTTTCTCAGATGACAGGTGAACTTTTTTGTGAATAACCTGTTTCCTTTCTCGCAGGTTTACCAATAGCAACTTATTTGTATTTCATTTTCCTTCATTCATATTCTAGAACTCCGTATGTGCCAATAATATATTAATCTTTTCTAGGATTGTAATAACATAATCTTTTAGTGTTGCATACTTATTAAATAAGTATGCTTGGATGCATGAGATGGGTATTTCCTTGGATGAGGGAGCTGAGCTCCCATTTGATTATTTATCTGCTTTGAGGATTGTGAGGGTGAGCTGAGCTCCTCTAATTGTGTTATTTTGTGTTTACAAGTAAGGTGAGTTCATGCTCCCCGTTAGATAGTCCAATTTATGGCTGAACTCTGTTCATTTATTTTTTTTTGAAAGTGGACTATATTTATGAGTTTTATGTTTGCGCTAGGAATAGTTAGGCTTACTACGGGTTTCCAGGGCCTTATACTGACCTAAGTCCTAGTATCGGTCTCGCCTAGAAATCAGGTTGAGACAGCTAATTTCACTAAAGTCCAAAAATTATAATATATCACAATGAAATAATTAATATTTTATTTATATTTTTCTTATTTTGTGTCATATAATTTTCCCTAATGTTTAAATGAAATGCATTTTTATGTTAAAGAAAAAAAGAAAATTTAAAATTTAAAATTTAAGATTGAGTATATGCCATTAAAATTTTCCCTTAAAAAGTATTTCATTGAACAAAAAATTGTCAAAAAAATTATGTACTTTTTAAAATTTTATAATTTTGTCCTATACTATGAAAATTACCAATTAAATCATAAACTTTTTAGCTCTTACCAATTCTATCCCACTGTTAAGAATTTAACTCTTACCAATTCTACCCTACTATTAAGAAAACTATTATCTCACTAATAGAAACGCTACATAAGACACCACATAAGCATGATATAGTTGCAGTCATTATGGAAGAGGAAGACATACCTTTAAATGAAAGAGAAAAAATATATTTAATTCAATGTAAATACCTTATATTAATATATATTTGATAAGTTGCACTTAAATAGTTCTTTAACATTGACAAATGAAATAAAGATATGGGGTAAGGATATTTGAAGAGATTGAGAACATGTATTTTTGGGTAAGAATATATTATTTCAGTGTTGCCAATATGAAAAAGTATTGCATATTATTAAAGTTGGATTCTTACGTGGCACATACTTAGAATCTCTGTTAATGAAACAATAATTTTTTCAATGGTGGAGTAGAATTAGTAAGGGTTAAAAAGTTTAGCATTTAATTGATGTTTTTTTATAGTATGAGATAGAATTGTAAAAATTTGAAAAATATAATTTTTTTAATAATTATAAAAAAAAATAACTAACGCTTGATTAGCTCGATTGGCGAAAAAACCATCAATAGGGTTAGGTTAAATATTTTTGCTATTATTTATACACCAGTTTTGACATTAATCCTAGTTGTGTTCAATTCAATCTCTAAATCAACCCATGGTCGTGAACGATTGACTTTAGAATGAAGAATACTAACCAGTCTAGGATACTAGAGATTTTTTATCTATATATTTTAGAAAAAAAAAATTTTAAAATGATTTATATTTGAATGTTTCAATTATTTAGAGTATTTGGTTTTAGAGGAGCTGTAGAGGATAATGGTTTATTGGATATAGGCATGAAGGGTCATCCATTTACATGAGAAAGGGGTAGAGGCTTGGATCATTAGGGGAGGGGAGACAGACTGGATCGGGCGCTTGTTACTCCAGAGTGGATATCTTGTTTGAAAGATGCGAGATGTTAAACTTCGAAGCTACTTCTTTGGATCATTCACCTATATTTTTGGGATTGTTCAGTTGTGTGATGATGACAGTAACTGGGGAGTAACGGGTTTAGGTTTCGGACTATGTGGTTGTGTAGCTAGGGGAATAGGTTTTTGAATCAATAAGTTCAAATGCTTGCGAGAATATATAATTATAGTCAATTCTTTAAATCTTTTGTATTATAGTCTAATCTTTCAGATTTGTTGTAACTATAGGCAAAGTGTTTAATTGAATTTGCAAAAAAATTAATGGTAAATTACAACACTTAAGTTTTATTTGATTAATAAAATAGTCAATTAATTTAAATATTATTTATTTATTATATAAAATATATTTATTATGTATAATGTATTTTACATTTATTTTTAATTAAAATTTTATACTTAAAAATTATTTTATTGATTGAAATTTTTTTAATTTAATTATTTTTTAAATCAAGCTAAACATACCTTATATTTAGAAATAAAATATAAAAATAAATTCATACCAAATTTAAAAAAGGATATATTTCACACGAATTATGACATTCATTAAATAAAAAATATATATCAATCAAAGTGAATTATACATCAGACGCATCATCAATAACTCTTCATTAAATAAAATACACATATTAATATTTTAATTTAGATATTTTACTTAATTTTTGTCAATAAAATTATAGAGAGTGGGAAAGATTGATAACTATACCTAATTTTAGTCAAGTAGATAAAATGGGAATCCAATTTTGATTAATTGAAAAGAATTGCAGCTAATTTATTCAATTTAGCCTAAATTATTAAAATTGAAATAATCAGATTAAATTATAATTTTATGAAAAAATTCGACCTTTGCATTTTTAATGTACAACTAAATAATATCATAAAGGTAAGTGGCTCAATTAGACTTAATTAATTTATTTAATGAATCGAACTCGAATTTAAAATATATAATTATATTTTAAGAAAATTAAAACATATAATAATATGAATGTATAAATTATAGTCATTATAATTTAATTGATCTTACTATTTTAACTGTTAATTTAATGATTATGATTTATTGAATTTAACATTAAATAGATTTTAAATAACAGTTAGTAAAAATTATAATTTTTTAATAATTTGACTAATTAAATTTAACAAATTTAATTTGAATTTGAGCTTATAAACTTAATGAGTTAAAAATTTAAATTACAATTTTAATAAATAAATAAACTAAAATACGAATTTAATAAAACTTAAATGAATGGAGATCAAACTCAAAATTGAATGCAAATATATTTTTAATAGATTTTTGCATGTGACGCCCTCTAAAATTTTCTAATAAAAATTTAAACCGTTGATATTTATTTACTGATCTATCAAACAAAAATTTAGCGAGGCAAATGTAAAAGTTATTTTTGTTGTTGATCTAATTAAAATAAAGAATTAGTGGCTTATATATTTTAAATTTTATTTTAATTAATAAAAAATAAAATTTAAAAAGACTTAAATCGTGAGTGAATTATATTAAGGATATCTAAATTTAAATATTATGTCTGTCAATGGCCCTTTAAATTTAAGATATCTTACGTTGGACTCCCTAAATCTAAATAGATCATGTATTTTTTATATCCAATTTGACCAAATATTATTAAGACAGATTAGATTTATAAAATAATAAATATATTAGATTTAGTTTTATTTGATGAGAATGTATTTTTATAGATAATTAAAATCCGCTCATGATCAAGTTACAACCTAAGATCTATAACTATATTATGTTAACTGTTCGTATTTCGTTCATTCCATCGGTATGCTCCCAGGTACCTGTAATTGTAATCCGTTTACCAGAATCGAGGGGTCTTTCTGTGGAAACCTTCACGAACAATCGTCGTTTTTTGATGGTTTTTCCGCTTCTCACAGCTACTCTTTTCACACCTCCGATATCCGTGCCAAATCGCGTTCGCTTTCCTTATTTCTTTGATAATAGAGTTGGCTATCTTTGTGGCATCGATTGTACAAGTTCGTGAAGAGGGCTGGACGAGTGGAATGAGGGAGAGCGGCTCGATCGACAAAAAAGAAGAGTAGCCCCCCTAGAACCTGGCAAAGTAACTATCAATGAATTCCCGAGCAATTCTCAACCAACATATGCGATTCATCCCCGTAAAGATTATAACACACAGAAGACTCCTTACCTTAGGAGCGGGATGAGTGATACATCCGGTGAGCGCCGATGAAGAACGCAAGCAAAGCTGAGCTTTTCGGAGCGAACCAATCTTCTGTACCGACCCCTTTACTCTCTCTCTCTATAAAAAAAGCTTGCGGGAATAACTCTATTTTGAATAATAATATTTGAAATTTTTATATATCACATTTTTAAAGTAAAAAATTTAAGTATTTTAGATAATTATTAAATGTTTAAAATATAAGTTATAAAGAAAAATAAATTTTATATAAATTATTCATTAAAATATATTAAACTAAATAAATTTGAATCCTATTTAGACAATAATAATTGAGTTTGTTATTTGGGTTAATTTAAAATGACAATAATATTTTAAAAAATTAACGAAATTAATTTAAAATGACAAAATATAGTCAAAATTTTCTCTTGCAATGAATATAATTATATATAGGGACTCATTTATTTGAATGGACATGTATGTGTAAAATGGGCCTTCTTGGGCTCACATAATCCCAACAAATGCAAACTAAATTACCTCTAGGTCGAAGCCCATCTTTAGGCCACTACACCACCAACTTGAAGCGGTTTATTTTCTTTTTTCTTTTTTTTTTCTTTTAATGAACTTGAAGAGATTATTTTTATTTTTTTTAATGAACTTGAAGGGATTTTTAAAAAATTAATTTCACATTTGATATGTTTTTCTTAATAAAAATTTAATAAATTAAATATTTGAATTTTTTTATTCAAAATTATATTTCATATTTTCAAGGAGCATTTCTATTTGTTTTTCAATTTCACCTTTTACTTTTATTAAATACTATAATAAACATTTATACAATTTTTTAGAGGAGATAAATAGTAATATAATTAATGATTAGTATACTTTTATAAAAATAAGATTATTTAATTATTTCTTTAATTACTATAAAAAAATTTAAATACGATAAATAAAAATTAATAGATAGATAAAAATGAATGAAAGTAATAATCGTATACCTAGTATATATTATTATTTTTATATTCATCATAAGAATGATAAAGGAAGGATACTATAATTAACATATTTAATATTTTTTATAGTACCTTAAAAAAGAATGGGAGTGGAATTTTAATTAATTTTAATAACTCCATATATTAATCTATGTTTTCTTTTTTTTTTTTCTTTTAAAAATTTCTCTTTTAAGCAGAGGGATTTTTTTGTTTACTTTTAAAATATAAATAAAATTGCAAGCTAAACAAATTACAGAATAACTTCACTTTCACTTTTGTGTTCTATTTTCAATTAATGAAAATTCTTTTTGTCCCAATAAAACAATTTAACACATAACATAATTAGGCTGTTATGGATATCTGTCTCGCTGATTTTGCAACCCCGCAAGTGCACGGATCATGAACAAGTAATAGAGTAGTGAGTAAAGTATCGTCCCATGAGGAATTTAATTAGTAAC
This sequence comes from Hevea brasiliensis, assembly GCF_030052815.1. NCBI lineage: Eukaryota > Viridiplantae > Streptophyta > Magnoliopsida > Malpighiales > Euphorbiaceae > Hevea > Hevea brasiliensis. Next base: position 30,107,960 of record NC_079506.1, read on the forward strand.
CATCAAACTGCGCAGTGATTTTGACTGTTTAGGCTATCGAATAATGAGAGAATGAAAGTTGTTTATTTTAAACACTAGAATGATAAACTTAAAATGAAATAATCTATTTTGAAACAATTCTAGAATTAAGATTCCACACTTGAATCTCACTATGGATGTTATCTTGTTTATTTACTGGATTGAGAATCGTTTGCCTTGATGGAAATTAATTCTAAGGTATCCTAAGCCCTCTCTCAAGGCACCTAGGGTGTATTTTAATTAACTTAAACCTGACTTTCGTGGCGATCAAATTAATTAAAACCCTTTAAGGTCTTTGACCAATTTTTAAATTTCACAAAGGTAATAAGCCTATGTCTAGGTCAGAATCCCTAGGTTCAAAATCTTGATTTTCTAATATTAATCTTGTAACACCCTGAACCACCGAGTTATGAATAGTATCATTTTTGGTCTGTGACTAGTGCTATTCAAAGACACATTGAGGACCAAAAATAAAAGAAAAATTAATTGAGATAGACACAATAAAAATTCAAGTGAACAAAAAATCTAAGGACTCATCAGGTATTATGAAAAAGAAGGATTATGACCCGATGAGGGGCATTTTGGTCAATTCACTTCAAGAGTTGATTTTTGACCAAAATGTCAATTAAATTAAATGAAAATAATATATTGAATTATGAAGAAATTTTGAGGAAAAATTAAAGTATAAAATGAAAAGAAAAGAAAAGAAATAAAATTTAAGTTTAATTTCATTTATGACAAATTAAAAATTTATAATTAAAATAAATTAAATTTTTGGGGTAAATATATAAAGGAGACAATTACACCAAAAATTAAAAAGATAATTTTCTCTCTCTTTCTCCTCATTGTGCCACCACCCTCTCCACTCTCTCTTTCTCTTCTCTTTTCTTCACTTTCTCCATTAACACTTCTTCCCCATCTTTGATTTCCCCACTTTCCTTCCATGGGTCCTTCATCTATTTACTAGGAAATATTAAAACAAACTTTGATTGAGAGATTTAAACAAGAAGAATAAGAAATTGGAAGAGATTTGAAGTGGAAAAAATCATCAAGTGAGGTAAGCTCTCTCTTTCATGCTTGATTAACTAAGTATGCTTTGAATCAAGTTTGAGTGTGATGAATCTACATGAGAAAGCATGAATCTTGAAAGGGATTTTTGGCTAGCTTGGGTAAACTAGGGTTTTAGCCAATTTAGGGAAAATTAGGGTTTGATGTATTTTAATATAATTGATGATGAAATCAAGCTTAGTTGAAGTAGTATGCATGATTGGGGTAAGGAGATTGCATGAAATTTGCATAAGTTGAATTATGGAAGATTAGGGTTCATGGAGAAATTAGGGCTTTGGTGCTAGAGAGTGAAATTGATGTGTGTAGTATTAAATTATGATCATTTGAGGTTTCTTTAGTTTGAATTGTCATTGGGTTGATGAATGAAAGTAATGAAATGGTAGGATTGGGGAAAAGTGCAAACTAGGGATTTGAAAAATTGGGGATTTTTGTGCTATGAGTGCTATGGATGTATTAATGCTAAATTATAGTCATTTGGGGTGAGTTAAATGTGAATTGATATTGGTTAGTGGGAGTAATTGAAGAAATGAAAATTTGAACCTAGGGTAGAATTTTGCACACTGAGTTCAGTGTGTTTGACAGCCTATAAGTTGAGCTACACAACTTCAATTGGTGTGAAACTAATTGAAAATGAAACTTAAGACATAGGGCTAGAATTTTCATGAAGAGACCTAACCCAGAAACTGCCAAGAAATTGCCTAAAACTTGGCTTGAACTTGGAGATAAAATTCTAAAACTTGCAGAATTAGGCACGTGAACAGTAAATTTTGCATGGCCATAACTCTCTCTAAAAAACTCCGATTTAGGCGATTCTTTAACCAATGGAAACCTAAAACATAGTAGAACATTTCATATGAAGAACTTAAAGCCAAATATGGACTTAACCCAATCAAATTACTAAGCAAAATTGAGTCACTAAATCTGCCAAAATCTGAAAATTTGCAAATTGACCATATAAACAGCAAATTTTGCAAGGCTATAACTCTCTCTAGAAAACTCCAATTTAGGTGATTCTTGAACTGATAGAAACTTAAAACATAGTATGACATTTCGTATGAAGAACTTGAAGCCTAATTACGAACTTAACCCAACCAAATTGCTGAGCAAAGTTGAGTTGATAAATCAGCCAGAGCAATGAATAGTAACGTAAATAGTAAACTTTAAATAACCATAACTCTCTTTATAAAGCTTTGATTTAGGTGATTCTTAAACCAATGAAAACTTAAAATATATTATAACATTTCATATGAAGAACTCGGAGCCAAATTATGAATGTAACCTGATCAAATTGTTAGCCAAAGTTAAATTACCAAAGCTACCACAATCAGCCTCACGTGAATAGTAAAATTCATTTGACTATAACTTTGACTACATAACTCCAAATGAGGTGATTCAAAAAGGAAAATAAATATGAGACCTAGAGGGACAATTTGCATGGATAGCACCTCACCAAATTATGATTGAAACTAGATAAAAATTGGGTTCAAAGTTCAATGTACCAAGCTGCTAGAAAACCAAAACTTTCTAAAATTTGCAAAGCTAACTTGGGATGCAGTAGACACTCATATAATGAGTACTTGGCAGCAATTGAGATGAGTATTGAGTCATTCTATTTGTGTGTTTTAGTAGAAAAAGAAGTTGAAATAGGCAAGGAGAAGTAACGAGAAAGAAGAAATATTAAAGGTTTGTGCACAACTAACCTTTTCTTCATTTTTAAACTTGTAAATTATTTGGAATGTGTTTATTTGAATGAGTTTGCTTTGAACAAGTTACTTTGACTGAAATATGGTTTTTCTCTTGCCTTTGAGAAATTAGGGTGTTGCCATCTCTATATGGATATTATAATGCTTTGAATGTGTTCATTGGTTTATAAATGTGATTGTTGAGTGGAAAACTTTTGAAAATTGTTTTGAAACCACAGTTAGCATGACAATCCCTTTCGGAACTCCCCAGTAGTAACGGCTACTTGGGGTTGATAATGGATTTTAATTATATCTCCCATTAATAACGGTTAGTGGGGTAAGACTACATGAGTACTCATTAGCTAGCTAGCACTTCCCTCATTAATAACGGTTAGTGAGGTTGAGATTGCTTTGTCGTGGTGCACAACATAGCACTGATAGTGAAATTTTGTGTCATGGCCTAAACTGTGTGTTGATGTTGGCAATATTAATGCTTTGTGAATTATAATTTATGAAGTGTGATTTCTCATTTAAAATGTTATTTCAATAAATGGCTCTTATAGACTTAGAACTATTGTGAAGTTTTCATGCTTAAGAAAAATGTGATTTATTATGCTTTGACAAGTTTTACTTAGCTTTAGGTTTTAAAGTTATTAGTTGTGCACCATTGAGTGATATACTCAGTGATAGCTTATTTATGCTATCGTAGGTAAGGGAAAGGAGAAGGCTGCCGAGTAAGAGACTTGGAAGCAGCATTTTGGTTTTGATTATGGGTATATATCATAGGTATACCCCTGTAATTTCCTTTTGATTTATTTTGTACCTATATATATGGATGTACGGACATTGAGCAGTTTGTATTTAAAAGCATTACATTGCTATCACATTTTGAGTTTGTAACTATTTGTATTTTATTTTGAGACTTATGGAAATGTAACTTTTGTAATATTTAGTCTATCATTATTTCTAATGAATGTTTACATGGAATTTCAACTATTCCCATGCAGATTTCTGCAAAAGAATTGATAAGATCAAAAGCTATGATTTGTTTAAAATCCCTTGTAGCATAATTAATGGGTTATCGGTAAGTGTAGTTCGGTAATTCATTAGGTATGCTACGGGAACATGTCATGCCTTACAAGGGAATAGGTGTGACATGTTTTAGTGGTATCAGAGCTATGGTTTTCATACAAGTTTTGAAATTGCATATTTGAAATATTTTGATAAGTACAACTGCTCAATTGTCATTAATTGATACATATAGTGCATTACATTATGAATATGGACTAATGGAGGGAAATCTACTTGTGTTGGTTGTCAAGGGAGTAGAATTCTTTGTGATTCAATATGGAAGAGGGGGATCACACAGTAGAGCAATCAGTAGTAGCTGAGGTACAGGGAGAGGCCCCAGCTCCTCAGAATGCCAGTGGATCAGCTGCACCCATCCCGCCCATGCAGTTTCCTGCTCAGTTCGCTCAGCAGATGGCTGCACTATTTCAGCAAATGGCTGGCAATATACTAGTCCAAGCTCCTATGCAAGCACCTCCAGTGCAACCACCATCCCCAGCCAGACAATATGACAAGTTAATGAAGTATGGGGCAATAGAGTTCAAGGGTATAGTGGACCCATTGGAAGCTGAGCAATGGTTAGAACTGATGGAGAGGGTATTCAAGAAACTGCACTGCACCAATGATTTGAAGTTCGAATACTTAGTCTCTCTACTACATGGAGATGCATATGAATGGTGGAAGACCATTCCCCACAGCCTGGTAGAGCCTCCAGTTCTAACTTGGGAAGATTTTCTGAGGGTGTTTAGACAGAAGTATGTCCCTGATACCTATGTGGATATGAAGCTACAAGAGTTTTTGAGTCTGAAGCAGGGTGATAGGACTGTGGCAGAGTATGAGAGAGAGTTCTCTCGCCTGAGTCACTATGCTAAGAGTTTACTTACCACTAGTAGAGACAGATGCAAGCGCTTTAAAGCCGGATTGAGGCCTAGCTTATGAATGCAAGTGGTTGGGTTCCGACATGAGAACTTCTTAGAGTTGATCTCCCAAGCCCTAGAATTAGAAAGGATTGAGTTAGAATGGGCCGTTAGAAAGGGAACAGAAGAAAAAGACAAGAGTGGGAAGACTTTTGGTCAAGCTTCTGGTAGCAGTTCGGGTAAGAGGAAGAGCTTTGGAGGACCGAGTAACAGAGGATCTAATAAGGAAAAATTCTCAGGGCAGAGGCCACCTAGATCCGGTTAGCAAACATCTAGGGGTTCCTTTCCTATCCGTACCTCTGAAACCTATGGCAGGACTTATGGAGGAGTATGTTGTAAGGCCATAGGAGCATGTTACAACTGTGGTGGAAGTGGGCATTTTACTAGAGATTGCACTAGTGCCCGCAGGTTTGGGCCACCTACCACCACTGAGGGATCTATTTAAGGTTCTGCTTCCAGAGGACAATAGACAGTAGGTAGAGGCCGAGGCCAGGGTAGAGGTAACACTTCTGGCAGCCAGGGCACAGTGAGCCAACCAGAGCATAGTGGTGCACCAGCCAGGGTGTACACCATGTACCAGAGGGATGAAGCTGAGACATCAGATGTTGTGGCTGGTATTTTCTCCATCTTTGGTAGAAATGTATATGTGCTGTTTGACCCTAGTTCTACACATTCTTATGCTAGTGCCAGTATTGCATGCTCTGTTGCTGTTTCTTGTGTGAAATAGGATTATGATGTGCTAGTGACTAGTCCTTTAGGACAAGAGGTTAGGGTGAACAAATTGTATGAAGATTGTCCATTGACTAGTCCTTTAGGACAAGAGGTTAGGGTAAACAAATTGTATGAAGATTGTCCTTTGGTGATCCAAGGACATACATTCCTGTCAGACTTAATTGAAATGCCCTTCCGAGATTATGATATCATCTTGGGCATGGATTGGTTAGCCAGGCATCATGCCATGATCGACTGTAGACTAAAGACAGTCACTTTGGTCTTCCCGAGTATGCAGACGTAGTAATACACGAAGAGAGGCAGTTATTACCATCCAACATCATTTCAGCTGCACTTGCTAGAAAGATGATTAGAAAGGAATGTGAAGCTTATCTATCTCATGTGATAGACACCCAGGTGGGGAGTCCAAATCCTAAAGATATTCTTACAGTATGGGATTTTCCGGATGTCTTTCCGGAACAATTATCGGGATTGCCTCCAGAAAGAGAGGTGCAGTTTAAAATAGAGACTATACCTGGTGTGGAGCTAATCTCCATCACTCCTTATACGATGGCACATGCTAAGTTGAAAGAGTTGAAAGTGCAATTGCAGGAATTGCTAGATAAGGGTTTCATCCGCCCTAGCGTGTCACCTTGGGGAGCACCAGTAATGTTTGTGAAAAAGAAGGATGGTACTCTCTGTCTATGCATAGATTACAGACAGTTGAATAAGGTGACCATAAAGAACAGATATCCTCTACCACTGATTAATGATCTATTTGATCAGTTGAACGATGCAACTGTATTCTCCAAGATTGACTTGATATCGGGCTATTATCAGTTGAGGGTGCAGGAGCAGAGTATTCCTAAAACTGCCTTTAGGACTTGGTATGACCATTATGAGTTCTTAGTGATGCCATTCAAGTTGACTAATGCTCCAGCAGCTTTTATGGGCCTGATGAACACTATCTTCAGGCCATATTTGGAATAGTTTGTAGTGGTGTTCATTGATGATATTTTGGTATACTCAAAGAATGCAGAGGAGCATGACAAGCGCTTAAGGATAGTGTTGCAGACTTTAAGGGAGAAACAGTTATATGCCAAACTGTCGAAATGTGAGTTTTGGCTAAAGGAGATTACTTTCTTGGGGCATATTGTATCTTCAGAGGGTATCCAGGTGGATCCTAGCAAAGTAGAAGCCATTCTTAATTGGAAGCCACCCAAAAATGTCATGAAAGTTCAGAGTTTCCTTGGTTTAGCCGGGTATTATAGAAGGTTTGTGAAGGGATTCTCCATGCTAGCATCTCCACTGACTAAGCTACTTAGAAAGGATGTGAAATTTCAGTGGACCGATCGGTGCCAGGAAAGTTTTGATGAGTTGAAGAGGTGTTTAACTGAAGCTCCAGTCTTAACCTTGCCCACTTTGGGTAAAGAGTACACCATATACAGTGATGCTTCCCATAACGGATTGGGTTATGTGTTGATGCAAGATAGGAATGTCATTGCCTATGCTTCACACCAGCTTAAACCGCATGAGAGGAATTATCCTACACATGACTTGGTGCTGGTAGCCATTACCTTTGGCTTGAAGATCTGGAGACATTACTTGTATGTAGAGAGATGTTACATATACACAGATCATAAAAGTTTAAGTACTTGGGCATGCAGAAGGAGTTAAATTTGAGGCAGAGGAGATGGTTAAAACTGATAAAAGATTATGATTGCTTGATAGACTATCAGCCTAGAAAAGCTAATGTTGTAGCTGATGCTTTAAGTAGCAAGACTATAGCTGGTTTAGGGGTTTCTCTGTGACACCCCTTACTCGTCTACAGTATAGCCGAGCAAGATATGCCACACAGTGTGCCGGAGCACCATATCTTATTCCATAATAATTTACCCTTCTTAATTTATTTATTTATTATTCACCAAGTGCAAAATTTTACCAATTATATCATTTATTTACAAATTTGATTAATCTGAATTTTTCATAAATTTTTATAGAAAATCCGACAGAGTACCGGCTGTAAATTGGAAAAACAGTTCTTCTGAACCTATTAAAAAAACACTTCCAATATGGTTTTCAGATCCATAACTCCAATATACATACATATCAACTCAATCTCCAAATCTTAACACAATTTTCAAAATTTTTGTTCACATAACAATTCGAATCAATTTCATAAATAACTCCCCAACATTTTATTTTTTAACAAAATATACTGATAATTACAGTAACATGACATTTCATATATTTACATTATCATATGATTTTATGAGTTTGTAATTATAATAAAGAACTAGTACAAAATACAAAGTACAAAATACAACCCAAAATCCTAATATCCTACCAAGTGCACTGCAGATATGAGGTGACTCTGGACTCTGCACAAATCTGACTAATCACCCGGTCTGAGGTCTGCTGGACTCCCCAGCTATGTCTCTAGTACCTGCACGTGGCAAGAATGACGCGCTAAGCAATTCTGCCTAGTGGTGCCAATATAAAATAAAATAGCTAAAATAAAATGGATGTGCAGAATGTATGCTGACATTTTATGTAGACTAAGTTCTTGGCAATTATTTTAGTATTATTTGATTAAAATTTGGTAAGATTTATTTTGATTGCCCAAGTAACCTATACTAGTCGACTGGACAAGATAAACAGGTAAACTGGCACTGGGTACCAAGTACCTCAGGCCATCACACCATCAGTCACATTGTGTCTCTCATTGTGCAACAGAACAGCTAATAAGCTGTAATAATTATTAGGCATGAAACCCAAGTATAGTAAACTCAATCAAAATAGCCAAAGACTATTATATCACAGAATGACACGTAAGGCCATAAAACACAGAATGACATGAAGCCATATGTAGTACTGCTAAGAGAACCCTATTAGCATGCCAACCTATCCAAACCAATCATTCTAGGCATACTAGGGCATTTTACACAGTTAATGATTTAATTATTTATTTTTGTAATGTAGAGGTCACTATTCACTTGACTATTTCCACTCAAAGGTTGACTTTTTAATTTATAATATATTTGTTGAAACTAAGTTCACCAAGATATCACATTTTGGTTCACAAAAGTGTTGGCATTAGTTGCTAATTAATACTTAAAACCAATAGGAAATAAATCAAAAATTTCAATTTTAGGTGCTAGAGTTCACTGTTCCATTAGGCAATTCTACAATGAGAATTTTGCTAAATATTCTTAATCAAAGTTGTTCCTTGATATGTCTTCTTTAATTCTCTTTTTAAATCACTCCATTTGGAGTTTTCTAGCTCAAGTTATGCTAATTTCTTTAGGACTGACCGGATTGGCATCTACCTAGAATTTCTGAGCAAAAATGGTTCTGGCAGTTTTGATACCCTGACTTTGGTTAGCAATTCAGATGTTATGGTCAGAATTTAGTTTGGTGTTCTTCATGAAAGTTGTTCTAAATTGTCTAAGCTTTTCATTGATATAAATTTCAGATCAATTGGACTTTTCTACTCGAAGTTATGACCATTTGAACAAATATTGTTCATTTGGTCATTTTCCAGGGACAACATGTTGGTCACCCGGATTAGGGTAGTTTTTAGGTCAACTTAGTTTAGTTTTCTAGGCAGGGTTTCTTCACCAAAGTTATGCCATTATGTGTCTAGTTTCATTTCCAATTAGCCTTGTGCCAATTGAACCTACACAACTCCAGTTATAGCTGCCCAAATCTACTGGACTCACACCCAGTCCTGCAGGTCACCAAGGGTAACATACCTAACTTCAATTCCCATGGAACAAATCACTTCATCTCTTAATCACACATAACCAAATGGTTAGTAATTGACCATTAAAACTTTCTTTCACTAATACATGAACAAAGTCACAAATTTGTGCCCAAACCCTAACTCTACCATTTCAAATTATGCACAAACTTACACTTTATTATCCTAATCAAGAGATTAGTGTTAAGGGCAGCTATGATAACATTTTAATTCAAAGAAATCTTCAAAAACCTACCAAGTCCAAGGCTACTGAAATTTTGGGGAAGGTATACACATGATTTTTATTCAATTTTCTTATAAATTTCCACTCAATTCCACTCCCTCAACATGAATTTAAAGAGAAAGGAAGAGTTTGGTCACTAACCTTTAATGGAGTCAATTCCAAGCTTGTAAAAGCTCCTCTTTTCTACTTCTTTTTGCTGTCTTTAGCTTGCCCAAGGTGTAGGGATAATTTTTTGCAAAAGAAAAATATGGGTTTTATGGTGAAAAGCTTGAGGAAATCAAGTTGGAAATGAAAAAAAAAATAGTGGAGAGCTCTAGTTAAGGATTTTGGCCACCATGGTAGAAGAAGAAGATGAAGTAATTTTGGTCTTCTTTATCTCTTATAATGAGTTTATTTAATTTTGATTGGTGGAAGAGTTTTTAATGAGATCATGCTTATGTCATTATTTGACTTTTATTTCATTAATTTTTTTTATTTTGTTTTTCTTCCTTACTCCTTTTACTTATTTTTAATAAATTTTTCATCAATATTAATTCACATTTTATATCATAAATCTCACTTACGTAAATGGGCAAGTTGGTAAAAAATCATCTCTGAAGACAAAATGACCAAAATACCCTCTGTTTGGCTTCACGAGCTAAAATTGTGTGTACCGATTGATTAAATTTTCCTCGTGTTTTCTTAGCAATTTATTGTCGTTGAGACCCCAATAATCCTTCCCTGAAATGTCAAAAATTATTTCATGGAGTTTTCCCCGAGTCTAGGGTTACTAACGTCCTTCGCCGTCACTTCTCATTAGGGCATTCATCACTGGGCTATGGCTCATTTAACCTTAGTGCATTTCATTTCTAAAAATTTTTCTTGATTTTTCTTATCATTATTTGGTTTATTTATAACTCCTCACTCTAGTTTAATTATAATTTTAGATATTTTAGCTGTCCGGATCGATATTGGTCACCGGAACAATAGAACGTACGGACTAGCTAAAGTGAGGATGTTACATTCTCCATTGTCCATGGTGCATGAGTTAAGGGCATTGCATGCTAACCTGGAGATTAATGAACATGGGCAGATGGTAGCTACTTGGCAAGTGAAGCCAATGTTGACAGAACAAATTAAAGCAGCTACACAGAATGATGATAAGTATGTGAAGTTGATGAAAGAGGCTCGGGATGGCAAGAAATCAGAGTTGTTGGTAAATGATGAGGGCTTGTTATTATATTAAGGCAGAATGTGCATTCCTGATAATGTTGAACTAAGGCAGATCATTTTAAAGGAAGCACATGATTCACCTTTTGCTATGCACCTTGGTGGAACCAAAATGTACAAAACTATAAAAGGGCACTATTGGTGGAGGGGAATGAAGAAAGACAGTGCAGAATATGTTGCCAAATGCCTAACTTGTCAGCAAATAAAGGTAGAACATCAAGTGCCTACAGGGTTGCTATAGCCATTGCCAATTCCCGAGTGGAAATGGAAAAGAATTACTATGGATTTTGTGACAGGACTTCCACGTACACAAAAGAATCATGATGCAGTTTTTGTTATTGTTGATAGATTGACAAAGTCTGTACACTTTTTGCGAGTGAAGATGGATTACAGCCTAGAAAGATTGGCCAAAATGTACATTGATAAAGTGGTGAGGTTGCATAGAGTGCCAGTGTCTATTGTGTCTGATAAAGATACTAGGTTCACTTCTAGATTCTGGGGTAGTCTCCAAAAAGCCCTAGGAACTAGATTGAACTTCAGTACAACATTCCATTCACAGACAAACGGCCAGTTTGAAAGGATCATTCAGATTTTAGAGGACATGCTTAGGGCTCGTGTGATTGAATTTGAGGAAAGTTGGGACTCACACTTGCCTTTGATTGAATTTGCTTGCAACAATAGTTATCAGTCAAGCATTGGGATGCCTCCATATGAAGCACTTTATGGCAGAAAGTGTATGTGACACCCCTTACCCGTGTACAGTATACCCGAGTAAGTAATGCCACACGGTGTACCGGCACACTCTAATATTCCTCAATTAATTTATATCATACTTTTGCATATAATTTATGAAATACAATTTGTTTAAGCCATTTATCAAAAGTATTATTCATTTAAGGTTCCGAAAATTTTAAAGAAAATCCGGCGGAGTACCGGCTAAAGATGGAGAAAACCGTTCTTCGGAACCTGTTAGAAACACTTCCAATAAACAAATTCATTCATTCTCAACTTCAATATCATCACAAAACTCAATATCAAGGTTTCAACAATTTTTCAGTTTCAGGTTTCAACAACCTTTTCATTTCTCAACATCCATTTCTCATATACAAGCAATAAATACATTCTTAAATCTTGAATTCATAGTCATAACTTTAATTATTTACATAACCATCAAAATATATTACATTAGTTCAAATACATATGAGAAAATACAAATGCTACAAAATATCAAAATGACAAAATGACACCTAGTGCCCTACCGATGCAATCGCAGTAGTGAGGTGACACGGACAGCGAAGCGTCCGATGGACTCACCCACCGTGGTCTACTGGGCTCACGATCGGGATCTCCAGTACCTACGCTGCGTGGCAAAGCAACGCGCTAAGCAATAATGCTTAGTGGTGCAATAATATAATAGAAGAAAATAGCAAGAAAATAAATGTATAGTGAATGTGTATGATTCATTTGTTTAGTATGGTTATATATACATTAATTCAGTAACTTGGTTCATTTCATTCATTTGGTTGCCCAAGTAACCTACACTAGACGCATCGGATCGATAACGGTAACCGCACCGGGTACCTAGTACTCGGGCCGTCACACCATCGGTCACATATGTATCTCCGGCAGTGCAAATGTAAGCCTAACAAGTCAGAATAATATCGTGCACAAGGCCAAGTCTCAATACAAAGTCAGAATGGCTAAAAGCCATGAAATCACAGAATGGCATTTTTGCCATGTGCAGTACTGCTAACTGAACCCTATTGGCATGCCAAACTATCCAAACCAATCTTGTTAGGTATACTAGGGCATTTGAAACTCTTAAATTTGTCAATTTGTGAATTTCAACTTTTTTGGTGTCACTATTCATCATTGGTCAACAAAAATGTTGACTTTTGAAATAAAAATGTGTACATTGCCTTTGGCACTCCCAACATACCACATTTGGTGTTTAAAACTTGTTGGCATTAAGTGTTAATACCATTTTAAAGTGTAACCCACACAAGCAGAAAATTTCAGTTTTGGTGAGTCAACTTCACTGTTCCATTGGACACTGTTACTGTTGGAATTTGAAGAAATGTAAAACATGAAAGTTGTTCCTTATTTTGTCTAGTTGAATTTACTTTTTTGAATCACTCCATTTGGAGTTTTGTAGCTCCAGATATGGCTCAAAAACCCAAGCTGTCCGGATATGCAGTCTGCAGAAATTTACCATATCTATAGTGCATGAACAGTGACTTGAGTCACTTGGTTGAATGGGTTCTGGCCATAATTTGGGGTAGGTTCCTTCATGAAAGTTGTTTGTCTATGTCTTAACTTGTTGCTGTAAAAATTTCAGACCAATTGACCAAATCTACAGTGACTTATGGCCAAATGAACAGTTACTGTTCATTTGGTCAAATTCTGCAGAGGCAGTTTCAGGGTTCCGGATTGTGGCTGAGTTTTGACCCTTTGGCTTTGGTCTTTTGGGCATGGTTTCTTCAGCAAAAATGTGCCATTATAAGCCTAGTTTCATGTCCAATTGGCCAAACATCAATTGGACAAGCACAGCCCAAGTTATGGCAGTGCAAAGGGAATGAAATTTCAGTCCCTATGTCTGTCCATAGGGCGCTTTATACTTTCACTTTACCATCCCATTTTTCAGTTCTAATTAGGGTCAACCTACCTAAAATGGTCACTAATTGACCATTAAAAAGTCCTCTAACCATTTCCAAAGCTAAGTCACCATTTCACCTTCCCAAACCCTAATGTTCAACTAAATTTACTCATAAACCTTGTCTAACATACTTAGTTCAATCTTCATGCATTTTAATACCTTAACCATGATTTCTAACCACTCTAAGTTTGTTAAACAATCAAACTCAATCTCCCATAGGGCTGCCAAAAATTGAAAGTGCCCTTAACACATGTAATTTATTTCAATTTCTTAAAATCTCTTTGCTCAAAATGATGTTTTAACTAAAATTAAAAGAGGGAGAACAAAAGTGTAGCACTAACCTTAATTTAGCCAAGTCTCTTTCTTGCCAACTTCAAGATTATTGATTCGATATTACTTAAAAGCACTCTAGCTAGGGTAGATATTCAGTTTTTATGAAGCTAATTATGGGAAATATGGTGAGATTTTAAGGAAATTTAAGCTTAAAGTGAGTAACAATGGTGGAAGGCTTTGGGAAAGAAAGGGCTACGGCTGAAATGAGGAAGAAGCTGCTGGAATTTGTGGTTATTTAGTCTTCATTTTGTCTTTTTATTTATTAGTCAATTGATGGCTTAATTTGTGATTGGTCAAAATTTTTAAATGATGTCATTTTTGCTTTATTTTGGATTTTCTTTTTCTTTTCTTTCACTACTCATGTCAAATTTAATTTCTAGCAATGTGTCTTCATATTTTATGTTATATTAATTATTTACTCAACTGGACAAGTCGGCCCAAAATCACCTCGGAAGGCGAAATGACCAAAATGCCCTCCGTTTGGCTTAACGGGTCAAAAGTGTCTGTACCGCTTGAAAAATTTGTCTAGGTCTTTGCTTGGCATTCTAATGCCATAGGAACCTCTATAACCCTTCTTCGAGTCTCAAAAATTATTTTATAATTTTTCCCTGTCTAGGGCTCCTCGTTATAGAACGCAACTTCCTCCTGCTTACCCATCGCTTGGGCACGTTGTACTTGATTGTATTTTATTTCTAAAATTTTTACTAAGTGTTTCTTATTAATATTTGAGTTAATTATGGTTCTGACTTTAGTTTAATTATTTTTCCGAACGTTCTAGTCCATGGACACCTGGTCACCTAATGCAGTAGGATGTACTGAGTGGTTCTGGGAGGGTGTTACAACTCTTCCTCTAATTTAAATTTCGTCCTCGAAATTTACCTGATGCAAACAGTTGAGGGAACTGTTGCCTCATCGTTTCTTCACTTTCCCAAGTTGCCTCCTCGGTGTTGTGGTGCCTCCAAAGCACTTTCACCAATGGAATTTGCTTGTTCCTCAATTCTTTTACTTCCCGAGCCAGGATCCGTAGAGGTTCTTCTTCATATGTCAAATCCGATTGTATTTCAATTTCTTCTCTGGAGATGACATGTGAAGGGTCTGAGCAGTATCTTCTGAGCATGGACACGTGGAACACATTGTGGATCTTGTCCAGCTCTGGTGGTAAAGCTAGCCTATAGGCCACTGGACCCACACGTTCAATGACTTCATATGGGCCAATGAACCTAGGGCTCAACTTACCTTTTCTTCCAAACCTCAACACTTTCTTCCATGGTGACACCTTGAGGAACACTTTGTCGCCAACCACATATTCTATTTCTTTTCTCTTCAGGTCGGCATAAGATTTCTGTCTGTCTGAGGCAACCTTCAAGTTGGCTTTGATTATTTTCACTTTTTCCTCAGCCTGTTTCACCAGGTCTGGCCCTACCAGTTTGTCTTCTCCCAATTCAGTCCAGCACACTGGAGTTCTACATTTTCTCCCATACAGTGCTTCATACGGGGCCATTTGGATACTAGCTTGGTAGCTATTGTTGTATGCAAATTCTGCCAGTGGAAGATATCTATCCCAACTTCCCTCAAACTCAATGACACAACTCCTCAGCATATCCTCAAGGACCTGACAAGTATTTCACGTTATTGTTATCATTTCAATTCAATATTTGTATCAATTTCATGGGTTTCAATTGTTTACCTGGATTACTCTTTCTGATTGCCCATCCGTCTGAGGATGGAAAGCTGTGCTGAAATGGAGTTGTGTACCCAAGGACTCATGTAACTTCTTCCAGAATCTCGATGTAAACCTTGGGTCTCGGTCAGATATGATGGAAAGTGGAATTCCATGCAGTCTAACTATCTCACTGATATACAATTCTGCTAACTTCTCCAGTGAGTAGTCACCCTAATCGGCGAGAAAGTGTCGACTTTGTCAATCTATCAACTATCACCCATGCTGCATCATGTTTCTTCCGGGTGAGAGGTAGCCCACTTACAAAATCCATGGTGACCCGATCCCATTTCCATTCAGGTATGCGTATAGGCTGTAGCAAACCTGATGGAACTTGATGTTCGCCTTGACTTGCCGACATGTCAAGCATTTAGTCACATAGTCACCGATATCTCTTCATACTGTGCCACCAATATCAAGCTTCGTGTCATGATACATCTTTGTACTTCCTGGGTGCATAGCATATACACTGGTGTGTGCCTCTTTTAGAATACTGGCTTTCAATTCCCCATTATCTGGTACACACAGTCTTCCTTTGTAATACAGACACCCATCTGCTTTCACCTCATAGTCAGTTGCTTTTCCCCCTGGGATTTTGCTCATAATAGCCATTAGCTTCTCATCTGCCTTTTGCCCATCTAAAATCTGCTGTAGCAGGTTTGGCCTCACTTGCAACTCAGCCAAAATAGCTCCATCTCGAACCAAGGTTAGACGGGCATTCAATGATCTCAAAGCTGCGATGGACTTTCTGCTCAAAGCATCAGCAACTACATTTGCCTTCCCAGGATGGTAGTCAATTACACAGTCATAATCCTTCAGGAACTCAATCCATCGCCTCTGTCTAAGGTTGAGCTCCTTCTGGGTTGGCAAATATTTCAGGCTTTTGTGGTCTGTGTAAATGTAGCACTTTTCACCATACAAGTAATGCCTCCATATCTTCAGTGCGAAGATAATAGCTGCAAGCTCTAGATCATGGGTAGGGTAGTTCTGTTCATGTGGCCTTAACTACCTGGAAGCATAGGCGACCACCTTCCCCTCTTGCATCAATACACACCCTAGCCCATTATGTGAGGCATCACTATAGACCACAAAGTCTTTTCCTGACACTGGCTGTGTTAACACTGGTGCCTCTGTTAACATAGCCTTCAACTTCTCAAAATTGGTCTGACACTTGTCATTCCAGACAAATTTGACATTCTTGTGTAACAACTTGGTCATTGGAGCAGCTATTAGGGAAAATCCCTTCACAAATCTTCTGTAATACCCAGCTAGCCCCAAGAAGCTTCTGACCTCAGTTGTATTCCTGGGAGGCTTCCATTCCATCACTGCTTCTATTTTCTTGGGATCCACCCTAATCCCATCAGCTGACACTATGTGTTCAAGGAATGCAATTTCATTCAGCCAAAAGTCACACTTGGACAACTTAGCATACAGCTTCTTTTCTCTCAGGGTTTGCAGAACAATCCTCAAATGCTCATCATGTTCTTCCCTGGTCTTGGAATACACCAAAATATCGTCAATAAAGACCACTACGAACCGATCTAGGTATGGATGGAAGATACGGTTCATAAGGTCCATGAATGCCGCTGGTGCATTTGTTAAACCAAAGGGCATCACCAGGAACTCATAATGCCCATACCGGGTCCTGAATGCAGTCTTGGGCACATCTACATCCTTCACCATCAGCTGATGATACCCTGATCTAAGATCAATCTTAGAAAATACTCCTGCTCCCTTCAACTGATCAAACAGATCATCAATTCTAGGCAACGGATATTTATTCTTCACAGTCACTTTATTCAACTGCCGGTAGTCAATACAAAGTCTCAAAGTCCCATCCTTCTTTTTCACGAACAGCACTGGAGCTCCCCATGGTGACACACTGGGGCGTATGAACCCCTTATCAAGCAACTCTTGCAACTGAGTTTTCAACTCCTCAATTCTGGTGCCATCCTATAAGGAGCAATGGAAATGGGTGTCAGATCTGCAGTTGTCTCAATAGCAAATTCAACTTCCTTCTCGTGGCAAACTGTAACTCTTCAGAAATACCTGGGAAGTCTCTCACCGTGGGTATGTCACTCAGTTTGGCTTAGCTCGCCTAGTATCCACCACATGAGCTAGGTAGGCTTCACACCTTTTCTCATCATTCTTCTTGCAATCGTGGTTGAGATGACATTGGACAAGAAATCCCCTTTCCCCACAACCGTGATCTCATTACCCTCCAAGTTTTTAGAGAAATTCTCTTCAATTTGCAATCAACTATTGCTCGATGACGTGACAACCACCCATTCCCAAAATCACGCCAAACTCATGGAAAGGCAACTCAATCAGTCCGCCAAGAATTCATACCTCAATCCTTAAAGGGCAACCCTTGTACACTTTGTTCACTACCACACGTGGCCCAATGGATTAGTGACCGAATATCTTGGTCACTCTCCTACCAATATCCCCTTTCTACGGGTAGGTTGATGCAGATGTATGAATGAGTGGATCCTGGATCCACCAATGCATGCACAGTGTAGTGTAGAGGAGAACGCACTCGATGACGCCCGGGCATCTTGCTCCTCGAGCTCTCAAGGCATAATTTCGGCGGGTGGTCCGTCATCCGCCTCTCTGCTGCTCGATGCAGCCTCGAGATGGTCCCACACCAGTATTTACGGACCTTCTACCCCTTGGTGGTGCAGGAGCAGGTCTGTCTGCTTGTGTTGGAGCAGCTGTAGTTGTTCTGCGTGGACAGTTCTTCAACTGATGCTCTGTTGACCCACATCTCAAGCAGGCACCAGTTACTCTCCAACACTCCCCCTTATGCCATTTTTGACAGTGTGGACATGCAGAAGATGCCGGGGCTGGTCCCCTGAACCCCATCCCTGGAGAGCTGCCCACTGATGGTGTGGACTGACCTCTCCTAGGGGTGAGCGTGGCTGGGCCCCGAGACGACCACGGCCTGTGGCTGACCCGAACTCTGTGCAGGAGGACCCTTAAACTTCTTCCCTGATGCAGGAGTTGAACTAGACTGACCCGGTCCCCTCTTCTGCTGTCTCTCTCTTCTAGTCCACTCACTAATTCTTACTTTTTCAACCTTTATTGCCGCTTCCACTAACTTGGTAAATTCTGTGATTCCCAAGGCAGTGAGCTGGATCTTGATGTTGTCATTTAGTCCCTCTTCAAATCTCTTGCATCTTTCAGCTTCATTAGGGACTATCTCCCTTCCATAACGGCTCAATCGGACAAATTCCTTCTCATATTCAGCCACTGACAACTGTCTCTGCCTCAGGTTAATGAATTCCCTTCTTCTCTCTTCCAGGTATACAGTACCCACATATTTCTTCTTGAATTTGGAGAGAAAGAAGTCCCAAGTTCTGACTTACGCTGCACTTCATCGACACGTTGTCCCACCACTCATATGCATCGTCTTGCAGCAAAATTATGGCAGCTTCCAGGTTTTGCTCTGGAGTGCAGTGGAGTTGTTTTAGGACTCTGCCTGTTCTGTTCAACCAATTCTCGGCTGCAATAGAGTCATCTTCTCTCTTGCCATAGAAATCCACTACCCCAAATTTTCTTAACCTTTCCAGGTGTGATTTCTGCTGTGGAGCTGGTGGTGGTGGTGGTGGTGGCATTACCCCAACCATTTGTCTGAAGAAGTCGGCCATTTGTTGGAACATGGCCTGTGGAGGCTGAGTAGGCTCTGCTTGAGCTGGCGGAGCAGATTCTCTCATGCCCCCAGTCTCAGCTGCTGCAGGTGGAGCATGACTCTCCACTTCCTCCTCAACGGCTCTCTGAGATGAGGGATCCATATCCTATTCAAAATAAGAAAGATAAACAGATCTGCGTTAGTGTCACCTCGACTCTTACAAATGCAATGCATGGTATGGACTCAATCTAGGCCTGAACGCCTAAACCGTGCTCGATACCACTAAATGTGACACCCCTTACCCGTGTACAAGATACCCGAGTAAGTAATGCCACACTGGTACGGCACACTCTAATATTCCTCAATTAATTTATATCATACTTTTGCATATAATTTATGAAATACAATTTGTTTAAGCCATTTATCAAAAGTATTATTCATTTAAGGTTCCGAAAATTTTAAAGAAAATCCGCGGAGTACCGGCTAAAGATGGAGAAAACCGTTCTTCGGAACCTGTTAGAAACACTTTCAATAAACAAATTCATTCATTCTCAACTTCAATATCATCACAAAACTCAATATCAAGGTTTCAACAATTTTTCGATTTGTGTTTCAACAACCTTTTCATTTCTCAACATCCATTTCTCATATACAAGCAATAAATACATGCTTAAATCTTGCATTCATAGTCATAACTTTCATTATTTACATAACCATCAAAATATATTACATGAGTTCAAATACATATGAGAAAATACAAATCGCTACAAAATATCAAAATGACAAAATGACACCTAGTGCCCTACCGATGCAATCGCAGTAGTGAGGTGACACGGACATCGAGCAGAATCGGATGGACTCACCCGATCGTGGTCTACCGGGCTCACGATCGGGATCTCCGGTACCTACGGCGTGGCAAAGCAACGCGCTAAGCAATAATGCTTAGTGGTGCAATAATATAATAGAAGAAAATAGCAAGAAAATAAATGTATAGTGAATGTGTATGATTCATTTGTTTAGTATGGTTATATATGCATTAATTCAGTAACTTGGTTCATTTCATTCATTTGGTTGCCCAAGTAACCTACACTAGACGACTGGACTGGATAACAGGTAAACTGGCACTGGGTACCTAGTACCTCGGGCCGTCACACCATCGGTCACATATGTATCTCCGGTGTGCAGCAGGCTAACAAATGTAAATAATATCAGGGACAAGGCCAAGTCTCAATACAAAGTCGAATGGCTAAAAGCCATGAAATCACGAATGGCATTTTTGCCATGTGCGATCGCTAATCGAACCCTATTGGCATGCCAAACTATCCAAACCAATCTTGTTAGGTATACTAGGGCATTTGAAACTCTTAAATTTGTCAATTTGTGAATTTCAACTTTTTTGGTGTCACTATTCATCATTGGTCAACAAAAATGTTGACTTTTGAAATAAAAATGTGTACATTGCCTTTGGCACTCCCAACATACCACATTTGGTGTTTAAAACTTGTTGGCATTAAGTGTTAATACCATTTTAAAGTGTAACCCACACAAGCAGAAAATTTCAGTTTTGGTGAGTCAACTTCACTATTCCATTGGACACTGTTACTGTTGGAATTTGAAGAAATGTAAAACATGAAAGTTGTTCCTTATTTTGTCTAGTTGAATTTCCTTTTTTGAATCACTCCATTTGGAGTTTTGTAGCTCCAGATATGGCTCAAAAACCCAAGCTGTCCGGATATGCAGTCTGCAAAAATTTACCATATCTACAGTGCATGAACAGTGACTTGAGTCACTTGGTTGAATGGGTTATGGCCATAATTTGGGGTAGGTTCCTTCATGAAAGTTGTTTTTCTATGTCTTAACTTGTTGCTGTAAAAATTTCAGACCAATTGACCAAATCTACAGTGACTTATGGCCAAATGAACAGTTACTGTTCATTTGGTCAAATTCTGCAGAGGCAGTTTCAGGGTTCCGGATTGTGGCTGAGTTTTGACCCTTTGGCTTTGGTCTTTTGGGCATGGTTTCTTCAGCAAAAATGTGCCATTATAAGCCTAGTTTCATGTCCAATTGGCCAAACATCAATTGGACAAGCACAGCCCAAGTTATGGCAGTGCAAAGGGAATGAAATTTCAGTCCCTATGTCTGTCCATAGGGCTTTATACTTTCACTTTACCATCCCATTTTTCAGTTCTAATTAGGGTCAACCTACCTAAAATGGTCACTAATTGACCATTAAAAAGTCCTCTAACCATTTCCAAAGCTAAGTCACCATTTCACCTTCCCAAACCCTAATGTTCAACTAAATTTACTCATAAACCTTGTCTAACATACTTAGTTCAATCTTCATGCATTTTAATACCTTAACCATGATTTCTAACCACTCTAAGTTTGTTAAACAATCAAACTCAATCTCCCATAGGGCTGCCAAAAATTGAAAGTGCCCTTAACACATGTAATTTATTTCAATTTCTTAAAATCTCTTTGCTCAAAATGATGTTTTAACTAAAATTAAAAGAGGGAGAACAAAAGTGTAGCACTAACCTTAATTTAGCCAAGTCTCTTTCTTGCCAACTTCAAGATTCTTGCTTCCTTTTTACTTCCAAGCACTCTAGCTAGGGTAGATATTCAGTTTTTATGAAGCTAATTATGGGAAATATGGTGAGATTTTAAGGAAATTTAAGCTTAAAGTGAGTAACAATGGTGGAAGGCTTTGGGAAAGAAAGGGCTACGACTGAAATGAGGAAGAAGCTGCTGGAATTTGTGGTTATTTAGTCTTCATTTTGTCTTTTTATTTATTAGTCAATTGATGGCTTAATTTGTGATTGGTCAAAATTTTTAAATGATGTCATTTTTGCTTTATTTTGGATTTTCTTTTTCTTTTCTTTCACTACTCATTTCAAATTTAATTTCTAGCAATGTTTCTTCATATTTTATGTTATATTAATTATTTACTCAACTGGACAAGTCGGCCAAAAATCACCTCGGAAGGCAAAATGACCAAAATGCCCTCCGTTTGGCTTAACGGGTCAAAATTGTCTGTACCGATTGAAAAATTTTTCTAGGTATTTTCTTGGCATTCTAATGCCATAGGAACCTCAACAACCCTTCTCTGGAGTCTCAAAAATTATTTTATAATTTTTCCCCCGGGTCTAGGGCTCCTCGTTGCGAGAACCGCAACTTCCCTCCGGTTACCCATCGCTTGGGCACCGGCTCGTTGTACTTGATTGTATTTTATTTCTAAAATTTTTACTAAGTGTTTCTTATTAATATTTGAGTTAATTATGGTTCCTGACTTTAGTTTAATTATTTTTCCGAACGTTCTAGCTGTCCGGACTGACACCGGTCACCGGAACAGTAGGATGTACGGAGTGGTTACCGGGAGGGTGTTACAGTGTAAAACTCCCTTATGTTGGGATGAAGTGGGCAAGAGGAAGTTGATTGGCCCAGAATTAGTGCAGCAGATGGAAGAAAATGTTAAGATCATTAGAGACAGACTCAAAGTTGCATCGGATAGATAGAAGTCCTACATTGATCTAAAGAAAAGCGATATTCAGTACAATTGTAACACCCCTCACCCGACTACAGTGTAATCTAGCAAGACACGTCACACTCGGTGCCGGAGCACCCTAACTTATCTTACTTTATTCTTTTAATAATTTTGAATTCGTTTAATTTAATATCAATTATTTTTCGACGGAGAAACTAACAGAGTTTGTCCTATTTTATTAACGTTTGATGTGTTTCACTATTTACCTGTTTGAAATTTCAATAATATTTTAAACTAAAAATCTCATCATTTCATGCATCATCTATATATTTCAATTCCGTATTCAAATCTATACAATTTCATTCATATCTATTTCCATGCATTCCCATTCATGCTCAACTCATATATGAAAATTTTCAATCTTCATTAATTTACATGATATACAATTTAATCACATATGAATAAATCGATTTATTAATTTACATCACATACCTATTAATTAGATTTTTATAATTTACATTACAATACTATAACTAAGCATTTTATACAATATATAAATTATGACCTATATGGGCCCTATCTACATGTATTGCTGAGGAGGTGACAACCTTGAATACTTCAGACACTTTTGCAGATCAGAACTTCAAAATCTTTGTTTAATATTCATTGGGCTTTACCTTCAGTACCTGTGCGAGGAAATAAATCCATCGTGCTAAGCATTGCTGCTTAGTGGTGTAATAATATAACAAGAAAATAATATACAATAAAAAAAAAGAAATGGATCAAAATTGGGATACTCTGGAATTTAATCTAATTTCATATAATACTTCAAGTATTAACTATCATTTGTTCTAATTTATTCCTCTTCAAAAGCGCTCAATTCTTTCATAATAGTTAAATATTCTTATTCATTTATTTAATTGCTAATAATTTCAGTTGCTAATATTCTTAACTTATTTCAATAAATTTCACTACCCAAGTAACCTATGACAGGCTGACTAAACTGGATAATGGGTCATTGGCACTGGACACCGCGGTGCCTCGGGCCGTCATACCATGGGACGTGAAATGTCAACCATGTATGCTGTAACACCCTACTCCTCCGTAAGATGTAACATGATCTCGTAGTACACCTAATGAATTACCGTACTTTGCCTACCGGTAACCCATTAAATATACTACAAGAGATTTTAAATCAATTTTCGTGAAATTTAAATCATCGATTAAAATATGGTGTTATAAAAATTTTTCAAAATTTCGGCAGAGTGCGGATTGTATTTTGAGAAAACAGTTCTTTAAACCTGAAAAGGATAAAACTCCCAATATGTTTTCTCAAATACAACTCCAATAAACTTCATTTCACCTCCAATTCAAATCTCAATAATCAAATCATAAAAGAAACATTTCATTAATTACAAAACTTAAAAATTAATATTACAAAACTATACAGGTAAATGAAATCTCAAATTTATATTACAATGATTTGCATTTAATTACATACCAAAATATTTTACAAGAGTTTTTATACAACTGCTCAAATAATTTACATACATATTATTATATGCATACATCAAAACCTATGTACATGGGTATACCTGGAGCTGATCTGAATGTCTCTTCAAAGAAGCTTACTCAATTGCTCCATGCTCTTTTTACCTGCGACAGCATACAAAGCTATAGCTGAGTGAAGAACTCAGTGGTACATAACTATAATTTAAAACATAGTACAATATACCTTAACAAAATTACAGCAAATAATTTGAAAATCTGGATACTCATCAAGTTCTAAAACTCAAAATATTCATTGCCAATAATATAAATCATTTGTATAAAATGACTTTGATAACGAAATTCAATTTATCAAATCATAACTAACCATTTAAGGTAATTCCAACAATTTATTGGAAATACAGATTTATTCCAATAAAATCAATTATACATAAATCATAATTGAAATCACAATTCTTTACTATTCAAAAACCATTCTTTATCTCAAAAGCCATTCTTTATCTCAAAAACCATTCTTTATCTCACTAATTATGCAAGACTAATCCGAAAGGGCCATCTTCGGGGTGATTCTAACTCCCTATGGTCGAGGAGGTTGAATCAGATTCTAATTCCCTATGGTTGGGGAGGTCGAATCATCGTGCACAGTACACATCACAATAATGAATCTTTTGAAAGGGCCATAACATAAAATACTTAGATCTAACCTCTAATGAGAGGAGAATCTAAGCCTCTGCACGTACCATGGTAATCAAAACACAACTAACTCAATTGTCTTCTCAACAAATGAGAGAGACTGGTAATAACCTAGTCAAGCATCTATAATGAGATATAAAACAATATAACAATCCTTTTAGTGAGCATAAATCACAATACCATTCGATTCAAAATCAATTCCAATATCCAATAATTTTTATTCTCATCACAATTCAAATCATAAATTTGCATTTTTCCATGCAAATTGCCCATCACAATTCAAAACATGTTCTATCACAATTTTCCAAAATATAATTTATTCAATCCACAACAATGCTTAATACTTGTGGAAATACCATTTTACAAAGCTAAATTCATACATACTATAGCAATTTCAATAATCATTGAATTAAATCCAATGCTTGTTAAATATAATACATAAGAAAAATATATTATTTAAACATATGAAATATTCAGAACAAAATTAGTTAAAAACTAGTTGTGCACAAACCTGATTTGAGTCGCTCCTAGGCCTTGACTCAATGTTCCTTATGCTTCCCAATATACTTTTCAACTGAAACTGTCACACCTTACTCCTCTGTAAGGCATAACATGATCCCGTAGAATACCTAATGAACTACCGAACTTCACCTACCGATAACTCATTAACAACCCTACAAGGGATTTTAAAATAATTTTCTTATTTTTGGTAAGTGGTGAGCATTTTCTAATAGGTATTTAAAACATTTAATTGAAATTAAAAACTAGTTAAAACTGTTGGCCCATTTTATTTTTTCGCAAATTTTATAAAAATTTTGACAGAGTTCCATTTATTTTTTGAGAAAACAGTTCTACAAATACCTGTAAAAAAACACTTCCAAAAATTTTCTCAACCACTACTTCAATTTCACAATCAATCTCAACAATTTCTCAACACATTTATCAACTTTCAAATTTCAAATCCACTATCCAATGATCATCAAAATACCAGCAATCCAGTTCATTCAAATTAAATAAAGTAGTTCCATTCATAATTCATTAAGGACAAAACAATTTATAAACATCCTTACAAATTTACATTAAGAGAAATTCAAATAAAATTTATTACAAACTTTACACAAGCTTTATACAAGCTGCTCAAGACCTATTTTACATATCCATACATTTATGTGCAATACATACATCAAAATAAATATTTATAGGCAGGGTATAAATTATACCCGATAACTTCAAGCTGATAAATCCTTAATCCTCAGCAGCTCAGTCTGTTGTTCCTCTAGTCTCTATATCTGCGACAGTAATAAAAGCTATTGTTGAGTACTAGGACTTAGTGGTGCACAACATACTAAAATAATCTTTATGCAGAACTTAAATCACATTTGTTCAAAAATTTAACTGAACATGAGAATTAACTACAAATCATGCATTATGAGATTTTAATGCCAAACAATTTCATTTTGAAGTATCAAATCACATTTCATAAAACCCACAGTTAGATCATGCCATTCGAAACGAATAGAATCTCAATAGCCAGAGGCTAAAGAGAAATCACATCACAAGGCTAGCTAGCTCAAATATATGGATATCCATTCACATCCTCTTCTACTGGCACACATCAACACTTCTCCAGAGAAGGAATCAAAATTCGAAACTAATTACCCCCACTAGTCATGCTAGTGAGGTGTTCAAATATATGGTCATGACACTGTGGTTTCAAAACTTATCTTAATAATTTGCTAAATATTATCATTTCAAATATGCACAATAACTTTCACAGTTTAAATTAAAACATCATAAATAAGGTCACAATAAACTTTCAACAATTTAAAGCAAAAGTAAAATACATATTTCATTCACTTTATCAATGAATTTTAAAGCATAGTGATGTTGTGCACAAACCTCAAACGAGTCACCTCTTGGCCTTGACTCGATTCCTCGGGTTCTTTCCTGGTATTCTTTTCAACTGAAACACACAATTTTGCAGTGTTTTAGCACCATAACTTAGCATAAATCCAAAAATAAATTCAACTTCACTTTTACTTAACTCTAATGTGCTAAACTCGACGTTCCTTAAATTTTTTTGTTTCGGGTTACTATTCACTACACTATTCAAGTCAAATTATTGACTTTCTAAGGCTTAATAGGTATGGAAATTCCAACTTCACCCACATACCACATTTTGGTCACTAAATTTGTTGGTTTTGGTTGTTTATTCAAATTCTAAATCTTTTTGGAAAATTTGATAAAATTTCAGTTTTGGAGTCTAAGGTTGCACTGTTTCATTGGTTATCTTACTCTTGAAATTTGGCAAAACCTTCTTCATAGAAAATGTTCCCTATTGTCTTAAGTTTATTCTCCTTTTTGAATCACTCCAATTGGAGCTTTTTAGCTCAAGTTATGGCCATTTGAACTATAGCTGCCAGATTGGACACAACCCAGAATTCTGGGCAATTTTTTTGTGCTGGCAGTTTTAGGTCACCAAATTGGGGTGGCCAAATGACTTGATTAATGGCATAATTTGGATTTGTGTTCTTCATGAAAGTTTTAGGTCTATATCTCATCTAACCACTGGTAAAATTTCAGGTCATTTAGACCTGCCTAGCTCAAGTTATGACCAAATGAACAAACACTGTTCATTTGGTCAGTTTATACAGGGCAGCCTGCAATTTTCTAACTTTGGTCAATTTGTTCACTAGGTTTTGGTCACTGTTTGGGCATGCTTTCTAGATGAAAATTGTGTCATTTAGTGTTTATTTTCATTCTCTATTGGTCTCATACCAATTGGACTTGTAAAATTTCATTTTTGGTTTACACTCCCTCCGAATTTGGCTTTAACTCCAACCATTCCAACACAACTCATTTGGTCACAAATGACCATTTTTCACTTCACATTAGGTCAAACATATCATTTACCAATTTCTCCAAATTTTTGCCTCTAAACCCTAGGTCTCAAACCCTAACCACACTAATTCATTGTATTTAACTAATTCAAAGCATATAAACACAATCTTTCAACTCATTCAAGCATCCTAACATGTTTAACTCAATCACCCTCCCCTTCATGCTGGCTGAATTTCAGTTTAGTCCCTCACACATATTTTTATTTCATTTCTTTAGTTTCTAAGCTCATTTAAGTAACTAAACTTGCATTTAAAGTAGAAAGTTAAAAGTTAGCATACTAACCTTTCTTAGGTGTCTTTTTCCTCTTCTTATTTCTCCTCCTTTCTTCTTCTTTTTGTAGACAATAGCTAAATTAAGGGTCTAGGTTAAGATTTACTTAAGGACTTTAGGGGAATTCATGGTTAATTTAGGGTGTATGAAGCTTGACTTAAGAGCTCTAATGGAGTTTTGCAATGGTGAGGGAGAGAGAGAATGAGGGCGGCACAAGGTGAGGAAGAAGAAGACTTTTGGTTATTTTTTTTTTCTTTTCTTTTCCTTCTTTTATGTATTATGAAAGACCAAAAATCAATTTAATTAAATATATTAACTATTATTTTTATGGCATCATGCATGATTTCATCACCTTTTTAACTTTTTTATTTTCTTTTTTTTTCTATTTATTTTTCTATTAGTTCTTTAATTTAATTCTTGATTCTGAAATTTTCTTTTCTCCGATTTTATTTAACAGTTAGGTCAGGAGTCAGCTCTCGGGGTCAATTGACTAAATTGCCCCTCGCCGGTTCATCCCGATTTGCAAATAATCTAATATTTCTTTCGGCTCCCTGACCTAATTATTTGACTGGCTTAACAGTTCTTTTTCCTGATTTTCTCTTTTCCACTGTGTTCGTAATGGTCCTAAGGACCGTAGCGTCAGATTTTACTGTTCGAAATTTGAGTTTAAAATGACTTCGTAGTCCTTCCCGAGAAGGTCACCCATCGCTGTGACTCTCGGCTCGTTTAACTTCTTATGTTCTGTTTTTCTTGTTTATACTTAACTAATTGAACATTACTAATTATTTGTGCTTATGGTTTATCTAGTTATCTTAAGTATGGTTCTAATCCCCTTAATTGTCCAGACCGACACCGATCACCAGAACAGCGAAATATACTAGGCTATACAAATAGGGGTGTTACAGAAACACACAATTTAAGGTGTTTCAGTACTCAATAAATTTGTTTCCAATCATAAAATCCAATATCTAAATTTTCTTAGTACTATTCCCTTCAATTCATTTCATTAGTCAACTTATAATGTTGACCCTTGATGCACTCTAAGTGAGTCAATTCTAATGTTACCAATATGTCACATTTTATAGCCCCTTTGTGTTGGTATATGCTACCAAATTCATTTTCAAGTGTATTGCATTTTATTGCAATTTACCTGATTTCGATACACTATTTTGATCTAGCCGAATGACCTAGTTCCCTCGGTTTTCGGGTTTCGGTTCAAAATAAAAACTTGTAGGTCTATGTCTTATTGCATGTGGGGCAAAATTTCAGGTCATTCTGAGTTGTGTAGACCAAGTTATGGTCAATTTACCAATGCTGGATAGAATGCACCAAAATGGTAACTTTAGGTCATTTTTAGGTCACTTTTGGTTCGGCCAGTTTTTGGACCTGAATTGTGCAAGTTATTTGGCTTGGTTCTGGCCATTTTTGGGCTTTGGTGTCTTCATAAGAATTGTAGATATATGTCTAGACTATTAATGGTAAAAATTTCAGGTCAATTGGACCTATTTTGAGTAAGTTATGGTCAAAACACTAACTACTGCCCAAATGGTCAATTTTCAGGCTTTCAAGTCACTAATCCGGATTTGGTCATTTTTCAAGTCACATTCTAGGCAGAATTTAGGTAAGCTTCCTTCATGAAAGTTGGCACATTTTGTACCTAGTTTCACCTCCAATTAGTCTCATACCAATTGGAGTCACACACTTAAGGTTCTAAGCCAAAATGTACGCTACCCTATTACACATTGTTTATCCTTACCAATTACACATCCAACACTTACCAAATTAATTCTTCCATGCCAATTCTGGTTTGTATCATAACATTAACACACTTTACTTCACATTTTTTGTCATTTTGGCAGCTTGTAACAACTCTCAACAAGCACATTGTAACTCAGAATTTTTCCAAGTCCAATTACAACAATTAACCACATGACATACCTCATTTACATGTCCAAATTCAAACCATTATACACATATCCATGCTGCCATCAATAATATCTTAAACAACCATAAACAAGTAAAAATAAGCTACATATATAGAATTTTCATGGCTACCAAAATGTACATCTCCATTAAAACATTAAACTTCAAAAATTCTTCCATAAATCAATTACCCACAACCTTAGTTACACTTTTAATGAAACAAGAATTGAAAACACTCACTTACCACTTTAGAAGTTCTTCAAAACCTCACCAAAACTTAACTTTCTTGCTCCCAATAATCTGCCCAAGAGGTATACACCACTTTTAATGAAGAAATTTGTAAGAAACCATGGCTTAATCATGGTAGATGGAGCTTGTGGTATGGTGCGGCCATGGAAGAATTTTTGAGAGAATTTGGTTTAGCTTGGAGAAGAATGTAGAAGAAGAAGAAGATGGAGTTAGTGGAGTTGGCTGTCCACCTAAGTGATGTTAGTGGAGCACTACTTGATTAAAAATCTATTTTAATGTTAAATTTTCCAATTTTTGCAATTTGGCCATCACTATTTACATAATGTATCTCATTTTAATTTTTCATGGTATTTTCAAAGTTTAATATCATTTATTTTTAATGGAAATTTAGCTTAAAAGGCAACTCGGGGTGTCAAATGACCACAATACCCCTATTCGGATTGCATTCCTGATTTTTCGGTGGCAACGAGTTTTGTCGTTTTCTCGATTTCTCGTCTTTCTTTATACTAATTAATTAATTTATCTTTGATATTTCTAATGATATTTGTACTTCAATAGATGTTTATTTAAGTCTTAAAAATATTTTCCAGGATTCCCCGAGGTCCAGGGCTAGTCAACGGTCTACGCCGCAACTTCCCAGTGCGGTCACCCATCGCTATGGTTCTCGGCTCGTTTAACTTGGTTGCATTTCATTACTATTATTTTTTCTTTGTTTTTCTTGTATTTTCTTTTCTTGTATTTTATTATTTTATATCTCTTCACCCATATCTAAGTGTAGTTCTAAGCATCCTAGCTGTCCGGACAACACTGGTCACTGGAATAGTAGAATGCACTACCGAACATATGGGTTTTACATATGCAGTCAGTATGGCTAAAAAGCCATGATAACACATAATCGGGCATAAAAGCCATGAGTGCGGGTATAAAGCCATGAGTGCGGGCATAAAGCCATGAATACAGGCATAAAGCCTTTCGCAGTACTGCTAAAACAATACCCTATAGGCATGCCAATCTATCCAATCTGACACATGTGTCTAGGTAATATATGGGTGCATAGTACCATTAAGGGTTCATAAGTATCATTTTTTCATTATATGTTTCAATTATAATTTATAACATTTCAATTTTTTATTCCTAGTAGAAGTGAAATGTCTAAAATACAATTCTACCTAAATTATGCATTCATCATTTTATTCATTCATTATGTTATTCATATTGTTCACAATTTATAACAATTATTTTCATGTGTAATTGTACTCAAAGCATTTTTCCTTATCCTTTCTCCAATAATGAGAACTAAAGTCTCATTCATATATTCATTTATTCATTACACTATGTATATAAATTATCATTCATATTTCAAGTAATCCATGAACATTTCATGGATTTCAAATTTACTAAATTTTCCTTAAATCCTAGAGTCACTCAACTTCAAGAATTTAAATTCATTAATCACATTATCTATATTAACCATCCTAATAGTTTTTCTAATTTAGTATACCATTTCCTATATCATTAGGGTTACTATTCACTTGACCATTTCCCTTCAAAGGTTGACTTTTTAATTCATAATAGATTTGTTAAGCCTAAGTTCACCAAGATACCACATTTTGCATTTTATTTTTGTTGGCATTGATTGCGAAACTCAATTCCTAGTCTCCTAGGTTTTATTTCAAATTTTCAGAATTTAAGGTCCAAATTTACTATTCCATTAGACCTGGCCACAGCAACAATTTGATAAAACTTTCTTCATGAAAGTTGTTCCTTATTATGTCTTCTTTAATTCTCTTTTTGAATCACTCCATTTGGAGTTTTGTAGCTCAAGTTATGGCTATTTTACCATAACTGGCCGGATTGACCTATACCCAGAATTTCTGGGGAATTTGGTTCTGCCAGATTTGGTATCTTGAATTTGGTAGACAATTCCATTAAGTTATGGTCAAAATTTGGAGTTATGTTCTCCATGAAAGTTGTTCTAAATTGTCTAATCTTTCAATTGATATAAAATTTAGGCCATTTGGACATTTCTACACTGAGTTATTACCATTTGAACAAATACTGTTCATTTAGTTAAATTCCAGGACCAGCAGGTTGGTTACCCAGATTTGGTCAATTTTTAGGGTATCCTAAATTTGTCTTTTGGGCAAGGTTTCTTCATCAAAGTTATGCCATTATGTGTTTAATTTCATGTCCAATTGGCCTTGCATCAATTGAACCTACACAACTCAAGTTAAAGCTGTCCAACCCTGCTGGAGTCACACCCAGCCTTGCAGGTCACTGAAGGCAGCACCTCTAACCTCCATTCCCATGGCACAATTCACTTCATTTTCTCATCAAACACAATCAAATGGTCACTAATTAACCTTTAGAACTTCCTTGCACCACTACATGAGTAAAATCATAAATTTGTTGTCCAAACCCTAACCCTAACCCTAACAATCCCAAATTCTCAAATCTTACATTATACTCACAATTAAAGTTTTCAATTCACTTATACATGTCAAGGGACAACCCTACACCATTTTAAATCCATTAAAAGCTATCAAACTCAAGAAGATTTAAGGCTGTTGAAAATTGGATAGTGTTCCTACATGCATATTTTCACACAATTTCTTCAATTCTTAGTTTAATTCCTAGTTCTAATCAAGAATTAAAAGAGAGAAATAAAGACTTTAGCACCAACCTTGTTTGATGAAATTTCTAAGCTTATAAAACTCTTTCTTTTCTCTTCCTTTTTGCTGCCTCAAGCCTGCTCTAGTTGCAAGGATGAATTTTAGTGAAGCAAGCTAGTGGTTTTATGATGAAATGGAGAGGGAAATAGAGCTTTGGTTGAGAATCAATGGTGGGAGAGAGAAGTGAGGTTTCGGCTGGTTGAAGAAGAAAGATGAAAACTGATTTTTTTTCTTTCATTTCTGCCCATTTAACTCATTTTAAGTGAGTTATAGCCATGTGTCATAATGTAATTGGATAAAAATGTTTTAATGATATCATAATGATGTCAAAATTCCTATTTAATTCATTTTCTTTCCTTTTTCTTTTCTACTCATTTTCAATTCAAATTTTAACAATATTTATTCACATTTTATGTCATAATAATTATTTACTTAACTAGACAAGTCGGCCAAAAATCATCTCTGAAGACGAAATGACCAAAATGCCCTCCGTTTGGCTTATTGAGCCAAAATCGTCTGTACCGATCGAAAAATTTTTCTAAGCCTTTTCTTGGCATTCTAATGCCATAGAAACCTCAATGACTCTTCTCTGGAATTCCAAAAATTATTTTATGATTTTTCTACTGGGTTTAGGGCTCCTAGCTGCGAAGGCCACAACTTCCCACTGGGTTACCCATCGCTAGGGCACCGGCTCATTTAACTTGGTTTTATTTTATTTCTAAAGTTTTTCCTAAATTTTTTCTTACCCTTATTTCAATTATTTATGACTCCTCACTCTAGTTTACATATAGTTCCAATCATTCTAGCTGTCCAGACAGACATTGGTCACAGGAACAGTAGAATGTACGGACTAGCTAAAGTGAGGGTGTTACAATTCTTCCCCTCTAACAAAAATTTCATCCTCGAAATTTACCCAATGTAAATAGTCGAGAAGCTGCTACTTCCTTATTTCTTCACCTTACCTGAGAAAACGGATATGCATTCGTGTCACCTCGACTCATATGAATGCAATGCATGTTATGCACACTATCACTTTCCATCTATCTATGCCTAGAAATGCCTAAATCGAGCTTTGATACCAATAAATGTAACACCTCTCACGCAACTATAGTGTAGCCGAGCAAGACATGTCACACTCGGTGCCGGAGCACCCTAACTTAGCTTACTTTATTCTTTTAATAATTTTGAAATCGTTTAATTTAATATCAATTAATTTTCGACGAAGAAACTAACGGAGTTTTCCATATTTTATTAACGTTTAACGTATTTCACTATTCACTTGTTTGAAATTTCAATAATATTTTAAAATAAAAATCTCATCATTTCATGCATCATCTATATATTTCAATTCCGTATTCAAATCTATACAATTTCATTCATATCCATTTCCATACATTCCCATTCATACTCAACTCATATATGAAAATTTTCAATCTTTATTAATTTACATGATATACAATTTAATCACATATGAATTAACCGATTTATTAATTTATATCACATACTTATTAATTAGATTTTCATAATTTACATTACAATACTATAACTAAGCATTTTATACAACATACAAATTATGACCTATAAGGGCCCTATCTACATGCATTGCTGAGGAAGTGACAACCTTGAATACTTCAGACATTCTACAGATCAAAACTTCAAAATCTCTGTTTAATATTCACTGGGTTTTACCTTCAGTACCTGTGCGAGGAAATAAATCCATCATGCTAAGCATTGCTGCTTAGTGGTGCAATAATATAACAAAAAAATAATATACAATAAAAAAAAGAAATGGATCAAAATCGGGATACTCTGGAATTTAATCTAATTTCATATAATACTTCTAGTATTAACTATCCTTTGTTCTAATTTATTCCTCTTTAAAAGTGCTCAATTCTTTCATAATAATTAAATATTCTTACTCATTTATTTAATTGCTAATAATTTCAGTTGCTAATATTCTTAACTTATTTCAATAAATTTCACTGTCCAAGTAACATATGACAGGCTGACTAAACTGGATGACGGGTCGTTGGCACTAGACACCGCGGTGCCTCGGGCCATCATATCATGGGACGCGGAACGTCAACCACGTATGCAGTCAGTATGGCTAAAAAGCCATGATAACACATAATCGGGCAAAAAAGCCATGAGTGCGGGCAAAAAGCCATGAGTACGGGTATAAAGCCATGAATACAAGCATAAAGCCTTTCGTAGTACTGTTAAAATAATACCCTATTGGCATGCCAATCTATCCAATCTGACACACGTGTCTAAGCAATACATGGACGCATAGTACCATTAAGGGTTCATAAGTATCATTTTTTCATTATATGTTTCAATTATAATTTATAACATTTCAATTTTTTATCCCTAGTAGAAGTGTAAATGTCTAAAATATAATTCTACCTAAATTATGCATTCATCATTTTATTCATTCATTATGTCATTCATATTGTTCACAATTTATAACAATTATTTTCATGTGTAATTGTACTCAAAGCATTTTTCCTTATCCTTTCTCCAATAATGAGAACTAATGTCTCATTCATATAGTCATTTATTTATTACACTATGTATATAAATTATCATTCATATTTCAAGTAATCTATGAACATTTCATGGATTTCAAATTTACTAAATTTTCCTTAAATCCTAGAGTCACTCAACTTCAAGAATTTAAATTCATTAATCACATTATCTATATTAACCATCCTAATAGTTTTTCTAATTTAGTATACCATTTCCTATATCATTGGGGTTACTATTCACTTGACCATTTCCCTTCAAAGGTTGACTTTTTTAATTTATAATAGATTTGTTAAGCCTAAGTTCACCAAGAAACCACATTTTGCATTTTATTTTTGTTGGCATTGATTGCGAAACTCAATTCCTAGTCTCCTAGGTTTTATTTCAAATTTTCAGAATTTGAGGTCCAAATTTACTGTTTCATTGGACCTAGCTACAGTAAAAAATTGATAAAACTTTCTTTCATGAAAGTTGTTCCTTATTATGTCTTCTTTAATTCCCTTTTTGAATCACTCCATTTAGAGTTTTGTAGCTCAAGTTATGGCCATTTTACCATAACTAGTCGGATTGACCTATACCCAGAATTTCTGGGCAATTTGGTTTTGCCAGATTTGGTATCTTGACTTTGGTGGACAATTCCATTAAGTTCTAATCAAAATTTGGAGTTATGTTCTTCATGAAAGTTGTTCTAAATTGTCTAATCTTTCCATTGATATAAAATTTAGGTCATTTGGACTTTTCTACACTGAGTTATGACTATTTGAACAAATACTGTTCTTTTGGTCAATTTCTAGGACCAGCAGGTTGGTTACCCGGATTTGGTCAATTTTTAGGATATCCTAAGTTTGTTTTCTGGGAAAGGTTTCTTCATCAAATTTGTGTCATTATGTGTCTAATTTCATGTCCAATTAGCCTTGCACTAATTACCCACATAACTCATGTTAAAGCTGTCCAACCTTGCTGGACTCACACCCAGCCCTACAGGTCACTCAAGGCAGCACCTCTAACCTCCATTCCCATGGCACAATTCACTTCATTTCCTCATCAAACACAATCAAATGGTCACTAATTAACCTTTAGAACTTCCTTTCACCACTATATGAGCAAAATCATAAATTTGTTGTCCAAACCCTAACCCTAACAATCCTAAATTCTCAAATCTTACATTATACTCACAATTAAAGTTTTCAATTCACTTATACATGTCAAGGGACAGCCCTACACCATTTTATATCCATTAAAAGCTATCAAACTCAAGAAGATTTAAGGCTACCAAAAGTTGGATAGTGTCCCTACATGCATATTTTTACACAATTTCTTCAATTCTTAGTTCAATTCCTAATTCTAATCAAGAATTAAAAGAGAGAAAGAAAGACTCTAGCACTAACCTTGTTTGATCAGAATTCTAAGCTTGTAAAACTCTTTCTTTTCTCTTCCTTTTTGCTGCCTCAAGCTTGTTCTAGTTGCAAGGATGAATTTTAGTGAAGTAAGCTATTGGTTTTATGGTGAAATGGAGAGGGAAATGGAGCTTTCGTTGAGAATCAATGGAGGGAGAGAGAAGTAAGGTTTCGGCTGGTTGAAGAAGGAAGATGAAAACTGATTTTTTTTTTCTTTCATTTCTGCCCATTTAACTCATTTTAAGTGAGTTATAGCCATGTGTTATAATGTGATTGGATAAAAATGTTTTAATGACATCATAATGATGTCAAAATTCCTATTTAATCCATTTTCTTTCCTTTTTCTTTTCTGCTCATTTTCAATTCAATTTTTAACAATATTTATTCACATTTTATGTCATAATAATTATTTACTTAACTGGACAACTCAGCCAAAAATAATCTCTGAAGACGAAATGACCAAAATGCCCTCCGTTTGGCTTATTGAGCCAAAATCGTCTGTACCGATCGAAAAATTTTTTTAAGCCTTTTCTTGGCATTCTAATGCCATAGAAACCTCAATGACTCTTCTCTAGAGTCCCAAAAATTATTTTATGAATTTTCTCCCTGGTTTAGGGCTCCTAGCTGCGAAGGCCGCAACTTCCTACTGGGTTACCCATCGCTAGGGCACCAGCTCATTTAACTTCGTTTTATTTTATTTCTAAAATTTTTTCTAAATTTTTTCTTATCATTATTTCAATTATTTATGACTCCTCACTATAGTTTACATATAGTTCCAATCATTCTAGCAGTCCAGACAGACATTGATCATCAGAACAGTAGAATGTATGGACTAGCTAAAGTGAGCGTGTTACAACAGTGTGGGTAACAAG
This sequence comes from Hevea brasiliensis, assembly GCF_030052815.1. Lineage (NCBI taxonomy): Eukaryota > Viridiplantae > Streptophyta > Magnoliopsida > Malpighiales > Euphorbiaceae > Hevea > Hevea brasiliensis. Next base: position 30,145,455 of record NC_079506.1, read on the forward strand.
GTGTTTCTAAAAGTTTTCCCATGGAAGATGATCATGAGGTTTGGTAGGAAGGAGAAACTGAGTCCTCACTTCATTGGGCCATTATGAGGTTCTGGAATGAGTGGGTCCATTGGCATATAGTTTGGCATTGCCTCCAGAGTTAGAAAAGATTCACAATGTATTTCATGTCTCCATGTTGAGGAGGTATAGATCAGACCCCTCTCACATTTTGCCAGTAGAGGAGATTGAGGTAAATCGAGACCTGACATATGATGAAGAGCCCATAAAGATCTTAGCATATGAGGTAAAGCAGCTGAGGAACAAGCAAATACCTCTGGTGAAAGTGCTGTGGAACCATCATTCAGGCCATGAGGCTACATGGGAGCGTGAGGAGGACATGAGAAGACATCACCCACAGCTATTCAGAGACTGAGACCAGGTAAATTTCAAAGACAAAATTTTATTTTTAAGGAGAGGAGAATTGTAACACCCCGAACCACCGAGTTATGAATAGTACCATTTTTGGTCTGTGACTAGTACTATTCAAAGACACCTTAAGGACCAAAGATAAAAATAAAATTAATTGATATAGATACAATAAAAATTCAAGTGAACCAAAAATCTAAGGACTCATCGGGTATTATGAAAAAGAAGGATTATGACCCAATGAGGGGCATTTTAGTCAATTCACTTCAAAAGTTAATTTTTGACCATAATGTCAATTAAATTAAATGAAAATAATATATGGAATTATGAAGAAATTTTGAGGAAAAATTAAAGTATAAAATGAAAAGAAAAGAAAAGAAATAAAATTTAAGTTTAATTTTATTTATGACACAAATTAAAAATTTATAATTAAAATAGATTAAATTTTTGGGCTAAATATATAAAGGAGACAATTACACTAAAAATTAAAAAGACAATTTTCTCTCTCTTTTTCCTCATTGTGCCACCACCCTCTCCACTCTCTCTTTCTCTTCTCTTTTTTTCACTTCCTCCGTTAACACTTCTTCCCCATCTTTGATTTCCCCACTTTCCTTCCATGGGTCCTTCATCTATTTAGTAGGAAACATCAAAACAAACTTTCATTGAGAGATTTCAACAAGAAGAACAAGAAATTGGAAGAGATTTGAAGTGGAAAAAATCATCAAGTGAGATAAGCTTCTCTTTCATGCTTGATTAACTAAGTATGCTTTGAATCAAGTTTGGGTGTGATGAATTTACAAGAGAAAGCATGAAAAACATGCATGAATCTTGAAAGGGATTTTGGGCTAGCTTGGGTAATATAGGGTTTTGGCCAATTTGGGGAAAATTAGGGTTTGATGTATTTTAATGTAATTGATGATGAAATTAAGTTTAGTTGAAGTAGTATGCATGATTGGGGTAAGGAGATTGCGTGAAATTTGCATAAATTGAATTATGGAAGATTAGGGTTCATGGGAAAATTAGGGCTTTGGTGCTAGAGAGTGAAATTGATATGTGTAGTGCTAAATTATAGTCATTTGAGGTTCCTTTAGTTTGAATTGACATTGGGTTGATGAATGGAAGTAATGAAATGGTAGGATTGGGGAAAAGTGCAAACTAGGGATTTAAAAAATTGGTATTTTGGTGCCATGAGTGCTATGGAACTACACTTAAACTATAGTGAGAAGGCATAAGTTGATGGAATAAATGTCAAAAAAATATGGAAAAAATTTAGAGAAAATAAAATAAAATTTATAGAATTTAATTAATTAGTACAAAAATAATAAAAATAAACCAATAAGCACCCCGAGGGGCATTTTGGTCATTTCACCCCCCAAAGGTGAATTTTGACCTAAATGTCAAAATAAAAATTGAGAGAATAAATGCTCCCTTCCACCATTTTTGTTTTCCTTAAAGCTTGATTTTCCAAGCTTTCTCCTCACCAAAGTCTTAACCTCTCTTCATTAAAAATTTAGCCCACTCCATAGGAAAGCTTTAGATACCCATAAGAAGAAAAAAAGTTGAAGTTTGAAGTGGGTCACAAGAGGTTAGTGCACTAATCCATTTTTTTTTCTTCATTAAACATGAAAAACATGCTTAGCTAAGTATAAAATTCATGAAATTAAAAAGAAAATCATGAGGAAAGAACCCTTGAATTTTCAGCAGCCATGGGACCTTGAGGTTTATTGTTTTCAAGTGATGAAAAATGGTTCCATGAGAATGTGTGATAGGTTGATATGTTTGGGAGTTTGATTGTGTAGTGTTTATGCAAATTTGAAACTTTAAAAACTAGAGTTTATGTAAATGCTTGAGGACTTTGTGTAAAATGCTTGAAATTGACCCATTGAGTTGAGATTGTTGCTTATAGAAGTGTTATGCATGCAAATTGAAGTAAGAAAGTTGGAGGAGATTGAATTTTGGAAGTGTCAATTTTCTGTAGGTTGGGACTTAATGAGTCCAGTGGATTTGTGGAACCATAACTGAAAATGTGTGACTCCAATTGGTATGAGGCCAATTGGAGGTAAAATTAGACTCAAAATAGCCCATTTTTCATGTAAACACCATGCCCAAATTTTGTAAAAAACTTGACCTAAATACTACTCAAATCTGAATTACCCTGCACCAAACCCAGAAAATGACCAAATGAATAATGCCTGTTCATTTGGTCATAACTCCCTCTATACTGGTCCAAATGACACAAATTTGATACCATTGGAAAGCTTAGATATAGGGCTACAATTTTCATGAAGACCACCGAACCCAGAAATGCCAAAAACCAAACCAAATTGCTAGCCCAAGTTGGGTCACAAAACTGTCCAGACCTGTGTTGCCCAGAAACTGCTGGACACAAACTTACCCGACCAGTTTTGGCAAAATGACCATAACTTGGTCTAAAAGAACTCAAATGAAATGAAAATAGTGGTAAAATATCCACAAGACATAGGTCTTCAAAATTGGTACTTTGACCAAAACCCAGAAATTAAAAGAACTAGGTCAAATTGTTATAACAATTCAATACATCAAACCTAGAATCTGACCAAACTTTACTTGACCTTAGAACAATCATTTAGTCATATCTCCCAATAGAAAAATCCAATTGAGAAGAGTCATACCTTTCCAGAAACCTAAGAAATAGGGCTCCAACTTTTTCTTAGAAACCTTCCTCAAATTATGAATGTAAGAACCTCAAAAAGTCACTCGCAATCACTGACCTGAACTGAAGGTTTGTTGGCATAGGGTATAGGAGTCCAGCCCAGTTAATTGGCCATAAATAATTCCGCAAAACTTGAAAAATTGTGGTAAAAATTTCTCAATGATCATAAAACATAGGACAACAATTTCTATGAAGATCACTATGCTTAAAAGTGATTGTAACATGTTCCATTAATTAGGTAAACTCTAAGTCCAAAAGCTGCCCAGTTATGGAACTAGAATCTAGAAATGAGTCAGTTATTGTTATTCAACCATAACTTGAGTTCTAAAAATCAAATTGACATGATTCAAAAGGGTAAATAAAGATAAGACATAGAGGAATAACTTCCATGAAGGAAGTGTGGCCAAACAGTGGCTACAAAAAGACACAAAAATTGAAACCAAAGAAAGGTCCATGAGAAAAATTATCTTATGGTAGGAATTTAACCTTAACAAGCCATTAAACACTAAATTACATGAAAGGGGTATGTGGGACCTATTTTCCCATTATAAAGTGATATGTACATTTCAAAGAAATAAGTAATAATGTGTAATTGCTCAATTTGATATGTAAAGTCAAAATAGTGAAACTGAACCTAAAAAAAAAAGGGTTCTTGAATTAAATTGTTTTTAGTAAGGACCTATCCCTAATAAGTCACTACATGCTAAATTACATGAAATAGGTATGTGGGACCTACTTTCCCACTATAAGGTGACATGAAATTAGTTGGTACATAAAATGTAAATTTACCTAAATGGTTTGTTAAACACATAAGTCATAGGAAAATACACTTGGAACCTATGTTTCCATCATATATGAAATAACAATACTATAAATATGTATAGTATATGGCATAAAATAATGAGAGTGATAAATACATAAGTTATACAAATAAGTGCTTAGGACCTATGTTCCCATTATAATAACATAGAAATGGTATAAAGCATAGGTAGTAAATGAAGTGAAATAAAAATATGTTATAAACTCTTAATAGTACATAGCATGAAAAAATAAAACTATAAGTGCTTAATAGTACTAATTTGCCCAAAGTATGCCTAGGCTTATATGTATATAGTTAGATTGATTAATATACCAATTAGGGATCATAGATAGCAGTACTGCTTAAAGAGCAAATCATGAACTGACAATATATGTCTGGTATTATTATTTTATAGGCTATATGCCTACTTATTGGCCATTGTGCCTAACCTTATTTCTGGCTTTACAAGCCTGACAGCAAGTCTCCTGCATGACAGTTGGCCTCGTGCCTGACAGATGTATACAGGGTAGACATATGGCTGTCTAACCCGTATACTCCCGTGTATCCAGCATTATAGTTTGTTATAAGTTAATTTGGCACAAATATACAGATATGACATGAAATACACTGATATGACATAAAATACCCTGATATGATTCCAAAGACTCTAATAGGAGTTTTAAAAGCCATAGAATGAAATTAATACATAGAAAAGATACAGATAATTAATTTATTTCCAAAGTACAAAAAAGTCATAAATGACTTAGACTATATAAGAAATGAACAGAAAAGATACTAATAATTAATTTATTTTCAAAGTACAAAAAAGTCATAAATGACTTAAACTATATGAGAAATGAGCAGAAAAGATATTGTTAAATTTAATTGTTCAAAGTGTAGGAAATTTATAAATGTCTTAGAATTAATGACAATTTCACTGATATGAGTTTAAGGAGACTGAAAATGAAATATATGCATAGATAAGATCCTGATAAATATATTGATTCCAAAGTGCTATAAAATATGAAATTGACCTAGAATTATGAAATTACACATCTTATTGTCATTTTAAATCATTTAGCTATTCTGCTTTAAGATTATGCACCATTAAGCAATTTGTTTAGCGCGTTGGATTTTCCATCTTGTAGGTACTGGAGATCAGTAGCCACCACAGCAGCAGCCACCATAGTAGTGTTCTGACCGTAGTTGACCAGATCTGCGTACAGTCCAGAGTCACCTCACCAGTCTTTTGTATTTTGGTAGGGCCCATGTATAGACTAGTATTTTGGTTCATTGTGTATAATCATGATGTAATTACTAGTTTGTGATGTAAATAAAAATTGTAATTACATATTTTGGATTGTAAATAAAGTTATGAATTTCTGCATATGAATTTCTAGATGAATGAATGAACTTGAAATTGTGTGAGCAAAAATGACATGATATGACATGTAGAGATATGAAATTGTTGTTAACAGGTAACTAGTGAAAACCGCCAGATGCCAAATAAACAGAGGAGGCTCTGCCCGGGTATCCACAGAAATAAATTGTTATAAAAAAAAAAATTTCCACATATGGAATACCTATTTTTAAATGATATTAAAAATTTACAATGAATATAATAAGACAAGATAAGGTGCTCCGGCATCGAATGTGGCACTTCTTGCTCAGCTACACTGTAGACGGGTGAGGGGCATTACACACTCATGTAATGAGTACTTAGCAGCAATTGAGATGAGTATTGAGGTATTCTATTTGTGTGTTTTCAGTAGAAAAAGAAGTTGAAATGGGCAAGGAGAAGTAAGTAACTAGATAGAAGAAATATTGAAGGTTTGTGCATAACTAACCTTTTCTTCATTTTTAAACTTGTAAATTGTTTGGAATGTGTTTATTTGAATGAGTTTGCTTTGAACAAGTTACTCTAATTGAAATATGATTTTTCTCTTTCCTTTGAGAAATTTGGGTGTTGCCACCTCTATATGGATATTATGATGATTTGAATGTGTTCATTCGTTTATAAATGTGATTGTTGAGTGTAAAACTTTTAAAAACTGTTTTGAAATCACAGTTAGCATGGTAGTCCCTGAAAAATCCTCAGTAGTAACGGCTACTGGGGGTTGATAATGGATATTAATTATGTCTCCCATTAATAACGATTAGTGGGATAAGACTACATGAGTACTCATTTGCTAGCTAGCCCTTCCATCATTAATAATGGTTAGTGAGGTTGAGATTACTTTGTCGTGGTATAAAACACGGCACTAATCGCGAAATTTTGTGTCATGGCCTAAACTGTGTATTGATGTTGGCAACATTAATGCTTTGTGAATTGTGATTTATGAAGTGTGATTTCTCATTTGAAATGTTATTTCAATAAATGGCTCTTATGGACTTAGAACTATTGTGAAGTTTTCATGCTTAAGAAAAATGTGATTTATTATGCTTTGACAAGTTTTACTTAACTTTAAGTTTTGAAGTTATTAGTTGCACACCAATGAGTGATATACTCAGCGATAGCTTATTTATGCTGTCGCAGGTAAGGGAAAAGAGAAGGCTGCCGAGTGAGAGACTTGAAAGCAGCATTTTAGTTTTGATTATGGGTATATATCATAGGTATACCCCTATAATTTCCTTTTGATGTATTTTGTACCTATATGTATGGATGTACAGATATTGAGCAGTTTGTATTTAAAAGCATTACATTGCTATCACATTTTGAGTTTGTAACTATTTGTATTTTATTTTGAGACTTATGGAAATGTAACTTTTACAATGTTTAGTCTATCATTATTTCCAATGAATGTTTACATGGAATTTTAACTATTCCCATGCAATTTTCTGCAAAAGAATTGATAAGATTAAAAGCTATGATTTATTTAAAATCCATTGCAGCATAATTAATGGGTTATCGGTAGGTGTAGTTCGGTAATTCATTAGGTATGCTACGGGAACATGTCATGCCTTGCAAGGGAATAGGTGTGACAAATCTTCACCTTTCAGTCCTTCAATTAACATCTATAATCAATACTAAGTGGGTACCAACACATAGCATGTATTAAGTTCATAGGAAATTAAATCAAGAAACAAATCTCAAATCTAATAAATAAAACTTAATTTTTATCCATAATAATGATTACAACCATTACTCTCTCAATTTCAGAATATGAAAGTTACTCACTCATGATGAGTTCAGCAAACATAATAAAAAAGAAGTAAAGAACAATAAAAATTCGTTTAAGGAAATGGAATAAAAGAACCAAAGAGGGTTTACAGCTTTGATTTTTGTGGAACTTCGGCTGAAAAACTCCTTCTTGATATTGATATTCTTCTCCTCAAGACAGTTGAAGAGAGTGTAGAAGCGAGCACTCTTCTGAAACTCCTAAAAAGCTCTGTAAAAAAAAGATTGATCCCCCTCCTTGATATTTTCTACTTCTATTTATAATAGCTGTTCTAGGGTTAGGTCATTTTGAGTCCAAAAAGCCTTAGAAGTCTGTTTTGAATGTGTAAACAAGACCGGAATTTCAAGTTAGGAAATTGGCTGCCGCATGATACATGGCCCGTGTGTCATTACATGGCCATGGGCCATGTAACTTACTGGAGCAGAATGGCAGAGTCTTTCATTGGCACAGAGATTTACACGGGTCTGCGTTGGCTATACGGGCCTGGTTACACGACCCGTGTACTTTTGTTCTCAGAAAATTCTTCAAGCTTGTGCCCGGCAGAGACTAACACAGGTCCCTACAGATTACACGGGTCCAATTACACGACCCGTGTACTTTTGTTCCTCCATTGGCTCTCTGGCTTTCATCTGGCAGAAGGTTACACGGGTCTGTGGCTTTGTTTACACGACCCGTGTAAGGTGTATCAGCAGCTTTTCTCAATCCTTTGGCCTTTCCAAGTTTCCTTTCGGACTCCTATGCCCTGGGGCTTCACCCACACACCTGAAATGATGCAGAAAATATGAAATTAAGAGCTTGACAATAGAAATTACAAAAACTAATGAAATCAACTACTGTGCATGAGATTACTTACCTAAATGCTATGATATAGTATACAAATGTGCTTAAAAACATCTATACAATTCAAGTGTATCAAATACCCCCAAACTCAAACTTTTGCTTGTCCTTAAGCAAAACAATACTTTGTTTTAGAATGCATTTTAGGAAAAAACTCAGGAATATAACCAAGAATTTGATAAGCGCATAATTGAACTCCTCCAATCCTTTATACCATTTTCCCTCTTTCAGGGCATAAGAGTTCTAATAGCTGCCTGTTTGGAACTTCACCTCCTTTCATGGTGTTTCAACTAATTATTCCTTTGTGCAAGACTATTAATAAGTCACAAATAACTTGTTTTATCAGGATAAATTTGAGAAACACTTACTCCTTTAAATTTATCTCTATTATGGATAATTGTAGTGAGTTTAATTTAATTCCAACTCCATAAGTATATCTTGATTCTCTATCTCCACTAATATAGCATATACTTTTCAAAAGATCAAAAGGTCTTTAAAAGAGTTGTAATGGGGCTAAAGGGATAATGACTTGGTTATCAATGAAAGGTTTGTAGGGAATGCAAATATGAGGGTAGCATGTGTGCATAAAATATCAAGTATAATAAGTTTATTCTACTGATTTTGTATGGAGAGAAAGGGCTTTGGTTTCTTATAGTGCCAATCGTGCTTCCATGATACTTATCTTGGGACTCTTTTTCCCTTTTGCTATTTTTTCTCTCTCTCTCTCTCTTTTTTTTTCATGTGTATGTCCCTTTGTCCTCTCCCCCAAACTCATTGCTTTTGCTAGGTTAGGAAGACAAATTTTTCTTTGGTTTCAATTTCACACTTGCACTCTTTCTCGAGTTCTTCGTCCTCTCTCTATTTTTCTTTTTGCACTTAATATACTTTTTACTTATACATTTAGCTTCCTCAAAAGGTTAGGTATGTGTTTAGGCTAGGGGTTAGGTTAATAATTATGGTTAAACAAGGAAAATTATATAGGTAAAGATATAGGCTCAAGTTGGGTGCAAGGGATATATTGTGACTAAGGGTGGCTAAGGCTTAATTTGGCTATATCAAAGAATGCCTTAATCATTTCTTCATCAAGCATACTAGGATTTCGCCTTGATAGGTCCAAGAGATATGTTTTAGAGTTGGTGAGGCATTTTCAGGTTTGTTTATATTTCAAGAAATTTCTCCTAACTTCACAAGTTCTATGTGACAAATTAATAGTTATGAAAGGGTAAAACTAATCTAGTTCCATTAAAGAGATTAGGTTTTTCATAGACACCATGTTAAAATCTTTTTTTGCCTATCCAGATACGTTCATTCCTCTATCCCGTGGAGTCTAATTATTAGCTTACTAGAAATTGGTTATAGTTCTAAGTTTCACAATTCAAAGTTCAAAATTTTCAAAAATTTTTCAATATTTTTCTAGAATTTTGATAAACAAGAATAATATAGCTGAAATTAAGCAATGTAATGATATCCAAGACATGAAATGCACTTGTACCCCCCCAAACTCGAATCGGACATTATCCTCAATGTCAACATAATATGCAAAATTAGAGAAAAACATAAAAAAATAATAAGAAAGCATATTATGTATTAAGCATGAAAAGGTTGGATAAAAAGAAAATAAAAGAGACCTATGATTGCAGTGTAGGACTAAGGTATGTAAGATTTTACAATAAAGAATCTATCTTATAGTCCTAGCTCTAAAAGGTCTCCGATGGTGATGATGGCGACGATGGCTCCTCTTCATCTAGCCTCTCCATTAGCATGTCCAAATTATTGTGGGCTTCCTGGAGGTTGTCCTCAATTGCTTGCATCCTGTTATTGATGGTGGTCTCCATACACTTTAGGTATGCAAGGACTGGGTCTGTGGGTGGTGGTGAGTATGGAGGCACTCGAGCGGGGGACTCTTGAAAGAATGGCCCTTGGGCTTCTGCCTATGGCTGCGAGGTCTTGCCAGGCCCTTCTTGTGCTTCGTCTCTCTGAGGGATGGCATTCCCTTCGGCATCAAGTAGGTAGCAGGTGTTGCCGACCTTCTTACATATCCCCATGGATATGCAGATGGTTTGATCGATTTTTGATGTTCCGTTGACAGAGAGTAGCCTGTGATGTCCTGGGACGAATCCAAAGTGGAGGGCGATGGTTGTGATGAGGCCACCAAGCACGATGTGCCCTGTGGGTTGGTGACAAAGGTAGCAAAGATGGTTGTAGGAAAAAAGCTAGTGCTGTAGCGCTGCCTGGTGACCATACACCATGGGAAAAAGAGCTCATTGGCATTTACCATGCCAAGGCTGTCACCACGGCCCATGATGGTGTGGGCGGCTAATTGGTGCATGTAATATAGGGCTAGACTGGTGATACCTAAGGATTTTGACTTGCTGGAGTTATAAGGCTCCGTGTTCGGGGCTATAGAACTCTAAAAGTCAATGCTGTTATAGAGCATGCAGTTTCAAGGGATCTCTTGGTGGCCAGTGCTATCGAAGCTGAAGATGGCATTGAACTCATCTACATTCATTACCCGATCAATACCAAGAAGGTGAAATTCAATTCTGCCTTTATCTTCCCTGTTAGTAGGCCATAAGGTGGCCTTGAAATTGCCCAAAAACTCTAGTGTGGTGTCCCAGTATGCGGGGAATTGGAGTTGGGCAAACCTTGTCCACCCAATGCTATTGAGGAGTCCGTTGATCTCATCTTGCAGCCCGATTTGTTCCAGTAGCATGAAATCCATGTATTTTGTGGAGCTAATTTTCTGGGTGTGAAGCCTGGTGCACATGGCTTTATGGGAATTGTCACGGAATCCCCAAGGAATGGAGATTTCAGATTGTGGAGCTGCTCATGGCTGGGGTTGCGGTGGGGCTGGTTGAGAGGGTTGTGGTTGAAGAGGGGCTAGTTGAGGAGATGCTGACCTTGTTCTTGGGCGTTGGGGTGTCAGCTGAGGGGGAGAAGGTGAGGATTCTCCTCCTTGCCTTGAGGTGCAGATCATTTTGCAAGATTCATTGATCAATTTTGGGAAAGAGAAAACTAGGGTTTGGTGAAGAAAGAGGAGATTTGAGGGGTTTTTATAGACTAAGAGGGGTGGAGAGGAAGGGTTTTTGCATGGGGAGCGGTTTAAGGAAGAGAGGTGCATTTAAAGAGTCATTTGGACTCTTCGTTTCATGCGTTTCATGCCCTAGGAGTTGCGTCTGAGACATGATACACGGGTTTTGTATCACTACACGAGTCTCGACATGTTGGGCCGCGTAATTTTCTAACTGAAATTTCGTCACTTTTGCTGAGTTACACGAGTAGTGTAATTCCATTCGAGGACCCATGTAACTTACTACCCAAAATTTTTTTACTCATGCTAAGATGCACGGGCTGTGTAAATTGGCTCAAGGACCTGTCTAACTTACTGTCCTCCAAGTTACCTTGTTGACTATGTTACACCGATCGTGCAATTTACTAGGGGGACCCATGTAACTTCCTGTATCCTTTTTCCGGGTTCTAGAATGTTACACAGGGTGTGTAAATTATTACATAGGCCCTGTAATTTTTTGGCCTCTTTTTTTTTTTCTCCTGTTTTAAGTTCTTGATTCACACTAGAGAATTCCTATTTATACAAATGAGATGAATGCAAGGATTAAGTGCATGGTTACTTCCCTAATTGTGCTCAAATTCCTCTAGTGTGGAGTAACTTGACGTTTCCTCTCCTTTCTTATTCTCTTCTCTCCCTTGCTTTTTCGGATTTGAGATTTTTGGGGTTCCTAAAGAAAATGCAAACAAATATTAACAAAATTAAAATAAGAAAGAAAGAAAGAAAAATTAGAAATTTTGGGTTGCCTCCCAAAAAGTGCTTATTTATAGTCATTAGCTCAACTTTGACTTCGTTCTATCACGGTATGTCCGGAGGATGGTCGAGGGTGCAGTTGACTCCCTTTTCTATGGGTTCTCTTTGAAAGTAAGGCCTTAGCCTCTACCCATTGACTTTAAATGCTTCTGAGGTTTCGCTCCACACTTTTACTGCTCCATGTAAGAAGACTTGAGTGACCTTAAAAGGTCCAGACCATCTTGATTTCAGCTTCCTTGGAAAGAGTTTCAATCTAGAGTTGAATAACAGGATAAAGTCTCCTTCTTTTATTTCTTTCCTTGCTATGCGCTTATCATGCCATCTTTTGATTTTATCTTTAAAGATTTTGGCATTGTCGTACGCATCCTGTCGGATTTCTTCCAACTCATTCAGTTGTAGAAGCCTTTTTTCACCAGCAGCTTTGAGGTCAAAGTTTAGGATCTGAATTGCCCAGCAATCTTTATGCTCAAGTTTGACAGGGAGATGGTGTTTGCTGGTTTTACAACCACTGCAAGTGCACGGATTGCTAACAAGTAATAAAGTGATGAGTAAAGTATAATTCCCATGAGAAATTTGATTAGTAAGTACTAATCTACACAGTAATTTTGACTGTTTAGGCTATCGAGCAATGAAGAAATGGAAGTTATCTATTTTAAACAATAAAATGATAAACTTAAAATGAAGTAATCTGTTTTGGAACATTTCCGGAATTAAGATTTCACACCTGAATCTTGCTATGGATGTTATCTTATTTATTTACTAGTTTTAAGAATCGTTTACCTTGATGGAAATTAGTCCTAAGGTATCCTAAGTCCTCTCTCAAGGTACCTAGGGTGTATTCTAATTAACTTAAACTCGACTTTCGTGGCGATCAAATTAATTAAAATCCCTTAAGGTCTTTGACTAAATTTTGAAGTTCCATAAAGGTATCAGCCTAGGTCTATGTCATAATTCCTAGATTCAAGATCTTAATTTTCTAATATTAATCTTCACCTTTCAATTCTTCAATTAACATCTACAATAAATACTAAGTAGGTATCAGCACATAGTATGCATTAAGATCACAAGAAATTAAATCAAGGAACAAATCTTAAATCCAATGAATAAAACTTAATGTTTATCCATAACAATGATTACAAGTATTACTCTCCCTATTCTAGAATATAAAAACTACTCGCTCATGAGTTCAGCAAACATCATGATAAAAAGGTAAAGACAGTAAAAAGAAATTATATAAAAGAAATAAAACAATAAAAATTTGTTTAAGGAGATGGAATGAAGGAACCAAAGAGAGAGTTTGTAGCTTTGATCATGTGGGACTTCAGCTGGAAAACTCTCCTTGATACTGATATTCTTCTCCTTAAGACGGTTGGATAGACTGTAGAATGCGAGTCTCTCTAAAACTCCTAAAAGTGCTGTCAAAGGATCCTCTTGTTTTTGGATGTTTTCTCTTTTTATTTATAATACCTCTTCTAGGGTTAGGTCATTTTGAGTCCCCAAAGCCTTAGGAGTCTGATTTGAATATGTAAACAAGAGCGAGAATTCGGGTTTGAAAACTGGCTATCGCAAGGTACACAGCCCGTGTGTCACTACACGGCCTAGGGCCGTGTAACTTACTGGAGTGGAATTGTGGAGTCTTGCATTGGCATAGAGAATTGCACGGTTCTGTGCTGGCTACACGGGCTTGGTTACACGGGTCGTGTACTTTTGTTTTCAGAAAGTTCTTCAAGCTTGTACCAGGCAGAGGCTTACATGGGTCCCTGCAAATTACACGGGTCCAATTACACGACCCGTGTACTTTTCTTTCTCCATTGGCTTTCTAGCTTTTGTCTGGCAGAAGGTTATATGGGTCTGTGGCTTGGCTTACACGGCCCGTGTGCTTTGTATCAGTAGAAATTCTGAGCCTTTTGACTTCTCCAAGCTTCCCTTTTGCACTCTTATACTCTGGGGCTTCACCCAAACACCTGAAATGATGCAGAAAATATGGAATTAAGGGCTTGATAATAGAAATTATGAAAACTAATGAAATCAACTACTATGCATGAGATTACTTACCTAATTGCTATGAGATAGTATACAATTGTGCTGAAAATAATCTATACAATTCAAGTGCGTCAAATACCCCCAAACTCAAACTTTTGGTTGTCCTCAAGCAAAATAAAACTCTGTTTTAAAACACATTTTAGGGGATACTTAGGAATATAACTAACAATTTAATAAGCATAAAATTAAACTCCTCCAACCTTCATACCAATTACCCTGTTGCAAGGCATAAGGGTTCTAATAGCTGCCTGTTTAGAACTTCACCTCCTTTTTGGTGCTACAATTAATTATTCCTCTTTGCAAGGCCATTAATAAGTCACAAATAACCTGTTTTATCAGGGTAAACTTGAGAAACACTTACTCCCCCAAATTTGCCTCTTTTGTGAGTAATTGTGATGAAGTAACTCAATTCCAACTCCATAGGCATATCTCAATTTCCTATCTCCACTGATGCAGCATATACTAAGTTTATTCTACTGATTTTGTATGGAGAGGAGGGGCTTTTAGTTTTTATAGTGCCAAACATACTTGCATGATTCTTGAGACTTCCTTTTTCTCTTCTTTTTATTTATTTATTTATTTAATTCCCTTTTGTCTTCTCCCCCAAACTCATTGCTTTTATTGGGTTAGGAAGGTAGACTTTTCTTTGGTTTCAATTTCACACTTGCACTCTTTCTTTTTGCACTTTAATATACTTTTTACTTATGCATTTAGCTTCCTCAAAAGGATAGGTATGTGTTTAGGCTAGGGGCTAGGTAAATAATATGGGTAAGCAAGGAAAATGTAAGGGATAAATATAGGCTTCAAGTTGGCTACAAGGGATATACATTTTAATTAGGGGTGGCTAAGGCTTAGTGAGGCTATAGCAAAGAATGCCTTAATCATTTCTTCATCAAGCATATGCCAGGATTTCACCTTGATAGGTCTAAGAGACATGTTCTAGAGCTGCTGAAGCATTCTTAGATTTGCTTGTATTTCAAAAAATTTTCTCCCAATTTCACAAGTTCAATGTGGTAGATTAATGGCTATTAAGGGGTTTAGCTAGTCTAGTTCCACTAAAGAGATTAGGTTTTTTCATAGACAACATGTTAGAATCCCTTTTTGCCTATTCAGATACATTCATTCCTCTATCCCGTGGAGTCTAATTATTAGCTTACTAGAAATTGGTTATAGTTCTAAGTTTCACAATTCAAAGTTCAAAATTTTCAAAAATTTTCAATATTTTTCTGGTTTATGGAATTTTGATACACAAGAATATTATAGCTGAATTTAAACAATGTAATGATATGCACTGCACTTGTAGCCCCCCCAAACTCAAACCAGAAATTGTCCTCAATGTTAACATAACATGAAAAATTAGAGAAAACGTACACAAATTATAAGAAAACATATTATTTATTATGGAAAATTTTGGACATAAAGCAAATAAAAGAGACCTATGATTGCAGTCTAGGACTAAGATATTCATGATTTTACAATAAAGAACCTATCCTATAGTCCTAGGTCTAAAAGGTCTCTGATGGTGATGATGGTGATGCTGGCTCCTCTTCATCAACCCTCTCCATTAGCATGTCCAACTTGTTATGGGCTTCTTAGAGGCTATCCTCGATTGCTCGCATCCTGTTATTAATTGTGGTCTCCATGCGCTGTAGGTATGTGAGTACTGGGTCTATGGGTGGAGGTGTGTATTGAGGCACTCGAGTGGGGGACTCTTGAACATGGGCTCTTGAGTTTCTGCTTGTGGTTGCGAAGTCTCGCCAGGTCCTTCTTGTGCTTCGTCTCTCTGAGGGATGACATTCCCTTCGGCATCCAGCAGGTAGCGGGTGTTGCCCACCTTCTTACATATCCCCATGGATATGTAGATGGTTTGATCTATTCTTGATGTTCCAGTGAGAGAATGCAGCTTGTGATGTCCTGGAACGAATCCAAAATGGAACGCAATGGTTGTGATAAGGCCACCAAGCACGATGTGCCTGGTAGGCTAATGACAGAGGCGGCGGAGGTGGTTACACAAAAAGAAGCCGATGCTACAGTGCTACCCGATGACCATACACCATGAGAAGAATAGCTCGTTTGTGTTTACCACGCCAAGGCTGTCACCATGGCCCATGATGGTGTGGGCTACAAACCGATGCAAGTAGCGCATAGCTGGACTTGTGATGCCCGTAGATTTGGACTTGCTAGAGTTATACGGCTTCGTGTTCGGGGCAATGAAACTCCAAAAGTTGATGTTGTTATAAAGCATGCAGTTCCTAGGGATCTCTTGGTGGCTGGCGCTGTCAAAGCCGAAGATGGCATTGAACTCATCTATGTTCATTACCCGGTTGACACCCAGGAGGCAAAATTCAATTCTACCTCTATCTTCCCTGTCGGTAGGCTATAAGGTGGCCTTGAAACTGCCCAAAAACTCTAATGTGGTGTCCCGGTATGCTGGGAACTAGAGTTGGGTGAACCTTGTCCACTCGATGCTATCGAGTAGCCCGTTGATCTCATTCTGCAGCCCGATTTGCTCTAGCAGTGCAAAATCCATGTATTTTGTAGAGCTTATTTTTCAGGTGTGAAGTCTGGTGCACATTGCCTTATGGGCATCATCACGGAATCCCTAAGGAATGGAGATTTTTGGCTGGGGAACAGCTTATGGTTGGTGTCGCGGTAGAGGATGGGCTGGTTGAGAAGGTTGAGGAGAGGCTACCCTTATTCTTGGGTGTTGAGGTGTCGGCTAAGGGGGAGAAGAAGAGCCCATTACTCTGTGCCTTGAAAAAGAGCCCATTCTTTGCGCAGATCTCTTTGCAGGAGCCATTGATGAGTTTTTGGGAAGGAGAAGAGTAGGGTTTGGTGAAGGGAGAAGAGATTTGAAGGGTTTTTATAGAATAGGAGGGGTGGAGATGAAGGGTTTTGCCTTTATGAACGGATTTAATGCGAGGGGTGCATTTAAAGAGCCGTTAGGACCCTTCATTTCACGCTTTTCGCACCCCAGGAGTTGCGTCTGCGATATGATACACGGGTCATGTATCACTACATGGGTCCCGACATATAGGGCCGTGTAAGTTTTTGCCTGGAAATTTCAAATTCTATCATAGTACACGGCCCATGTAAATGAAGCTCTGGGACCCGTGTAACTTACTGCCTCTCGAGTTGCTTTGCTGGACGTGTTACACGGCTTGTGTCAAGTATAAAGAGGACCCGTATAACTTTTTGTCTTCAAGCTATTCTGCTAGTAACATTACACAATCCATGTAAATTAGGCTATAGACCCATGTAACTTTCTGTCTCCCTCAGAGCTAAAATTGCAAGAAATTTATGGACTTCCAGAAAGTTACACGAGGTGTGTGAAACCAGTACACGACTTGTGTACTTTCTGATTTTCCAAATTTTTCCCAAATGAAAATTTTTATTATCACAACATATGAAATGGATGCAAAGATTAGTAAATAGAGCTACTTCCCCGGTTTTGTTCAATCTTCTCTTTTGTGGTTCTGACTTGGTGATTCTTCTCCTCTCTTGTTCTCTATTCCCATATTTTTTTTTCTTTTTCCAGAAGGTCCTACAAAATGAAATACTAATGAGTATGAAGCAAAAAATCAATATGAAAAAGGAAAAGAAGAAAAGTTTAGAAAAAATTTTGGATTGCCTCCTAAAAAGCGCTTGTTTATAGTTTTTAGCTGGACTTTGCTTGTTTATGGTTTGTCAGTAGGATGGTCGAGGGTGTAATTGACTCCCATTTCTATGGGTTCTCCCTAAAAGTAAGGCTTCAACCTCTACCCATTGACCTTAAATACTCCTAAGGTTTTTCTCCACACTTCTACTGCTCCATGTGGAAAGACTTGAGTGACCTTAAAAGGTCTAGACCATTTTGATTTCAGCTTCCCTGGAAAGAGTTTCAATCTAGAGTTAAATAACAAGACAAGATCTCTTTCTTTTATTTCTTTCCTTGCTATGCGCCTATCATGCCATCTTTTGGTTTTATCCTTAAAGGTTTTGGCATTTTCGTATGCATTTTCGTATTGGACTTCTTCTGACTCATTTAGTTGCAGGACCCTTTTTTCACCAGCAGCCTTGAGGTCAAAGTTTAGGATTTGAATTGCCCAGTAAGCTTTATGCTCAAGTTCGATAGGGAGATGGCATGATTTTTCATAAACTAGTCGGAGGGGTGTTGTGCCAATTGGGTTTTATATGTAGTGCGGTATGCCCATAGTGCATCATCTAACTTCATGCACTAGTCCTTCCTGGATTTGTTTACAGTTTTCTCTAAAATCTTCTTCAGTTCCCTATTTGAGATTTCTACTTGGCCGTTGGTTTGAGGATGATAAGGTATGGCCACCTTGTGAGTCACTCCATACTTTTTCATTAGTGTTTCGAATTTTTAGTTGCAGAAGTGACTTCCTCCATCGCTGATTATTGCTCGAGGTGTGCCAAATCTTGTGAAGATATTCTTCTTAAGGAACCTTATGACCACTCTAGCATCGTTGCTTGGTGTGGCTATTGCTTCTACCCATTTTGACACATAATCAATACCAACCAGAATATACTTGTTTCCATGGGAAGAGGGGAATGGGCCCATGAAGTCTATCTCCCATACATCAAACAATTCTACCTCAAGTATACCATGCAGTGGCATTTTATTCCTACTTGAAGTGTTACTTGTTCTTTGGCATTGATCACAAGCTAGGACAAAGGATCTCACATCTTTAAACAAATGTGGCCAGTAAAATACTGCTTGCAAAATCTTGACTGCTATTTTTGAGGTGCCAAAATGTCCTCCATATAGTGATGAATGGCAGTGATGAAGGATACTGTCCATATCTTCCTCTGGTATGTATCTTCTTATTAGCCCATCATTACATCTCTTGTACAGTAGAGGTTCCTCCCATATGTAATATCTCACATCATGTAGGAATTTCTTCCTTTGCTGATAAGTCATGTTTGAAGGCAATACCCTGCATACAAGAAAATTAACAAAGTCAGCGTACCATGGAGCCTTGGAGAATGCAAGTAATTGCTCATCAGGAAATGAGTCATCAATTGGCATATCCTCAAAGTCTCCTGTGTACTCCAATTTCAGCCTGAAAAGATGGTCAGCCACTACATTTTCGAATCCCTTTTTATCCTTGATTTGAAGGCAAATTCTTACAAGAGTAGAATCCATCGAATCAGCCTTGGTTTTGCTTCCTTCTTGTTCAAAAGGTACCGGATGGTAGCATGATCTATGAATACAATGACTTTTGACTCAATTAGGTAAGACCTGAATTTGTCCATTACAAATACTACTGCTAGGAATTCCTTCTCTGTGGTAGCATAATTGATTTGCTCATCATCGAGTGTCTTGCTAGCATAATAAATGGCATGGAGCTTTTTATCTTTTCTTTGCTAGAGCACCGCTGCAACTACAAAGTCACTCACACCACACATCACCTTGAATGGTAGCTCCCAATTTGGTGGCTGCATTATTAGTGCTGAGATCAAGGCTTCTTTGATCCTGTTAAAAGAAACAAGGCAATTTTCATCAAAATGAAAGGGAACATCTTGGCTTAACAGGTTGGTAAGTGGCTTAGCTATTTTGGAAAAATCTTTAATGAATCTTCTGTAGAACCTTGCATGTCCCAAAAGGCTTTGCACTCCTTTAATTGATGTTGGTGGTGGCATATTTTCAATGATCTCAATTTTTTCCCAATCAACCTCAATTCCTCTCTCTGATATCAAATGTCCCAAAACTATACCTTCCCTTACCATGAAGTGGCATTTTTCCCAATTTAGGACCATGTTTGATTCTTCACATCTTTGCAATACCTTAGATAAATTATCTAGGCAATCATCAAAAGTAGTTCCATAGATAGAAAAATCATCAATAAAAACTTCTATGATATTTTCAATATAATCAGAAAAATAGCCATCATGCATTTTTGAAAGGTAACAGAGGCATTACAAAGACCAAAAGGCATTCTCCTATATGCAAATGTTCCATAAGGGCAAGTGAATGTAGTCTTTTCTTGGTCTTCTGGTTGAATGGGAATTTGAAAGAATCCCGAATACGCATTTAGATAACAGAAATAAGAGTGCTTTGCTAACCTTTCTAACATTTGATCGATGAAAGGGAGAGGAAAATGGTATTTTCTGGTAGCACTGTTCAATTTCCTATAATCTATGCACATTCGCCAACCAGTGACTACCCTAGTAGGATTAGTTCATTGTTTGCATTTTGGATAACAGTTGTCCCACCCTTCTTAAGAACTACATGTACTAGACTAACCCATTTACTATCAGAAATTGGGTATATGATACCTGCATCTAATAGTTTTAAAATTTCTTTCTTGACTACTTCTTTCATGTTTGGGTTAAGTCTTCTTTGGTGCTCGATAGTGGGTTTACTATTTTCTTTCATGGGCATCCTATGCATGCAAATCGAGGGGTTGATTCCTTTCAGGTCTTCTATTTTATACCCTATGGCCTTGTTATGGATCCTAAGTTCTCTTAACAATTTTTCCTCTTCTAACTTAGACAGGCTAGCATTAATTGTCATAGGATATTTAGAGTTTAGTCCAAAAATGCATACCTTAGCGAGGACGGGAGAGGTTTAAGCTCTACCTGTTTGGCGTTTTCCTGGAGCTTGATCTTGGGTTGTTCCTCCTTTAACTCCTCCATCTCGGAGGCTTTAGCTAGGGGTGGTAGGGGTGGATGAGCATCTAACTATTGTACACAAGCTGCTATTTCTGTGTTTTCATCATTCACTGTGTGGCTGTGCACAATACATGCTTCAAGAGGATCTTTAGGATATGTCTTATGAAATTCCTCCTCAACTTGTTTGTCAATTATGTCAACCTTGAAGCATTCATCAGGTTCGAATTTGTGTTTCATTGTGTCGAACAAGTTGAATTCCACTTCTTCATCTCCTACCTTGAGGGTTAGTTGCCCATTTTTGACATCTATGATGGCTCCGGCGGTTGCCAAGAATGGTTTCCCCAAGATGATAGGGATCTAAACATCTTCTTCCATTTCAAGGACAACAAAGTCTACTGGAATGAAGAATTTGCCCACTTTGATAGGGATGTTCTCAAGTATGCCTACTAGATATTTAACAGATCGATCAGTCAATTGCAATGAGATTGTCGTGGGCCTCAGTTCTCCTATCTCCAGCTTTTAACATATTGATAGAGGCATTAAACTCACGCTTGCCCCAAGATCGCAGAGGGCCTTGTTTATTTTCTTATTGCCAATGAGGCAGGGTATGGAGAAGCTTCCTGGATCTTTCAACTTTGGAGGCAGTTTGTTTTGCAGTATGGCACTGCATTCCTCTGTTAGAGCTACTGTCTCATAGTCTTCCAGCTTTCTTTTCTTTGACAGAATTTCCTAAAGAAATTTGGCATAGGATGGCATCTGAGAGAGTGCTTCAGTGAAGGGGATGTTAACATAAAGTTTCTGTAAAACTTCTAAAAACTTCCTAAACTGCTTGTCCAATTTGGCTTTTTGAAATCTCTGAGGAAAAGGTAGGGGAGGCTGATATGGCTCTGGTAGCTTCTTTTTCTTCCCTACTTCCTCTTCCTGATCTTTCTTGGCTTCTCCCTCTTTTTTCTCTGCTTGGCTTTCAGATTTTTCTAAGGTCTCATCTGTTGGTTCTTTCTCTGATTGTACTAGAGTTCTCCCACTCCTCAATATAACTGCCTTACAATACTCCCTTGGGTTAATCTCCGATTGACTAGGCAGTTTTCCAGCAGCCTTACTTGAAGAACTCGCTTGCTGAGCAATTTGATTCTCCAGCATCTTGTTATGGGTAGCAAGTTAGTCCATTCTAGAAGTCAGCTGTTTAATCAATTCATTCTGTTGCTGTTGAGCACCAAGGAACCCTTCCATCATGGATTCCATGGTCATCTTCGGTTTAGGTTACTGAGGCAGAGGAGGCAGTGGTGGTTGTGCAAAGTTTTGGCCTTTGTTCTGAAATCCAGGGGATGCTGGCGGTTTGTACCCCTGTTGCTTGTTTATTGGCTAGTTCTGTTGATTGGACCATGAGAAATTTGGGTGGTTCCTCCATCCAGGGTTATAAGTGTTTGAATATGGATTGTTGGGCTGTCTTTGGATGAAGTTTCCTCCATTATTCACATAGTTCATCTGTTCTGTAGAGGGTTCATTAAAGCTGTTATATTTTGAATATCCTCCTCCATAGCTGTCCTCATGTTGACTATTCATCCCTACTGCATTGGCTTGTATTTTATCAAGCCTCCTTGTGAGCTGATCAAATTGAGCATTTATCATGCTTAGGGCATCCACTTCTAGGACTTTTGCTGTTCTCTTTGCATTTCCTCTTTCATTTGACCACTCATAATTATGGTATGCAACCCTCTCTAGAAGTTCAAGTGCTTGTGTCACTGTTTTCTCCATTAAGTCAAGTGCTTGTGTCACTGTTTTCTCCATTAAGTCACCTTCTGTAGCTGAATCAACTGTGCTCCTTATAGAGGGTAGTAACCCATTATAGAAATTTTGCACTAGTAGCCAATCCTCTATGCCATGGTGTGGATATTCCCTCTGCAGGTCTTTATACCTTTCCCATGCGTCATAGAGTGATTCACCTTCCTTTTGTCTGAAGGTGTTTAGCTCAAGTCTCAGTTTTGCAATCTTTGCAGGTGGAAAATACCTTGCCAGAAAAGCTTGTGAGAGGTTTTCCCAAGTGGTGAATGTTCCAGCTGGTTGAGAAAGTAACCACTTCCTTACTCTGTCTCGAAGGGAGAATGGAAATGCTCTGAGTCTTATGGCTTGATCAAACACTCTATTCATCTTAAATGTGTCACAAAGGGCAAGAAAGCATTAGAGGTGATAATGTGGATCTTCTATTGGTGAACCCGCAAACTGGGTTTATTTAATCATTTGAAGCCATGCTGGTTTTAATTCAAAGTTCTTGGCTTCCATTGTGGGTTTAGCGACACTGGGCTTAAATCCTTGGACAGATGGAGCTCCATAGTCTCTCAAGAGTCTTGACCTGTCATTATTATCGACCATGGTTAGAATTTCATGATCTTCTTGATCGTGCTCTTGATGTTTTCTTTCTCTCCTAATAGCTCTCAGAGTTCTATCTATCTCTGGATCACAGTCCAAAATTTCTTCTTCTGGCCTTGTTCTAGTCATATACCAGATTGGGCACCTAAAAGAAAAGAAAAGAAATAAAACAAATCAAACAAAATTAGGTAATAAATATAGTTGCTTAAATCAGCTAAATTGCCTATCGCTCGATATTACTAAAGCCAAAAATCCTCGGCAACAGCGCCAAAAACTTATTTGCTAGTTTTACAACCACCGCAAGTGCACGGATCACTAACAAGTAATAAAGTGATGAGTAAAATATCATTCCTATGAGGAATTTGATTAGTAAGTACCAATCTATACAGTAATTTTGACTGTTTAGGCTATCGAACAATGAAGGAATGGAAGTTGTCTATTTTAAACACTAAAATGATAAACTTAAAATGAAGTAATCTATTTTGAAACAATTTCGGAATTAAGATTTCATACCTGAATCTTGCTATGGATGTTATCTTATTTATTTGCTGGTTTTGAGAATCGTTTACCTTGATGGAAATAAGTCCTAAGGTATCCTAAGTCCTCTCTCAAGGTACCTAGGGTGTATTCTAATTAACTTAAATCTTACTTTCGTGGCGATCAAATTAATTAAAATTCCTCAAGGTCTTTGACTAATTTTTGAAGTTCCACAAAGGTATCAGCCTATGTCTAGGTCAGAATTCCTAGGTTCAAGATCTTGATTTTCTAATATTAATCTTCACCTTTCAGTCCTTCAATTAACATCTACAATAAATACTAAGTGGATACCAGCACATACCATGCATTAAGATCACGAGAAATTAAATCAAGGAACAAATCTCAAATCCAATGAATAAAACTTAATGTTTATCCATAATAATGATTACAAGCATTACTCTCCCAATTCCAGAATATAAAAACTACTCACTCATGAGTTCAGCAAACATCATGATAAAAAGGTAAAGACAGTAAAAAGAAATCATATAAAAGAAATAAAATAATAAAAATCTATTTAAGGAGATGGAATGAAGGAACTGAAGAGAGAGTTTGCAGCTTTGATCTTGTGGGACTTCGACTGGAAAACTCCCCTTGATACTGATATTCTTCTCCTCAAGATGGCTGGAGAGAGTGCAGAATGCGAGTCTCTCTAAAACTCCTAAAAGTACTGTCAAAGGATCCTTTTGTTTTTGGATGTTTTCTCTTTCTATTTATAATAGCTCTTCTAGGGTTAGATCATTTTGAGTCCCAAAAGCCTTAGGAGTCTGATTTGAATATGTAAACAAGAGCGAGAATTCTGGTTTGAAAAATGGCTGTCGCAAGGTACACGGCCCGTGTGTCCCTACACGGCCCAGGGTCTTGTAACTTACTGGAGCGGAATTGCGGAGTCTTACATTGGCACAGAGATTTACGCGGGTCTGCGCTGGCTACACGAGCCTGGTTACACGGGCCATGTACTTTTGTTCTTAGAAAGTTCTTCAAGCTTGTACCTGGTAGAGACTTACACGGGTCCCTGCAAATTACACGGGTCCAATTACATGACCTGTGTACTTTTGTTTCTCCATTGGCTTTCTGGCTTTCGTCTGGCAGAAGGTTACATAGGTTTGTGGCTTGGCTTACATGGCATGTGTACTTTGTATCAGCAAAAATTATGAGCCTTTTGAATTCTCTAACCTTCCTTTTTGCACTCTTATACTCTTGGGCTTCACCCAAACACTTGTAATGATGTAGAAAACATGGAATTAAGGGCTTGATAATAGAAATTACAAAAACTAATGAAATCAACTACTATGCATGAGATTACTTACCTAATTACTATGAGATAGTATGAAATTGTGCTTAAAAACAGCTATACAATTCAAGTGCATCAGATGGCATGATTTTCCATAAACCAGTCAGAAGGATGTTGTGCTAATTGGGGTTTTTTATGCAGTGTGGTAAGCCCACATTGCATCATCTAACTTCATGCACCAGTCCTTCCTGGATTGTTTTACAGTTTTCTCTAGAATCCGCTTCAGTTCCCTGTTTGAGATTTCTACTTGGCCGCTGATTTGAGGATGATAAGGTGTGACCACCTTGTGTGTCACTCCATACTTTTTTAATAGTATTTTGAATTATTGGTTGTAGAAGTGACTTCCTTTATCACTGATTATTGCTCATGGTGTGCCAAATCTTGTGAATATATTCTTCTTAAGGAACCTTGTGACCACTCTAGCATCGTTGGTTGGTGTGGTTATTGCTTCTACCCATTTTGACACATAATCAACACCAATTAGAATATACTTGTTTCCATGGGAAGAGGGGAATGGACCCATTAAGTTTATCCCTCATACATCAAACAATTCTACCTCAAGTATACCATGCAGTGGCATTTCATTCCTTCTTGAAGTGTTACCTATTCTTTGGCATTGATCACAAGCTAGCATGAAGGATCTCACATCCTTGAATAGATTAGGCCAATAGAATCCAGCTTGCAAAATTTTAGCTGTTGTTTTTGTGGTGCCAAAGTGTCCTCCATATAGTGATGAATGGTAGTGCTGGAGGATGCTCTCCATATCCTCCTCTGGTATGCATATTCTTATTAGTCCATCATTGCATCTATTGTATAGCAGAGGTTCCTCCCATGTGTAGAACCGCACATCATGCAGAAATTTCTTCTTTTGCTGATAAGTCATGTTTGGAGGCAATACCCTACATATAAGAAAATTAACAAAGTCAGCATACCATGGAGCTTGGGAGAATGCTAGTAATTGCTCATCAGGGAATGAATCATTGATTGGCAAATCTTTAATGTCCCCTATGTCTTCCAGTTTAGTCTAGAGAGGTGGTCAGCTACTACATTTTTGGATCCCTTTTTGTCCTTAATTTCAAGGTCAAATTCTTACAGGAGTAGAATCCATCGAATCAGCCTTGGTTTTGCTTCCTTCTTGTTCATAAGGTACCGGATAGTTGTATGATCTATGAATATAATGACTTTTGACCCAATTATGCAAGATCTGAATTTGTCAATTGTAAACACTACTGCCAGGAATTCCTTTTCTGTGGTAGTATAATTTATTTGTGCGTCATCGAGTGTCTTGCTAGCATATTAAATGACATGGAGCTTTTTATCTTTTCTTTGCTCGAGCACCGCTCCAACTGCAAAGTCACTCGCATCGCACATCACCTTGAATGGTAGCTCTCAATCTGGTGGCTGCATTATTGGTGCTGAGATCAAGGCTTCTTTGATCCTGTTAAAAGAGACAAGGCAATTTTTATCAAAATCAAAGGGAACATCTTGACTTAACAGGTTGGTAAGTGACTTAGCTATTTTGGAAAAATCTTTAAGAATCTTTTGTAGAACCCTACATGTCCCAAAAAGCTTCGCACTCCCTTGACTGATGTTGGTGGTGGCATGTTTTCAATGATCTCAATTTTTGCCTTATTAACCTCAATTCCTCTTTCTGATATCAAATGTCCTAGAACTATACCTTCTCTTACCATGAAGTGGCATTTTTCCCAATTTAGGACCAGGTTTCATTCTTCACATCTTTGCAACACCTTAAATAAATTAGCTAGGCAATCATCAAAAGTAGTTCCATAGATAGAAAAATCATCCATAAAAACTTCCATGATATTTTCAATCTAATCAGAAAAAATAGCCATCATGCATCTTTGGAAAGTGGCAGGGGCATTAGAAAGACCAAAAGACATTCTCTTATACGCAAAGGTTCCATAAGGGCATGTGAATGTGGTCTTTTCTTGGTCTTCTGGGTGAATAGGAATTTGAAAGAATCCTGAGTACCCATCTAGATAACAGAACTAAGAGTGTTTCGCTAACCTCTCTAACATTTGGTTAATGAAAGGGAGAGAAAAATGGTCTTTTCTGGTGGCACTATTCAATTTCCTGTAATCTATGCACATTTGCCAACCAGTGACTATCCTAGTAAGGATCAGTTCATTATTTGTATTTTGGATAACAGTTGTCCCATCCTTCTTAGGAACTACATGTACTGGACTAACCCATTTACTATCAGAAATTGGGTATATGATACCTGCATCTAATAGTTTCAAAATTTCTTTATTGACTACTTCTTTCATGTTTGGGTTAAGTATTCTTTGGAGCTCGATAGTGGGTTTACTGTTTTCTTCCATAGGTATCCTATGCATGCAAATTAAGGGGTTAATCCCTTTCAGGTCTTCTATTTTATACCCTATGGCCTTGTTATGGGTCCTAAGTTCTCTTAGCAATTTTTCCTCTTCTATCTTAGACAGGCTAGCATTGATTGTAATAGGATATTTACAGTTTGAGTCCAGAAATGCGTACCTTTGTAAGGAAGGGAGAGGTTTAAGCTTTACCTGTTCAGTGGTGCTCTTTGGTTTGCTTTTTGATTGTTCCTCCTTCAACTTCTCCATCTCAGAAGCTTGAGCTAAGGGTAGGGGTGGATGAGCTGCTAACTATTGTGCATAAGCTGTTATTCCTGTGTTTCATTATTCGCTGTGTGGTTGTGCACAATGCATGCTTCAAGAGGATCTTTAGGATGTATTTTATAAAATTCCTCTTCAACTTGTATATCAATTATGTCAACCTTGAAACAATTATTAGGTTCGAATTTGTGTTTCATTGTGTCGAATAAGTTGAATTCCACTTTTTCTTCTCCTACTTTGAGGGTTAGTCACCCATTTTTTATGTCTATGATTGCTCCAACAGTTGCCAAGAATGGTCTTCCCAAGATGATAGGGAACTGAACATCTTCTTCCATTCAAAGACAACAAAGTCTACTGGAATGAAGAATTTGCCCACTTTGATGGGGATGTTCTCAAGTATGCCTGTAAGACATTTAACAGATCGATCAACTAATTATAGTGAAATTATCGTGAGCTTTAGTTCTCCGATTTCCAGCTTTTGGCATATTAATAGAGGCATTAAACTCACACTTGCCCCAAGATCGCAGACGGCCTTGTCTATGTTCTCGTTGCCAATGAGGCAGGGTATGGGAAGCTTCCTGGATCTTTCAACTTTGGAGGCAGTTTGTTTTGCAGTATGGCACGGCATTCCTATGTTAGAGCAATTGTCTCATAGTCTTCCATTTATCTTTTCTTTGATAGAATTTCCTTAAGAAATTTGGCATAGGATGGCATCTGAGAGAGTGCTTCAGTGAAGGGAATGTTGATATAAAGTTTCTGTAAAACTTCTAAAAACTTCCCAAACTGCTTGTCCAATT
This sequence comes from Hevea brasiliensis, assembly GCF_030052815.1. Classification (NCBI taxonomy): domain Eukaryota; kingdom Viridiplantae; phylum Streptophyta; class Magnoliopsida; order Malpighiales; family Euphorbiaceae; genus Hevea; species Hevea brasiliensis. The sequence continues at coordinate 30,173,452 of NC_079506.1, forward strand.
TGGCTTCTTAAAATCTCTGAGGAAAAGGTAAGGGAGGCTGGTATGGCTCTGGTAACTTCTTTTTCTTCCCTGCTTCCTCTTCCTGATCTTTCTTGGCTTCTTCCTCCTTTTTCTCTGCTTGGTTTTCAAATTTTTTTGAGGTTTCCTCTGTCGGTTCTTCCTCTGGTTGCACTAGAGTTCTCCCACTCCTCAATGTAACTGCCTTACAATGTTCCCTTGGGTTTATCTCTGGTTGACTAAGTAGTTTACTAGCAGCCTTACTTGAAGACCTTGCTTACTGAGCAATTTGATTCTCCAGCATCTTGTTATAGGTAGCAAGTTGGTCCATTTTGGAAGTCAGCTATTTAATCAATTCATTCTGTTGTTATTGAGCTGCTAGGAAACCTTCCATCATGGATTCCATGGTCATCTTCAGTTCAGGTTACTGAGGTTGAGGAGGCGATGGTGGCGATGGTGGTTTGTACCCCTGTTGTTTGTTTATTGGCTGATTCTATTGGTTTTACCATGAGAAATTTGGGTGGTTCCTTCATCCAAGGTTGTAAGTGTTTGAATATGGATTGTTGGGCTACCTCTGGTTCAAGTTTCCCCCGTTATTGAGATAGTTCATTTATTCTATGGAGGGTTCATTAAAGCTATTAAATTCTGAGGTTGTATATCCTCCTCCATAGTCGTCATAATGCTGGTTGCTTATACCAACTGTGTTGGCTTGCATTCTTTCGAGTCTCTTTATGAGCTGATCAAATTGAGCATTTATCATACTTAGGGCATCCACTTCCAGGACCCCTTCTATTCTCCTTGCGGTTCCTCTTTCCTTTGACCACTCATAATTATGATATGCGACCCTCTCTAGAAGTTAAGTTTAAGTGTTGTGCTCCTTGTAGAGGGTAGTAACCCATTATAGAAATTTTGCACTAGTAGTCAATCCTTTATGCCATGGTGTGGACATTCCCTCTATAGGTCCTTATATCTTTCCCATGCGTCATAGAGTGATTCACCTTCCTTTTGTCTGAAGGTGTTGAGCTCAAGCCTCAGTCTTGCAGTCTTTGCAGGTGGGAAATACCTTGCTAGAAAAGCTTGTGAGAGGTTTTCCCAAGTGGTGAACGTTCTAGCTGGTTGAGAAAGTAACCACTTCCTTGCTCTGTCTCGAAGGGAGAATGGGAATGCTCTGAGTCTTATGGCTTGATTAGACACTCCATTTATTTTAAACGTGTCACACAGGGCAAGAAAACACTAGAGGTGATAGTGTGGATCTTCTGTTGGTGAACCTCCAAACTGAGTTTGTTGAATCATTTGAAGCCATGCTGGTTTTAACTTAAAGTTATTGGCTTCCACTGTGGCTCTTGTGACACTGGGCTGAAATCCTTGGACAGATGGAGCTCCGTAGTCTCTCAAGAGTCTTGTCCTATCATTATTATTGTCCATAGTTGGAATTTTAGGATTTTCTTGATTGTGCTCTTGATGTTTCTTTTCCCTCTTGATGGCTCTCAGATTTCTATCTATTTCAGGATCACAGTCCAAGATTTCTTCTTCTTGCCTTGTTCTGGTCATATACCAGGTTAGGCACCTGAGAGAAAAGAAAAGAAATAAAACAAATCAAATAAAATTAGATAATAAATATAATTGCCTAAATCAGCTAAATTGCCTATCGCTAGATATTATTAAAGCCAAATTCCCCAACAACGGCGCCAAAAACTTATCTCGCTGGTTTTGTAACCCCGCAAGTGCATGGATCATGAACAAGTAATAGAGTAGTGAGTAGAGTATCGTCCCACGAGGAATTTAATTAGTAACTACCAAACTACATAGTGATTTTAATTGTTTAGGCTATCGAATAATGGGGGAATGAAAGTTGTTTATTTTAAACACTAGAATGATAAACTAACAATGAAATAATCTATTTTGAAATAATTCTGGAATTAAGATTTCACACTTGAATTTTACTATAGATGTTATCTTGTTTATTTACTGGATTGAGAATCGTTTGCCTTGATGGAAATTAATCCTAAGGTATCCTAAGCCCTCTCTCAAGGCACCTAGGGTGTATTTTAATTAACTTAAACCTGACTTTCGTGGTGATCAAATTAATTAAAAATCCTTTAAGGTCTTTGATCAATTTTGAAATTCCATAAAGGTAATCAACCTATGTCTAGGTCAGAATCCCTAGGTTCAAAATCTTGATTTTCTAATATTAATCTTTACCTTTCAATCCTTCAATTAACATCTATAATCAATACTAAGTGGGTACCAACACATAGCATGCATTAAGTTTACAAGAAATTAAATCAAGAAATAAATCTCAAATATAATAAATAAAACTTAATGTTTATCCATAATAATGATTACAAGCATTACTCTCCCAATTCCAGAATATGAAAGTTACTCACTCGTGGTGAGTTTAGCAAACATAATAAAAATGAAATAAATAACAATAAAAATCCATTTAAGGAAATGGAATGAATGAACCGAAGAGGGATTGTAGCTTTGATTTTTGTGGAACTTCAGCTGAAAAACTCCTCCTTGATACTAATATTCTTCTCCTCAAGACGGTTGAAGAGAGTGTAGAAGTGAGCACTCTTCTGAAACTCCTAAAAAGCTCTGTAAAAAAAAAGATTGATCCCCCTCCTTGATATTTTTTGCTTCTATTTATAATATTTGTTCTAGGGTTAGGTCATTTTGAGTCCAAAAAGCCTTAGGAGTCTGTTTTAAATATGTAAACAAGAGCGAGAATTCGGGTTAGGAAACTAGCTGCCCCATGATACACACCCTGTGTGTCACTACAAGGCCCCGGGCTGTGTAACTTACTGGAGCGGAATGGCGGAGTCTTGCATTGGCACAGAGGTTTACACTGGTCTGCGTTGGCTACACAAGCCTGGTTACATGACCTGTGTACTTTTGTTCTCAGAAAATTCTTCAAGCTTGTGCCCGACAGAGAATTACACGGGTCCCTACAGATTACATGGGTCCAATTACATCACCCGTGTACTTTTGTTCCTCCATTGGCTCTCTGGCTTTCATCTGGCAAAAGGTTACATGGGTCTGTGGCTTTGTTTACACGACCCGTGTAAGGTGTATCAACAGCTTTTCTCAATCTTTTGGCCTTTCCAAGTTTCCTTCCAGACTCCTATGCCCTAGGGCTTCACCCAAATACCTGAAATAATTCAGAAAACATTGAATTAAGAGCTTGATAATAGAAATTACAAAAACTAATGAAATCAACTACCATGCTTGAGATAGTATACAAATGTGCTTAAAAATATCTTTAAAATCCAAGTGTATCAATATCAACTTTGATTAAAATTTTCAAGTAAACATAATTGAATGGAAAATGAAAATAGTAAATTCTCTCAGAAAAAGAATGCAAATAATAAAAAAATTCATTAAAAATTAATATCACCAGGAAGATTAATTAATAGTAAAAACACATAATTTTCAAGGATGAAAAAATGAATTATTGAAAGAATATTTATATTTAATATCAATAACTCTAATATAATATAATCAAAATCTTTTTAAGCAGGTGAGTTTTTAAATTGAAATTAATATGTAATTCAATCAACAAAAATATTTAATATGTAAAAATGTATCATGGTCTTCCAATAGGCAGGGGGAGGTCCAAGACATAAGCTCTATCTTTTCTTGAAGAGAGAATCTTTGCTAACCTTCATGGTTGGAAGAACAAATTTCTTTCCCAATCTGATAGGGAAATAATGATTAAAGCAGTAGTGCAGTCCATTCCATCATATGTGAAGTCAGTCTTTAAACTGCCAAAGAACTTCATTGATGCTATTCATCAAATGTCAGCCAAATTCTGATGGCAGAATTCTTTGGATAAATCCAAGATCCATTGGCTTAGTTGGAGTAAGCTGTCCTAGAGTAAAAGCAAAGCAGGCATTGGATTTAGGGATCTCAACCTTTTCAATTCTGCTTTTCTTACAAAGCAAGCTTGGAGAATAGTGAAAAATCCCCAAGCTCTTTGGGTTCAGTTGTTAAAAGGCATTTACTTTCATTTTACTAATTTGTTGGATGCACATAAAGGTGCTAAGGGCTCTTGGGGTTGGAGAAGCTTGCTGGATGGGAGAGATGCCTTATTGGTTGGCCTTCGCTAGAATGTTTATGACCTATCTTTTCTAAATGCTTGGCATGATCATTGGATTTCTACCTTTTGAAGGAAGAATACACCAAAGGGTGCAAAATTAGCAATTTAAAATTTTTCAATCTTAGGGTTTCATGAAACATACAAACATTTTATTCTATTGCAAAAACTACATATTTTAGTTACAACAAATTGTACCTTAATTGCTAACAATTCTAATTATCATTAAGAAACTTAGAACCTTAAATTAACAAGATTAAATTTAAGGAATTTACCCCTAGGAGCATTGTCACACCTTACCCCTCTGTAAGACCTAACATGATCCCGTAGAATACCTAATGAACTACTGAACTTCACCTACCGATAACTCATTAAGTACACTACAAGGGATTTCAAAACCATTTTCTTACATTTTGGAAGTGGTGAGCATTTTGACAGGAACTAAAAAAAATTTAATTCAAGTTTCAAAACTAGTAAAAAATTTTTTCCATTTTTATTTTTTCACAATTTAGTAAAAATTTCGGCCTAATGCCGTCTGTATTTTGAGAAAACAGCTCTTCAAAAACCTGTAAAAACACTTCCAATAATTATTTCCACAACTCCCAACCACCAAAATGACTCAGTTCAACATAATTCAAATCAATTCCATAATTCAATCAAAATTTGTCATCTCGCAATATTTCATAATTTCATTCACATTGCATTTAAAATTTAAGTTACATATACAAGTCTTAATTTACAACAAGAAAATCCAAAATAATATTATTACAATTTACTGTATAACTGCTCAACTTTACATTAATACATATGACATTACAATATTTACATCAAAATAACTACAAGCGTATAAATAAATACTCATACTAAAAAGGTCAATGCAGTCCTCTATCTCAATAGCAGCTCACTCTGCTGCTTTCCCTTTGCCCTTATCTGCGACAGCAAAATAAGCTATCGCTGAGTATAAAAATACTTAGTGGTGCACAATGAAAATTCGAAATGCAGTACATAAAACATTCATTGATAATTACAATTTAAATATTTCACAAATTATCAAAACTCATTATAGCATAATTTTGGTCAAACAATTTAATAAACACAGTGTTGCCAATTCATACACAACTTAAGCCATGACACAAAATTTCCGATCAATGCCGCGTTGTACACCACGACAAAGCAATCTATAACCCCACTAATCGAAATAAATGAGGGAGGTAGCTAGCTAGCTAATGAGTACTCATCCGATCTATAACCTCAACTGGTAAGCCAGAGAGGGAGGAAAATAAACGATCTCAACCCCATAGATGGAGGAGGAATAATGTGGTACTGTCGTGCTAAAAGTGAACACAAAATCAATTCAAAACAATGTACTCAAATAATTTAGGAAAGATCCCAAACAATTTCAAAAAAGGTCATTTTTGCAGTCACAAAGTGACAACACAATTTATAAATAATACAGCATTTTCATAAAGCATAACTAGTCAAATTTTCACTTAGAAAATAACTACATAATTTATTATGCACAAACCTGACGTGAGTCGCCTCTAAGCCTTGACTCAGCCCCTTAGATTTTCGGGTCTTTTTCAGCTGAAACACACAATTGACAGTGTTTCAGTATCTTATCTCACAATAAATCCAATAATTAAATTCATACATGCTCAATTCTAGCCCCAATATGCTTAAACTTACGTTCTTAGAAATTTTTATGTCGGGATTACTATTCATGATACTATTCAAGTCAAAATATTGACTTTCTCATGCTTAAAAGATATGGGAAATCCAATTATACCCACATACCACATTTTGGTTACCAATTTTATTGGTTTTGGTTGTTTTCTCAAATCTTAAGTCTTTTAGGCACAAATTTCAAATTTTCAATTTTGGTGTCCTGTTTTGTACTGTTCCATTGGTCATGTTGCTGTGGAAATTTGGCTAAGTTTTCTTCATAGAAGTTGTTCCTTATTGTCTTAAATTTATTTCCCTTTTTGAATCACTCTATTTGGAGTTTTGTAGCCTAAGTTATAGCCATTTGAACATGGCTGGCCAGATTTTATTTTACCTAGAATTCTGGGCATTCATTGGATAAAGGCAGTTTTTGTGGGTTGAATGCAGGCAGCTTTTCAAATAGGTTATGGTTAAAATTTGGGTTTGTTTTCTTTATGAAAGTTGTAGGTCTATGTCTTAGCTTTCTATTGGTATAAAATTTAGGTTATTTGGACCTTCCTAGACCAAGTTATGGTCATTTATGTAACTTTTGTTCATTTGGTCATTTTTGTACAGGTCAGTTTGCCCAATCCGGATTTGGCCAAATTGTTCACTAAGTTATGGTCACTTTCTGGGCATGATTCCAAAATGAAAAATGTATCATTTTGTGTCTAGTTTCATTCACAATTAGCCTCACACCAATTGGGATGGTAAATTTTTAGTTTTAGTCCCTGAAAGGGACCTAGGTCATGCTACCTGTAGATTGACCCTCTCCAATATGAATTGGAACTTGGTTCTAACAATTCATACACACTAAAAATAGTCACAATTGACCATTTCTCAACTCAAATAAGGTCAATAACATCATTTGGCTAATTCTCAAATTTTTCTTCAATTTTTCACAATCTTCAAACCCTAGTTACATGCATTTCAACTCTAATGCAAATTTAAAGTGTATATTCATGATTTATACACTTAATTCACTTCAAATAACCATTTAAAACTATCAAACTCATTCATATCAAACCCTAACCCTAGCTGGACGAATTTCATATTTGGTCCCTCAACAATTGTTTTCTTTTGATTTTAAGTTAATATCAAAGTTACTTGAGTCACAAACACATCTAATAAACTTTAATTTTCAAATTCAATTGCTTGCCTCCACTTTGCACTTCAATCTTCAAATCTTCTACTTTTTTCCTCTTTCTTTCTTGCTCAATCACCTTCCCAAGTGAAGTTAACAAGCTTTAATAGAATAATTTGGGGGCAAAGTAGGGTTAAATGAGGGAACAAAAGCTTGAGATCAAGCTTTAATGGAGGCTTTGCAATGGAGAGGTGAGGGAGAGGTGGGCGGCACACTAGGAAAAAGAAGACCAAAAATGATTTTTTTTTCTTTTCTTTTTTATTATTTTATGTCTCATTTAACAAGAATTGACTTGGTCAATTATGTAGGGAAATTAAAATGGATTTTGACATCATGATGATGTCATCCAATGATGTAATAAACTTTTTCTTTTTTTTTTGTATTTATTTTTCCATTAGTTCCTTAATTTAGTTCTTGATACTGAAATTTTCATTTTTTCGATTTTATTGGACAATTAGGTTAGGAGTCAGCTTTAGAGGTGAATTGACAAAATTGCCCCTCGCTGGTTCAATCCAGTTTGCAAGTTATTTGATATTTCTTCTGGATCCTTGACCTAATTATTTGACCTGCTTAATAATTCTTTTCTACGATTTTCTCTTTTCCACTGTGTTCGCAATAGTCATAAGGACCGCAGTGTCACATTTTATGGTTCGAAATTTGAGTTTAGATTGACCTCACAGTCATTCCCGAGAAGGTCACCCATCGCTGTGACTCTCGGTTCATTTAACTTTTTGGGTTTTGTTTTTCTTCTTTATACTTAACTATTTAGCAATTACTAATTATTTATGTTCAGGGCTTATCTAGGTGTCTTAGCCGTAGTTCTAATTCCCTTAATTGTCCGGACTGACACCAGTCACCGGAACAGTAAAATATACCAGGCTATGCAATTAGGGTTATTACAATTCTCCCCCCCTTAAAATAAATTTTGTCTCAAAATTTTACCTGGTATCAATCTCTGAACAGTTGTGGGTGCTGTCTCCTCATGTCCTCCTCTCATTCCCATGTAGCCTCCTAGCCCGAATGATGGTTCCACAGCACTTTCACTAACGGTATCTGCTTGTTTCGTAGCTGCTTCACTGCATAAGCCAGAATCTCTATAGGTTCTTCTTCATATGTGAGGTCTGGATTCACTTCAATTTCTTCCATTGGTAGTTTGTGAGATAGATCTGATTGATACCTCCTTAACATAGATACATGGAAGACGTTATGTATCTTCTCCAACTCTGTAGGTAGTGCCAAACAATATGCCAAAGGGCCCACTCTCTCCAGAACCTCATATGGCCTGATGAAACAAGGACTCAATTTCCCCTTCCTGCTGAATCTCATAATCTTCTTCCAAGGAGAAACCTTGAGGAATACTTTGTCACCCACTGCATACTCAATATCCCTTCTCTTCAGATCAATATAGGATTTCTGACAGTCTGATACAATCTTAAGTCAATCTCTGATCAATATGATTTTCTCTTTAGTTTGTTGAACAATTTCTAGCCCAATCATCTTTCTTTCGCCTACCTCATCCTAACACAATGGGGTTCTACATTTTCTGCCATACAAAGCTTCATATGGAGGCATCCCAATGCTTGATTGGTAGCTGTTGTTATAAGCAAACTCAATCAAAGGCAAGTGTGTGTCCCAACTGCCCTCTAACTCAATCACACAAGCCCGTAGCATATCCTCCAAGATCTGAATTACTCTTTCAGACTGGCCATCTGTCTGTGGGTGGAATGTTGTGCTGAAGTTCAATCTAGTTCCTAGGGCTCTCTGAAGACTACCCCACAATCTAGAAATGAACCTAAGATCTCTGTCTGATACGATGGATACTGGCACTCCATGCAGTCTTACTATCTCGTCAATGTACAACTTGGCCAATCTTTCCAAACTATAGTCCATTCGAACAGGTAGAAAATGAGCAGACTTGGTCAGTCTGTCAATAATGACCAATACTGCATTATGGCTCTTCTATGTCCTCGGAAGTCCCATCACAAAATCCATCGTTATTCTCTCCCATTTCCATTCCGGTACTGGTAATGGATGTAACAAACTAGCTGGTACTTGATGCTCTGCCTTCACTTGCTGACAAGTTAGGCATTTAGAAACAAATTCTGCTATATCTCTTTTCATACCCATCCACCAGTAATGCTCTTTCAGCCCTCTATACATTTTGGTACCACCAGGATGCATAGCAAAAGGAGATTCATGTGCTTCCTTCATAATGATCAGTCTTAAGCTAACGTCATTAGGAACACACATTCTGCCCTGGTGTAGCAGTAGACCATCATCTCTAATTGAGAACTCAGGTTTCTTGCCCTGTCTAACTTCTTCTAATAACTTCTGATATCTTTCATTATTATGAGCCGCCATTCTAATCTTGTCAATCAACACTGGCTGTATATGCCATGCAACTACTATCTGCCCCTCATCATTAATCTCTAAATTGGCATGCAATGATATCAACTCATGTACAATAAACAAAGGAGAAACTCTGAGACTTGCCATAGTCTTGCGACTTAAGGCATCAGCCACCACATTTGCTTTCCCTAGCTGATAGTCTATCAGACAATTATAGTCTTTTATCAATTCTAACCATCTCCTCTGTCTGAAATTCAACTCCTTCTGAGTACCCAGATACTTCAAACTTTTATGATCCGTGTAAATGTAGCATTTCTCCCCATATAAATAATGTCTCCAGATCTTAAAAGCGAACACAATAGCTACTAGCTCCAAGTCATGTGTCGGATAATTTCTCTCATGAGGTTTCAGCTGGCGTGATGCATATGCAATAACATTCCGATCTTACATTAGTACACAACCTAACCCATTATGAGGAGCATCACTATATACTATGTATTCTTTACCCGGGGTAAGTAAAGTCAGGACTGGAGCCTCAATCAAACACCTCTTCAATTCATCAAAACTCTGCTGGCATTTATTCGTCCTCTGAAATTTCACATCTTTCTTAAGTAGCTTGGTCAGTGGAGATGCCAACATAGAGAACCCTTTCACAAAACGGCGATAGTATTCAGCTAACCCCAAGAAACTGCGAATCTTTATGATATTTCTGGGTGGCTTCCAATTAAGGACAGCTTTTATCTTGCCGGGATCTACCTTAATACCTTATGCTGATACTATATGCCCCAAAAAGGATATTTTCTTCAGCCAAAATTCACATTTTAATAGTTTTGCATATAGTTGTTTCTCTCTTAAAGTCTGCAGTACAATGCACAGGTGTCTATCATGCTCCTTTGCACTCCTCAAATAAACCAATATATCATCTATGAACACCACTACAAACTGGTCGATGTGTGGTCTGAAAATAGTGTTCATTAGATCCATAAAAGCAACCGGAGCATTAGTTAACCCGAATGGCATAACCAAGAACTCATAATGGCCATAGTGGGTTCTAAAGGCAGTTTTAGGAATACTCTGCACTTGTACTTTCAGCTAATAATAACCTGATCTCAGGTCAATTTTGGAGAACACAGCTGCACCTCTTAACTGATCAAACAAATCATCAATGAGGGGCAATGGGCATGTATTCTTTATTGTCACCTTATTCAATTGCCGGTAGTTAATACATAAGCGGAGAGTGCCATCATTCTTCTTGACAAACAACACTGGCGCTCCCCAAGGTGTCACACTAGGGCAGATAAAGCCCTTATCAAGCAGCTCTTGCAACTGCACTTTCGACTCTTTCAATTTTGCTGGTGCCATTCTATATGGTGTTATAGAGATTGGGTCCACACCAGGCATAACATTAATTTCAAACTGCACCTCTCTTTCTAGAGGTAATCCTGACAATTCATCAGGAAACACATCCGGAAAGTCATATATAGTAGGGATGTCTCTCAGTGTCAGACTCCCCACTTGGGTGTCTATCACATGTGCCAAGTATGCTTTACACCCCTTTCTGATCATCCTTTTGGCTACTGCAGCCGAAATGATGTTTGATGGTAGTAACTGCCTCTCCCCATGTATTACCACATCACCATACAGAGGGAGACCAAAAGTAACTGTCTTCTGTCTACCGTCAATCATCGCGTGATGCCTGGCTAACCAATCCACGCCCAAGATAATATCATAATTTTTGAAGGGCATTTCAATCAATTCTGACAGAAAAACATGTCCTTGGATTACCAAAGGACAGTCTCTATAGATTCTATTGACCCTAACCTCCTGACCTAATGGTCTAGTTACTAGCACATCATAGTCCATTTGTACACACTGGATAGCAGTAGAACACATCACACTTGCACTGACATATGAATGTGTGGAGCCAGGATCAAACAACACATATGCATCTTGGTCAAGGATAAAGAAAATACCAACTACTACATCTGATGTTTCAGCCTCCTCTCTCTGTCTCATGGTATAGACTCTAGCTGGTGCACCACTTGGTTCTGACTGGTTAACAGTACTCTGACTTCCAGGAGTGCTACCCCTACCTCGACCCGTTGGCTATGACCCTCTAGGTGTAGAGACTTGGGCTGATCCCTCAGATGTGGCAGGAGGTCCAGATCGGCGCAGACTAGTACAATCCTTATCAAAATGTCCACTCACTCCATAGTTGAAATATGCACCGGCGGCCTTAGAACACACCCCACCGTGTGTTCTACCACAAGTCTCACACTGCCAGACTGATAAAGCTCCTCGAGATGACTGCTGAGTCTGCTAACCAGACCGGGGTGTTCTTTGGCCAGAGAATCTGCCTATGCTAGATCTGCGAGAGCTGGATCCCCCAGACTGTTTCCTTTTCCCAAAACCACTCTCAGTAGCCTGGCCGGTAGCCTTTTCAGTCTTTTCTTTCTCTTGAGTGCCCTTCTTCACCGCCCTTTCTAATTCTATCCTTTCTAGTTCCAGGGCTTGTGAAATGAGCTCAGAAAAATTCTGGTGTCTGAATCCCACAACTTACATTCTTAAGCTAGGCCTCAACCCAACCTCAAACCTCTTACATCTGTCTCTGGGGGTGGAGACTAAGCTTCTAGCATAGTGACTTAGCCTTGAAAAGTCTCGCTCATATTCTGCTATAGTCTTGTCCCCTTGCTTTAGGCTCAAGAATTCTTGCAATTTCATATCTACATAAGCATCAGGAACCCATTTCTGCCTGAATTCCCTCAAGAAGTCTGTCCATGTAAGCACAGGTGGCTCAACCAGGCTGTGGGGGATGGTCTTCCACCATTCATATGCATCCCCTTATAAAAGAGATACTGAATATTCAAATTTTAATTATTCGGCACACTGTAGTTTTCTTAATACCCTTTCCATCCGTTCTAGCCACTGTTTTGCCTCCAGTGGATCCACAGTGCCCTTAAACTTGGTAGCCCCAAATTTCATTAGTTTTTCATATTGTCGAGCTGGGGCCTGTGGTTGTACTGCAGGTGCTTGCATCTGAACTTGGAGTGGCACATTTCCCATCATTTGTTGAAAAAATGCAGTCATCTGCTGTGCAAACTGAGCAAGAAACTGCGGTGCTGGAGTAGGAGCTGGAGTGGCTGATCCGCTCACATTCTGAAGTGCTGGGGCTTCTCCTTGGACCTCAACCTCGACAGATTGCTCCACGAAATGATCTCCCTCTTCCATTCCGTTTTCAAAAATTTCCTACTTCCTGAGATCAAACACAAGGAGGTTGACCTCCGTTAGGGCATATTCATGATGTAAATATGTCATATGTATCAATTAAAGACACTTGAGCAGTTGTACTTATCAAAGAAATATTCACGTACATAGTCAAAATTCATTGCAAAACCATGCTCTGATACCACTAAAACATGTCACACCATACCCCTCTTTAAGGCATAATATGATCCCGTAGAATACCTAATGAACTACTGAACTTCACCTACTGATAACTCATTAAGTATACTACAAGGGATTTTAAAACCATTTTCTTACATTTTGGAAGTGGTGAGCATTTTGGTAGGAACTAAAAAAAATTTAATTGAAGTTTCAAAACTAGTAAAAATTTTTGTCCATTTTTATTTTTCCACAATTTAATAAAAATTTCGGTAGAATGCCGTTTGTATTTTAAGAAAACAGTTCTTCAAAAACCTGTAAAAACACTTCCAACAATTGTTTCTATAACTCCCAACCACCAAAATGACTCAGTTCAACATAATTCAAATCAATTCCATAATTCAATCAAAGTTTTTCATCTCACAATATTTCATAATTTCATTCACGTTGCATTTAAAATTTAATTTACATATACAGGTCTTAATTTACAACAAGAAAATCCAAAATAATATTATTACAATTTACTGTACAACTACTCAACTTTACATTAATACATATGATATTACAATATTTACATCAAAGTAACTACAAGGGTATAAATAAATACCCATACTAAAAAGGTCAATGCAGTCCTCTATCTCAATAGCAGCTCACTTTGCTGCTTTCTCCTTGCACTTATTTGCGACAGCAAAATAAGCTATCGCTGAGTATAAAAATACTTAGTGGTGCACAATAAAAATTCGAAATGCAGTACATAAAACATTCATTGATAAATCATAATTTAAATATTTAACAAATTATCAAAACTCATTATAGCACAATTTTGGTCAAACAATTTAATAAACATAATGTTGCCAATTCATACACAACTTAAGCCATGACACAAAAATTTCTGATCAATGCCTCATTGTACACCACGACAAAGCAATCTACAATCCCACTAATCAAAATCAATGAGGGAGGTGGCTAGCTACCTAATGAGTACTCATCCGATCTACAACCTCAACTAGTAAGCTAGAGAGGGAGGAAAATAAATGATCTCAACCCCATAGATAGAGGAGGAATAACGTGGTACTGTTATGCTAAGTGTGAACACAAAATCAATTCAAAACAATGTACTCAAATAATTTAGGAAAGATCCCAAACAATTTAAAAAAAATTATTTTTGCAGTTACAAAGTGGCAACACAATTTATAAATAATACAGCGTTTTCATAAAGCATAACTAGTCAAATTTTCACTTAGAAAATAACTACATAATTTATTGTGCACAAACCTGACGTGAGTCACCTCTAAGCCTTGACTTAGCCCCTTAGATTTTTCAAGTCTTTTTCAGCTGAAACACATAATTGATAGTGTTTCAGTATCTTATCTCACAATAAATCCAATAATTAAATTCATATATGCTCAATTCTAGCCCCAATATGCTTAAACTTATGTTCTTGGAAATTTTCATGTCGGGGTTACTATTTATGGTACTATTCAAGTCAAAATATTAACTTTCTTATGCTTAAAAGGTATGGGAAATCCAATTATACCCACATACCACATTTTGGTTACCAATTTTGTTGGTTTTTGTTGTTTTCTGAAATCTTAAGCCTTTTAGGCACAAATTTCAATTTTTCAGTTTTGGTGTCCCGTTTGTACTGTTCCATTGGTCATGTTGCTGTGGAACTTTGGCTAAGTTTTCTTCATAGAAGTTGTTCCTTATTGTCTTAACTTTATTTTGAATTACTCTATTTAGAGTTTTGTAGCCTAAGTTATTGTTAGTAGTATGCCCTAGAGCATATCATTTAGTATGTATCTTGTACATATTTTTATTAATAAAAGGCTTTTCCACTTTTCCGTTTACATAATATATTTATGTGTAATAGAAAAGGTCCATTGATATTTTGTTAGAAATATTATTCTTAAGTTGTTAAGAATATGAGTGACATTATTTCTAGCACAAAGTATCATAAATAGGTTCACAATCGAGGATACTTCATAATAAGGACATGACTTATCCAGAAAGATTGTATTCATGTTTGTTACCAAGTTGTTTATATGAGATATAAATAAGATAGAATGGTGAGTCTCATGCCATATGACATACATGATAGGTACTTATAAATGATAAGTAGGCCGAACCAGTGACACTTATGACAAGCACATGGAGTTTACTCTTGTCAATATTTTGTCATAAATCATATCAGTGCATATAATCTTCAGACCTGAGATAGCACAATTATCTTGTATATAGGTAGTTTGAGTTTGATACTGCTTTCATACTTGTACTGTGTATGGGTATATGGGCATGTTTTGGCTCCTACTAGTTATATATGGAGGTAGGTGTTGATCAAGATGGAATCTGTTCCTCTAAGTAAATAGAGATAAAATCTTATGTTCATTTAATTGTTCTTGATGTTTCAAGTTCCTGGCCAGGACAGATAGATTTATTCAGAAAAGAGTTTATAATGAGAAAATCTTTTTAATCAAGAACTGGAATTAAAAGAGAACATAATATTCATAGCAAATGGAGTTTGACATAAACCATGACTCCTGCTTGAGTTGGGATTTTGTAACAGAGAGATTCTAGTGCATGGTAACATATGATTATAGGTTCATTTAAGGTAAACCTTATTACTAATTGGGTGTCCATGGCATGCTATGCTAGGTGTTAACCATGGTCTATGAGGTGTATAAAATGATTTAGAGAAATCATTTATGGTAAGAAAGAGTTTTGATGATATTAAGAGTTGATATCATGTCTCATTGCCAATTAGTGATGAGCCTAGTAAGTCACACACATACACAAGTAGTCACCTAATTAAATATGATTTAATTAATTAATTAAAGAGTTTAATTGATTAATTAAATAGGTTTAGTTTGCAATTAGATTGCAAAGTCCCTAGCATGACTTGAAACCAAATCTAGATTATTGGATGTATAGTATAAGTTAAATTTATATTTAAAGTGTTTAAATACGAATTTAATTAATGAGAAATTAATTAATAGAGATTAATTAATTAATTTATATTTGATATAAATTAATTAGAAGAAGAGAAAGAATTATTTTGGGTTAAGAACTCAAAATTAAGACAGAGGGGCATTTTGGTCATTTCGCAGTGTGACACGTGGCACCATGAAATGGTGACACGTGGCATTACACATAAGCTTGCCAAATGTCTTTTAATCATGTAAGATGATTAAAATTAAGATTAAATATAGGTTTGACACTTGGCACAATGTGATTGGGTCACTTAAACCTAGAGCTAATCAAAGGGTGACATGTGGCAAGGGTTTAATGTGTTAACCTAGCTATATAAGTGTTGTTATGAGAAAATAAAATACAACCAGCAGTGACACTCCTTTGTCACGCTATTTTGAAGCTCTCCCTCTCTTCCTCTTCATCTCTCATCAATTCAAAGAGATTAGCCATCAATCTCTTGAAATTAAAAATACTAGAAATTGTTTCTAGTGTCCTATTTACATCTCTAATCTCTTAAAAGGCAGAACTTGAATTTCTAATTAATAGAAAAAGCTTTAGAATCTGTTCAAGGGCTGCCATAGGTGTTCTTGGTGTGGACAAGATAGAGGGACAACATTTGGTGTCCTGAAAACGAATCTCAAAGGCGCAAATACGCTGCAGTGCATCAAGAGGTTAGTGTAATCATTCTTGATTTAATCTAGGGTTCTAAAATTAATCTGATTAATTTTAAAATCTTAAATGGCAAATACAGATCCAAAAACATATTAAAAGATTTTTAATAGATTGCTTATCATTGAAATCAAATAGTTAAAAATAAATCTTGCATGATGCATGTGACCCTAGGCGAAAATTTTTTGAATTCAATGGTATAAACTTGTGTTTTTCACGCTTCCGTTCCTTCAATTGGTATCAGAGTCACTATATTTTCCATTTAGATTGTTGATTATATGATTTAATTGTGTGATTTGATCATGAGATGATTGATCCATTGCTGGTCGCAATGGATGTGTGGCGGCACACATGGTGAAGCCACCATTGGTGGCGGCAACAAAGGTTCTTCAAGATGGCACAAGATTTGCTTTTTAATTTACAATTGTTGTATGATCTAAAAGCTCATCCTATGTCTAATTAAATTGTTTAATTAAAATTTTAATCATACAATTAAATTATGATTCAAATCAGAATTGTAAAAAATTATTTGAATGTGATTCAAATCTGAATTTTAAAAGTTGTTTGAATCATATTCAAATCTGAATTTTTAAAGTTGATTGAATAATATTCAGATCTGACTTTTTAAAAAATGTTTGAATATGATTCAAATCTGATTTTTAAGAAATGTTTGAATGTGATTCAAATCTGATTTTTAAGAAATGTTTGAATGTGATTCAAATCTGAATTTTTAAGGTTGTTTGAATGTGATTCAAATCTGAATTTTTAAATTTGTTTGAATGAGATTCAAATCTGAATTTTTAAATTTATTTGAATCATATTCAAATCTGAATTTTTAAGTTGAATATGAGATATTTAATTTAATTTAAGTATGTATGTTTTATTTAATTCTTAACTAGTGATATGCATGATGGATGATCATGGACTATAAAAGACCAATGTGATTGGATTTATTTCTTTTATGTTTCTTTGGGATTGTAAATTAATTAATTTATTTTAATTTATTTTGGGCATATATTATTAAGTTTGTAATAATTTTTGGATTGTAATTTCATTTATTTAAGTTCTTGTAAATTCGCCTTGGTATGCCAAGGATTACTATGTAATATTGGATTGCAAGAAGTTCAAGGAGCTTAAGAGCATTGGTGGGACCAGTGGGAGGAATTCAAGATCAAGTGTTGATTATGTACTTCTTCAGCAACTCTTGTAAAATGAATGAATGAAATGCACCTAGGAATGCCCTGATTTAATTCTTGGTGGCTCAGAATTGAATCCCTTAGAAAGTCCATGATCATACCATATTTACTGCTTATCCATGAATGCATGAGATGTATGGGAATTTATGCAATTATATGATATATGCATGCTAAATGGATAATGTGCAAAGTGAGACCTAAATAGTAATTAGTATGACCATAAAATCTTCCAAACAAATGATTAAGTTGGAAATGCTATAATTAAAGTAATTATAACATAGGCCTTCCATTGGGACAATTATTTTAAGAAATTTTAAATAGTTGCATAAGATGCAATTAATTTAAGAGATTTTCTTAAGAATAATTGTTAAGCATGAGATGTTGTAAATATGTAAATGGTTTGGTGGCTAATATTGGATGTACCTGAGGACATTAAAATTATTTGCATAATTACTGGCTCAATGGGATCAACTTAACTAATGCAAGATAAGTCAATAATGGATGTACCTGAGATTTTGAGCATTAGGGGCTAGGTAAAGGATTGAACCTCTCATGAGATATGATAGGCAAGGAGTTGCTCACTTATAGTTTATTGTAATTCCAATAACGGATGTACCTGAGGATGATCAATAGAATTATAAGAATTCAATCACCCACTAGAAATCCATCCAACTAGGATTTCCGTTTTCTACTTTGAAGTATAGGATTCGCTAAGTTAGTGGGAGGACCAATTTGATTAAAAGACCATTATCATTTTGGTTACTTGATACATTTACTAATTAATTTGGTTATTTTCTGTAATTAATTTTTTGATAATAATGAGCACAGAACAACCACCACCATCCAATATCCTTGCAAACATACTTGATCGCAATAGGTTGACAGGACTTAATCTCTCTGATTGGCTAAGAAATTTGAAACTTATCCTGAACCTTGAACATATAGGATATGTTCTAGATCCAAATGTTCCTGGTCCCTTACCTCCAGAGGCCACTGAAGAGGAACATGAAACTTTGGAGAAGTGGAAGGAGCATGATATGAGAGCTAAGTGTTACATGCTTGCTTCCATGAGTAATGAGTTACAGAAGCAGCATGAGAACATGCAGAGTGCGAGTGAGATCCTCCTTCACGTACAAGAGTTGTATGGTGAGCACAGTAGGAATGCTAGGTATGAGATATCTAGGCAGCTGTTCCGCATGAAGATGTCTGAGGGACAGAATGTTGGGGATCATGTCCACAAGATGATTCGGCTGATTGAGCAGTTGTAACATCATTACTTCAACATGGATTTCCAACTATAGATGGATTTGATCCTTTAGTCCCTCCTTGAGTTTTTTGGGAATTTTGTGACAAATTTCCATATGAATAAATAGGAATGCACCTCAGCTGGTTTACTCAACATGCTGGTTATTGCCCAAAAGAATATGCCGGGCAATAAAGGAAAAGACGTAGCTTTGATTGCATCTTCTTCTACTGGAAAGTCCAACAAGAAGAAGGGCAATAAGAAAAAGAAACCTCAGATTCCTGGTCCTTCCAAGAAGATAGCCAAACAGAAAAACAAAGATCAAAGTTGACAAAGGTAAAGGAAAGTGTTTCCACTATCAGCAAAAAAGTGTTTCCACTGTCCAGAGTATAGCAATCTAAAAGAATGCAATGCCATAGTGAAAATCAACTCAAGTTCAAAATATATTTGGCACTTAAGGTTATGTCATGTTGCAGAAGATAGAATTGCAAAACTGGAGAAAATGGGGATTCTATCCTCATTGGGCTCTGAGCCTACTCCAAATTGTGAATCTTGCCTTCAGGGCAAAATGACTAGATCACCATTTGTTGGACAAGGGCTAAGGGCTGAAAATATTTTAGAGCTAATACATAGTAATGTATGTGATCCATTTAAGGAAATGGTTGAAGGCGATTTTCATTACTTTATTACCTTTACTGATGATAAATCAAGGTTTGGGTATTTGTATTTGATGAAATACAAACATGAATCCTTTAAAAAGTTCAAAGAATTTAAATCTGAAATAGAAAATCAAACAGGAAAGAGTATTAAAGCTCTTCGATCAGATCGTGGAGGTAAATATTTTAGTACTAAATTTGATGAATACTTGAGAAAGCACGGCATTGTTTCCCAGCTGACTCCTCCAGGAACGCCACAACTAAATGGTGTATTTGAAAGGAGAAATCATACCCTATTGGATATGGTACGTAGTATGATAAGCTATACTGATATGCCAATCTCCTTTTGGGGATTTGCATTAGAATCAGCTTTGTATATTCTGAATAGGATTCCATCAAAATCAGTTTCTTCCACACTTTATGAGATATGGCATGGAAGAAAACCAAGTCTTAAGCATGTTAAGATTTGGGGTTGTCCAGCTTATATCAAAAAGCTGAACACTGATAAATTGGAAATCAGATCAGAAAAAAGGTCGATTTGTTGGATATCCAAAAGATAGTTTTGGATATTATTTTTATTTGCCTACTTCACAAAAGGTTGTGATAAGTAGAGATGCCACATTTCTTGAATAATAGTTTATTCAAGAAAGGGGCAAAGGAAGGCAAATAGAGTTGGAATTGGAGAATTTTGACCAATCAACAGATCAGATGGATATAGATCCATCTAGTCAACCTATACCCATTGATGAAACATCTACAGCTGTTCCTCGTAGAACAACCAGGGTATCTCACCCACCAGTGCGATATGGTTTCCTTCATGAAGAAGAACAAGAGTTGTCTACTCATGAAGAATTAGATCATGGAGATGATCCACTTACCAGTGAAGAAGCTATATTAGATATAGACTCTTCAAAATGGATTGATGCTATGAAATTCGAAATTGATTCCATGTATAAGAATCAAGTTTGGGATCTTGTTGACCTACCTGAAGGTATTGTACCTATAGGGAACAAATGGGTTTTCAAGAAGAAAATTGGTTCTTATGGAAAGGTAGAGACCTATAAGGCAAGGCTAGTAGCGAAAGGGTTTCGCCAAAGGCAAGGAATCGACTATGAGGAGACTTTCTCGCCTGTTGCCATGCTTAAATCAATTAGGATTCTATTAGCAATAGCTGCATACTATGATTATGAGATTTGGCAAATGGATGTCAAAACAGCTTTTCTCAATGGATACATTGAAGAAAACATTTTCATGGAACAACCTAGGGGTTTTGAATCCCAAGATAGTTCCAAGATATGCAAGCTAAAGCGATCCATTTATGGGTTGAAGCAAGCTTTGAGGAGTTGGAACATCCATTTTGATGAAGCCACTAAATCCTTTGGTTTTATCAAAAATGAAGATGAGCCATGTGTATATAAGAAGGTTAGTGACAGTGCTATCACTTTCCTTATCTTATATGTGGATGACATACTGTTGATGGGTAATGACACAGGTATGTTGACAACTGTAAAGATATGGTTGTCAAATACATTCTCCATGAAAGACTTAGGGGAGGCAACCTATATTCTTGGGATTCGCAACTATAGAGATAAAGCAAAAAGAATAATTGGTTTATCCCAAAGTCTATACTTGGAAAATGTGTTAAAGAGGTTTAACATGCTTGATTCCAAGAAAGGATTATTACCAGTGAGATATGGTATCCATCTTTCTAAAGAGATGTCTCCAAAGAAACCTGAAGAAAGAAATAAAATAGCCAGGATTCCATATGCTTCGGCTATTGGAAGTTTAATGTATGCAATGTTGTGTACTAGGTCGGATATTGCACATGCTGTTAGTTTGACTAGCAAGCATCAATCCAATCCAGGTTTGGAACACTGGATAGCTATCAAGAATATACTTAAATACTTGAGAAGAACTAAGGATTTATTCTTGATCTATGGAGGTGGAGACTTGCAATTGGATGGTTATACTGATTCTGATTTCCAATCAGATATCGATGATAGAAAGTCTATATCTAGATATGTGTTCATTTGTAATGGAGGTGCAGTCAGTTGGAAGAGTTCCAAACAGAGCACGACTGCAGATTCCACTACAGAGGCTGAGTATATTGTTGCATCAGATGCTGCAAAGGAAGCTGTTTTGATAAAGAAGTTTGTGACAGAACTTGCAGTAGTTCCTTCCATTGAGTCAGCAGTTCCACTACACTGTGACAATAATGGAGCAGTCATACAGGCTAAGGAACCAAGGTCTCACCAAAAATCCAAACACATAGAAAGGCGCTACCACATTATCAAAGAAATAGTTGGGCAAGGCGATGTAGCCATGCAGAAAATAGCATCAGCTGAAAATCCAGCTGATCCATTCACTAAGCCTATGTCATAGACTCAGCAAAACCGTCATCTTGAGAAGATGGGTCTAAGATATTGTAATGAATGGCTCTAGTGCTAGTGGGAGATTGTTAGTAGTATGCCCTAGAGCATATCATTTAGTATGTATCTTGTACATATTTTTATTAATAAAACGCTTTTCCACTTTTCCGTTTACATAATATATTTATATGTAATAGAAAAGGTCCATTGATATTTTGTTAGAAATATTATTCTTAAGTTGTTAAGAATATGAGTGACATTATTTCTAGCACAAAGTATCATAAATAGGTTCACAATCGAGGATGCTTCATAATAAGGACATGACTTATCCAGAAAGATTGTATTCATGTTTGTTACCAAGTTATTTATATGAGATATAAATAAGATAGAATGGTGAGTCTCATGCCATATGACAAACATGATAGGTACTTATAAATGATAAGTAGGCCGAACCAGTGACACTTATGACAAGCACATGGAGATTAATCTTGTCAATGTTTTGTCATAAATCATATCAGTGCATATAATCTTTAGACCTGAGATAGCACAATTATCTTGTATTTAGGTAGATTGAGTTTGATACTGCTTTCATACTTGTACTGTGTATGGGTATGTGAGCATATGTTGGCTCCTATTAGTTATATATGGAGGTAGGTGTTGATCAAGATGGAATCTGTTCCTCTAAGTAAATAGAGATAAAATCTTATGTTCATTTAATTATTCTTGACATTTCAAGTTCCTGGCCAGGACAGATAAATTTATTCAGAAAAGAGTTTCTGATGAGAAAATCTTTTTAATCAAGAACTAGAATTAAAAGAGAACATAATATTCATAGCAAATGGAGTTTGACATAAACCATGACTCCAGCTTGAGTTGGGATTTTGTAACAGAGAGATTCTAGTGGATGGTAACATATGATTATAGGTTCATTTAAGATAAACCTTATTACTAATTGGGTGTCCATGGCATACTATGCTAGGTGTTAACCATGGTCTATGAGGTGCACAAAATGATTTAGAGAAATCATTTATGGTAAGAAAGTGTTCTGATGATATTAAGAGTTGATATCATGTCTCATTGCCAATTAGTGATGAGCCTAGTAAGTCACACACATACACAAGTAGTCACCTAATTAAATATGATTTAATTAATTAATTAAAGAGTTTAATTGATTAATTAAATAGGTTTGGTTTGCAATTAGATTGCAAAGTCCCTAGCATGACTTGAAACCAAATCTAGATTATTGGATGTATAGTATAAGTTAAATTTATATTTAAAGTGTTTAAATATGAATTTAATTAATGAGAAATTAATTAATAGAGATTAATTAATTAATTTATATTTGATATAAATTAATTAGAAGAAGAGAAAGAATTATTTTGGGTTAAGAACTCAAAATTAAGACACGGGGGCATTTTGGTCATTTCGTAGTGTGACACGTGGCACAATGAGATGGTGACACATGGCATTACACATACGCTTGCCAAATGTCTTTTAATCATGTAAGATGATTAAAATTAAATTAAATATAGGTTTGACACTTGGCACAATGTGATTGGGTCACTTAAACCTAGAGCTAATCAAAGGGTGACATGTGGCAAGAGTTTAATGTGTTAACCTCGCTATATAAGTGTTGTTATGAGAAAATAAAATACAACCAGCAGTCACACTCCTTTGTCACGCCATTTTGAAGCTCTCCCTCTCTTCCTCTTCATCTCTCATCAATTCAAAGAGATTAGCCATCAATCTCTTGAATTAAAAATACTAGAAATTGTTTCTAGTGTTATATTTATATCTCTAATCTCTTAAAAGGCAGAACTTGAATTTCTAATTAATAGAAAAAGCTTTAGAAGCTGTTCAAGGGCTGCCATAGGTGTTCTTGGTGTGGACAAGCTAGAGGGACAACATTTTGTGTCCTGAAGATGAATCTCAAAGGCACAAATACACTACAGTGCATCAAGAGGTTAGTGTAATCATTCTTGGTTTAATCTAGGGTTCTAAAATTAATATGATTAATTTTAAAATCTTAAATGGCAAATACAAATCCAAAAACATATTAAAAGAGTTTTAATATGTTGTTTATCGTTGAAATCAAATAGTTAAAATTAAATCTTGCATGATGCATGTGACCTTAGGCGAAAATTTTTTGAATTCAATGGTATAAACTTGTGTTTTTCACGCTTCCGTTCCTTCAGTTATAGCCATTTGAACATAGCCGGCCGGATTTGGTTTTACCTAGAATTCTGGGCATTTACTGGATAAAGGCAATTTTTGTAAGTTGAATGTAGGTAGCTTTTCAAATAGGTTATGGTCAAAATTTGGATTTGTTTTCTTCATGAAAGTTGTATATCTATGTCTCAGATTTCTATCGGTATCAAATTCAGGTCATTTGGACCTTCCTAGACCAAGTTATGGTCATTTATGTAACTACTGTTAATCTAATCTTTTTTGTACGGGTCAGTTTGCCTAATCCAGATTTGGCCAAATTGTTCACTAAGTTATGATCACTTTCTGGGCATGATTCCTAAATGAAAAATGTGCCATTTTGCGTCTAGTTTCATTCCCAATTGGTCTCACACCAATTGGGTTCGTAAATTTTCTGTTTTGGTCCCTGAAAGGGACCTAAGTCATGCTACTTGCAGATTGACCGTCTCCAATCTGAATTGGAACTTGGTTCTAACAAATCGTACACACTACAAAAGGTCACAATTGACCATTTCTCAACTCAAATAAGGTCAATAACATTATTTCGCCAATTCTCAAATTTTTCTTCAATTTTTCACAATCTTCAAACCCTAGTTACATGCATTTCAACTCTAATGCAAATTTAAAGTGTATATTCATGATTTATACACTTAATTCACTTCAAATAACCATTCAAAACCATCAAACTCATTCATATCAAACCCTAACCCTAGCTGGACGAATTTCATATTTGGTTCAACAATTGTTTTCTTTTGATTTTAAGTTAATATCTAAGTTACTTGAGTCACAAACACATCTAATAAACTTTAATTTTCAAATTCAATTGCTTACCTCCACTTTGCACTTCAATCTTCAAATCTTCTCCTTTTTTTCCTCTTTCTTTCTTGCTCAATCACCTTCCCAAGTGAAGTTAACAAGCTTTAATGGAATAATTTAGGGGCAAAGTAGGGTTAAGTGAGGGAACAAAAGCTTGAGATCAAGCTTTAATGGAGGTTTTGCAATGGAGAGGTGAGGGAGAGGTGGGCGGCACACTAGAAAAAAAAAGACCAAAAATTTTTTTTTTCTTTTCTTTTTTGTTATTTTATGTCTCATTTTGATTTTATTGTTCAGTTAGGTCAAGAGTCAGCTGTAGCGGTGAATTGACCAAATTACCACTCGCTGGTTCAATCCGGTTTGCAAGTTATTTGATATTTCTTCTGGATCCCTAACCTAATTATTTGACCTGTTTAACAATTCTTTTCTGCGATTTTATCTTTTCCACTAAGATTGCAATAGTTCTAAGGACCGCAGCATCACATTTTATGGTTCGAAATTTGAGTTTAGACTGACCTCACAGTCATTCCTGAAAAGGTCACCCATCACTGTGACTCCCGGCTCATTTAACTTTTTGGATTCTATTTTTCTTCTCTGTACTTAACTATTTGACAATTACTAATTATTTACGTTAAAGGATTATCTAGGTGTCTTAGACGTGATTCTAATTCCCTTAATTGTTCGGACCAACACCAGTCACCGAAATAGTAAAATATACCAGGCTATGCAATTAGGGGTGTTACAAGCATAATAAAATCCAAATACCTAATTCGGATGGTGTAGATCACCAAATGTTGATCCTCTAGTTTTTCCACACAAATAAGGTGACCAAAGCTTCCTTTTAACTCAAAAACTCCCTTTTATGCTTCCTTTTGATTCGGCCAAGTTGTGCACAAAGGTGGAGTTTAGGGTTTTTAAGGTTTAATCTTATGAAAGTGTAGAGAAAGAATTTATGAACCTTTAATTCAAGAGTTATAACTTCAAATTCCTCTTGAATTAAGATCACAAGGAAGATGATGGAGAAAATTTTCTTTTGGAGAGAGAGAGAGAGAGAGTTGGCCAGGGAGAAGAGGAAGAAGACTAATTTTATTTTTCTCTTATTTTACTTCTAAATATTTTAATTTCCCTAATTATAATTAATTTGACAAGTATCCACATTTAATTCCATAATCAAATGTGTTTTATAATTCTTATTAGGCCACTTGTCAAGTTAACATAATTAGGAAATTATAATTTTAGTTAATTAGCATTATGAAAAACACTAATTAACTATCACTTTCTCTCTCCTTTGACTCAAAGTCAAATTAACCCAATTAATCTCTTACCTTATGAATAATTAATCGAGTTTGTATTTAAACAATTTAAATATTAACTTAAATACTTTCATTGATGAATTTAGTTTCAAGACATACTAGAGACTTTGCGATCTAATTGCAAACTAAAAAAAATATTAATTTGATTAATCAACCAAACCATTTAATGAATTAATCAAATTAATTTTTCTTTAATCATGTTGTTCTTTATGTGTGTGACTTCCTAGGTTCATTACTAATTGGCAATGAGAATAATATTAACTTTTTAATATTATTGGAACCATTCCATACTTAAAGTGAAATTCCCTTTTCACTTTTAGTTCTCATAAATCATGGTTGACACCTAGCATAGTATACCATGACTATCCAATTAGTTATGAATTAATCCTTAACTCATGAACCTTGATCATATATATCATGCACTAAAATCTCTCCATTACAAAATCCTGATTCTAGCTAGAGTCATGGTTTATGCTAAACTTTTATTGCCTAAAATCATATGTCCTCATTTTAATTATAATTCTTGATTAATAAGACTTTCCAGTCAGAAACTCTTTTCTGACTAGGAACTTTACTTATTAAGAATAATTTAAATGGACATAGGATTTTATCCCTATTTACTTAGAGTAACTGTCCCATCTTAACTAAACACCTATCTCCATATATAACTAGTCAGAGCCAACACATGTCCGCATACTTATGCTTAGTACAAGCATGAAAGCAGTATCAAACTCAAGCCACCTATATACAAATAATTGTGTTATCTCAGTTCAAGGGATTATATGCACTATTATGATCTAGATTATTATATATTGATAAGAGTAAACTCTATGTACATATCACCTTACGTCACTGGTTTGACCTACTTATCTTATATGTGCCCATTATGTTTGTTATATAGCATGAGACTCACCATTTCATATCATTAGTATCTCATACTAATCGATGGGAACAAATAAAATGACAATTTATATAGATAAATCTTGTCCTCTAAAGTATCCAAAACTGTAAACTATAATTTATAGTACTTGTACCAAAATATTCCATCACTCATATTCTTAACACTTTAAGAATGAAACATCTAACAAGTTACTAAGGATATATTTTCAAGTAAATTTAAACCATTTAAAGTTAAAAGAAAATGATATATGCTATTAAAGGGAATAAAAATTTACATGATATAGATTTTAAGATATGCTCTAGAGCATACTACTAACAATCTTCCACTTGCACTAGAGCCAATCATTATAAAATCTTAGACCCATCTTTTCAAGATGTCAATCTAACTGATTTTGTGTCATGGCCTTAGTGAATAGATCAGCTGGGTTCTCAACTGAAGCTATCTTCTGCATGGCTACATTGCCTTTCCCAACTATTTCTTTGATAATATGATAGCGCCTTTCTATGTGTTTAGATTTCTAGTGAGACCGAGGTTCCTTTGCTTGAATGACAGCACGATTGTTGTCACAGTATAGAGGAATGGGTGACATAATCGAAGGAACTACTCCAAGTTTTGTAACAAACTTTTTTATCCAAATAGCTTCTTTTACAGCATCAGATGCATCAATGTTCTCGGCCTTTGTAGTGGAATCTGTAGTCTTTGTTTGCTTAGAACTTATTCAGCTGACTGTACCTCCATTACAAATAAACATAAAACCCGAGATAGACTTTCTATCATCCACATCTGATTGAAAATTAGAATATATAAAACCATCTAGTTGTAAATCACCGCGCCCATATATCAAGAGTAAATCCTTAATTATTCTCAAGTACTTAAGGATATTCTTGACTGCAGTCTAGTGTTTTAAACCTAGATTGGATTGAAACCTGCTAGTCAAACTAATAGCATAAGTGATATCTAGCCTTGTACATAACATAGCATACATAAGACTTTTAATTACTGAAGCATATAGAATTCTTGCCATCTTTTCTCTTTCCTCAGGTGTCTTTAGAGATATTTCTTTGGAAAGATGGATACTTTGCCTTACAGGCAACGATCCTCTCTTGGAATCAGGCATGTTAAACCTTTTTAACACCTTTTCCAAGTATAGACTTTGGGACAAACTTTTCATTCTTTTTGATCTATCTCTATAGATATGAATTCCTAGAATATAAGTTGCTTCCCCTAAGTCTTTCATTGAAAAAATATCAGACAACCAAATTTTTTACAATAGTTAAAATACTGATATCATTACCCATTAATAATATATCATCCACGTACAAGACGAGGAAAGTGAGTGCACTCCCACTAATCTTCTTGCACACACATGGCTTGCCTTCATTTTTTATAAAACTAAAATATTTAATGGCTACATCAAAATGAATGTTCCAACTCCTCGAAGCTTGTTTTATACCGTAAATGGATCTTTTAAGCTTGCATACTTTAGAACCATCCTTGAATTCAAAACCCTTAGGTTGTTCGATGAAAATGTCTTCCTCTATGTAACCATTGAGGAAAGCGATTTTGACATCCATTTGTCAAATCTCATAATCATAGTATGTTGCTATTGCCAATAAAATTCTAATGGATTTTAGCATGGCTATGGGGGAAAATGTTTCTTCGTGATCAATCCCTTGGCATGGCGAAACCCTTTCGCTACTAGCCTTACTTTACAGCTTTCTACCTTTCCATCAGAACCAATTTTCCACCTAAAAGCCCATTTGTTCACTATTGGTGCAATACCTTCAAGTGGGTCTATAAGATCCCAAACTTAATTCTTATACTTGGAATCCATTTCAGATTTCATGGCATCTATCCATTTTTTAAGAGTTTATATCTGATATAGGTTCTTCATAAGTCATAGGATCATCACCATAATCTATTTCTTTATGAACAAACAACTCTTGTTCATTCTCATGAAGAAATCCATATCTAGCTAGAGGATGAGATATTCTACTTGATCTTCGAGGAACTAGTGTGGGGATATTATCAATAGTTATAGGCTTACTGGGTGAATTAATATCCATTTTATCTGTTTGATGATCAGAATTCTTTAATTCTAATTCTATCTTCCTACCTTTGTCACCTTCTTGAATAAACACTTTTTCAAGAAAAATAACATCTCTACTTATCACAACTATTTGTGTTGTAGGAAGATAATATCCAAAACTATCTTTTGGATATCCAACAAACCATTGCTTTTCTGATTTTATTTCTAATTTATCTGTCTTTAGCTTTTTAATATAAGCTCGACAATCCCAAATTTTAATATGTTTAAGACTTGATTGCTTTCCATACCATATCTCATTTGGAGTGAAAGAAATTGATTTTGACGGGACTTGATTTAGAAGGTATAAAGCTGTTTCTAATGCAAATCCCCATAAGGAGGTTGGAAGGTCGGTATAGCTCATCATACTTCGTATTATATCTAATAGAGTATGATTTCTCCTTTCAGATACACCATTTAATTATGGTGCTGCTGGAGGAGCTAATTGAGAAACAAAGCCATATTCTTTTAAGAACTCATTAAATTCAGTACTTAAGTATTCACCTCCTCGATCTTATCTTAGAGTTTTAATACTTTTTTCCTATTTATTTCTCTACTTCAAATTTGAATTCTTTGAACTTTTCAAAGGATTCATGTTTGTATTTCATTAAATACAAATATCCGTATTTGGATATATCATCTGTGAAGGTAATGAAGTAGATAAAAAAAACTCCTTTCACTATTTCTTTAAATGGGCCACATACATCACTATGTACTAGCTTGAAAACTTCTTTAGCTCTTATTCCTTATTCTACAAAAGGTGATCTAGTCATTTTGGCTTGAAGACATGATTCACAAATTGGAGTAGGTTCAGAACCTAATGAGGATAAAATCCCCATCTTTTCCAATTTTGTAATTCTATCTTCTGCAATATAACCTAATCTTAAGTGCCATAGTTGTTTTGAACTTGATTTAGTTTCAATGATTACATTAAAATCAATTTAATTTTTTAAAGTTGTTTTGTTTTTATTATCCAAATAATAAAGACTATCTTGCATATAACCCATGTGAATAATTTTATTTCTAAAATAAATATTGTAAACATCATTTATGAAATGAAATTCATATCAAACTAGATACAGAAATGATGTTCTTAAAAGCATCAGGTACATATAACACATGATCCAAAAACAAAACATGTTCTTTTAGACATAATGATTTAGACCCTATGGCTAATGCTGCAACAGTTGCTCCATTGCCAATCTAGAGTCTAACATCCTGTGCATTCAAGCTTTCACTGCTTGCTAGTTCCTGCATATCAAAATATATGTGAGAACTTGCACCAGTATCTAAAACCTAAGCTATAGATAAATCATGTGTATTATCAAAGTCTAAATAACAAGATATGGACATACCTTCTGAAGGTTTATCCTTCTTGCTCTTCAGAGACACCAAATAGTCTGGATAGTTCCTTTTCCAGTGCCTATCCTTTTGACAATGGAAATATTTTTCTTTGTCTGTAATTGCTTCAGTTTTCTTTTTCTTATGAGATTGGTTTTTGGCAATTCTGCCAGAAGGTCCAGTGGTAAAGGTTTTCTTCCTTTTGTTACTTTTCTTCTTCTTGGACTTTCTAAAAGAAGAAGCAACTAAAGCAACTTCTTTCCTTTTATTACCAGGCATATTACCTTGCGCAATAACCAGCAGATTTAACAAACTAGCCAAAGTGCATTCTTGTTTGTTCATATGGAAGTTTGTGATGAAAGATCCAAATAACTCTAAAAGGGATTGCAAGATCAAATCTGTTTGCAATGTGAAATCTATAGTAAAATCAAGTGCTTTAAGCTGCTCAATGAGCCTAATCATCTTGTGCACATGAGCTCCCACATCCATCCCTTCACTCATTTTCATCCTGAATGATTGGAGCTTATATCGCTACCTTATATGCTGGAAGTGTAATGCTTACTTTCTTTCCTAATTACAACATGTCTCTTCAATACCCTAACCTTCCAACTAGTTTAAAGGTTCAAGTCTAGTTAGTTAGAGCAAAACAAATGGTATCTTCCATGACAGCAACTCTCCATCACTAGATCGTGTATAGGTTGTAGGATCATGTTATTGATCTCTCATAGCTAGGGGTTTCTTCTGACACTCTATTGATCCTTGCTGATATAGAGAAAACACCTACAATTATTTAAATTCCCAGGTAGCCAACCCAAAATGAATTAGTAAAGCTAATCCTATGGAATGGCTTACTAATTATGAAAATCTCCATAATAACTCCCATCCTATTTAGGCTGTAGATCCTTCTTTCCACTGATGATTAAATGGAACTGTTAAGATAGTTTTCAAGGCTTCTAAAAGTTCTTCACGGATACCAGAGATCTTTCATTCTTGTATGATCTCTCTTATAACAGAGAAAAGAGATAAAATTTTAGTCCATTCCTTTCAAGCTAATGGTACACCCATTTATAATGATAAGATCAGAGGGCACTTTATATGGGACACTCTTGGATTTGGAAAGTGTGATCCAAGATGTGATTGTGAAGAATGGGACTGGGAAGATAACTTTTATCGCCATAGATGGAAGAAAATAAATAAAAAAAAAGATCTTTCCTCATGCAAACAATATAAACCCTAAATAAACTATTCTCCAGACTCTCGTCCTTGAATTAGAATCAGGAAAAAAACTTAAGAGAAACATCCTTTGCCAATTTATGAATTGGCTTTGGAAATTCTTAGAAAGGAAAGAGCCAAGGAGACAAAGTCAATCACTCCTTCATCTCTTTCGGTGTTGCCTCTTGTCTCATGTTGCATGATGTTCTCTCAAGAGACATATGAAGAAGGTTTTCCTCCTTTGAGGCATAATATTGATCTTGTACAAAAATTGGCCTTCAACCATTCATCAAGCCATCCACAATTAATGCTGATAATCAATCAAAACCATTTGCTCAAGCTGAAGAAGTTCTAAATTGTCCGACTACAAATGCAAAGGCTCAAAATACTTTTTGGCAAAAGGTCAATTCAAAGATTGACTTGGTAATTGGTTAGACTCAAATTACTGAAACTAAAGTTAACCACCTGTTCGCACAAGCCAATAAACTCTATGTTGACTTCCAATCCAGAATCAACCAACTTGATAAAGATCTCAGAGCCTTGATTCATCAAAAATGGTTTGGCCAAGAATTTAATAAAAAAAAGAATCAAAAATCAAGAGACTGAAGGCCTGGATTGCTTAGATTGAGACTTATCTAGCTCAAAAGAAACAAACACCATCTGAGCATAACACTTTTACTCCTCCATAAAATTATAACCCATTCTCTTCCTTCTATCCACACTCTACTTATAGACCTTTATACCAACCAACCACTTTTACACAAAGTCTAACCTATAATTCCTTTCAAAAAAAACTAAAACCAAAAACTTATCATTCCTTATGAATAGCTCAACCTGCTCAAAGCCTTTCTTTTTTTATATTAATGGAAGTAGATAAACTTAGACCTAAAAAGGAAAAACAACCCATGTCTCCTAATCCTCCACCTTAACAGATGGCCATTTTAGTCAAAAAGCCCGATTCAATAGAAAATGAGATGGATTACTCTTCTAATTCTGATTCTGAATAAAATTCTAATTTTGAATAAGATTTAGCAGATATAACAAATCTGCTCATGGTAACCTCTACAGGTTCTAATGAAGAAGTCATAGAACCTATTGTCGAGGAACCAACTAAGACATATTTTGAGGAAAGTCCTGATAAAGCTCTTCCTAAGCCTACATTGGGACCCTAGTTTACTCTTGATGATGTTCCTCCATCAATATGGAGGGAGTGAATGGCAAAATTGATGCTTGCCTTGATCTCTAGATGACTAAAATGGATGTAAATTTATTGAATGTTGTGAAAGAATTCTTTTACATAATGATTCGATCTCTAAGGAAATGGTTTCAAAGCGTAGGAGATCAATAGCTCCAGTTTTATTAAGCCCTAATTATTAGAGTCATGAATGCTCTGTATAAAGAATTCATTACAAATTACTCTTTCTACAACAGATAGAAAAGTTAAGAATATTTTAAAATGAGATGTTATTCTTTAAGAAGAAAAGATATTGAGTTTTACTATCAGAGGATGGCACAAAGATATAATTTGCCAAATGGATACAATGGTACAAGTTTGAGATATACTTATGTAGCTTCTTTGCCAGAGCAAGTACAGCCAGAATTGCAATGATCCATCTTGGCAACTTAAAAGGACATGACTCAAATCACTCTTAAAGAAATTCACCAGATGACTTTAGCTGGTTTAGAGAAAATGTGTGACCAATAACAATTCTTCAACGACATGTTAGAAAACAAAAAATTTTTGCAAAAAGCATGTCAAAAATCTCATCTCACCATCAAGTGCAAAGACAAAAACTACACTTGTAAAACAAAGAAGAAGTCTCACCAACAGCACTATAAGTTCAGAAGTGGCAAGTACAAAGGGAAAAACAAAAAGTCATTCTGATTCTTTATAAGGAAATCTTCTAGATAAAAGAAAGGGCACTTCTTCAAAGGATGTCCTCAAAATCATAAAAAGACAATAAAACTAATACAATAGATTCACCAAAGCACTCACTTAGATCAAGATAAAGCTGGTGTTGAATCCCTGTTTCCTGAAAAGAAGAAGCTGACCAAGAAACTATCTTTACTTTATAAAGAGTATCTACAGATGATGAAACCTCCTCAAAAGATATAAAATTTGAATGTTTCACAATTAATGCTTTTCAGCAATCCTATTCAATCTAACCCTCAATACCTATTCCTTTAGTACCCATCCAAGTTTTAACTTCTCAATATGATAGGTCAGTTCTTATCATTGGATTGCTTTATACTAGTGCTCATAAGAGTATGATGAATCCAGCTGTCCTACTTAATGAAGCTTATGTTCCACATTTAGAGTATTTCAAGGTTGAACATAGAAAAGTCTTTTGAGAAATCTCATCACTAAAAAACCCATTGGCATATAGTTTTTTTCCAAATTTTATCATCTGGACAAAAGTTATCAGAGCATACTTTCCTGATAAAGACTTGTTGATTGGGTTTTATGTTTATCAGTAAGCTTAAAAGCTTCAGATTCTACCCATAAGATTAAAGTACAAGAGGCTAAGAGGAAAAAAGGTTTGAGAAGATAAGAGGAAAGAAAATGCTCTCCAATGACTACAAGCCTCTAAATCATTTCCTTAAAGTTGATAAGTTTCCTCTCCTAAAAATTAGCTCTTTGTTTACTCATCTTCATGAGGCTTATATCTTTTCTAAGTTTGATCTAAAGGCAGGCTTCTGGCAATTAGGCATTGACCTTATAGATCAGCCCAAAATTGCATTATGCATTCCTAATGCACAATTCTAATGGGCAGTAATGCCGTTTGGTCTCAAAATAGCCCCATCCCTATTCCAAAAAGTAATGGTCAAAATATTTAAGCCCATTCTCTATAGTACTCTCATCTACATTGATGACATGCTATTGTTCTCTAAAAACATCCAGGCCTATAAAGAATTATTGGCCCAACTCCACTCTATAGTCTAGAAGTATGGGATAATGCCATATGAGAAGAAAAGCCATATTACCCGATCCAAAATGGAATTTCTTGGCATGAAGTTCAAAAATGGGAAATATCAACCCAATCCACAGATTGGTCAAGAATTATTAAAGTTTACAGATAAAGATCTGATAATAAAATAGATCTAACATTTCCTTTGCATCATCAATTATTTGAGAGATTTTATTTCTCATGTCTCAAAAAACACCGGTCCACTCTCTAAGATGCTAAAGAAACATGCCCCTTTTTAAGATCCTAAGCAACAACAGCTGTCAAAACATTGAAACAGATAGTAAAAATCCTCCTCCTTTAAAGATACCCAATACAGGTAAAAGGAACCTCTAAACAGATTTTAGTGATGGGAATTGGGGTGCTACCCTCCTTAAAGATATTAATGGCAAAAAGCATATCTGTGTACATGTAAGTGGACAATTCAAAATCTCTTTAAAGCATTATCACATGATCTACAAAGAGATCTTCGCTATAAAATATGAAATCAAGAAATTTGAATTCCATCTGATAAGTCACCATTTCCAGATCATAATGGACATTTTGTTCTTTCCAAAGATTCTTAATTTAAAAATAAGAGACTTCCTGAAGCATAATTGGTAAGACTAAAGGACTGGTTTTCCAAGTGTAAATACACAACCAGCATATCAAGAGATATCTCAACCTAATCCATCCAGCTAATCTCTTCAGTTCAAAGTATCCCACTCATTTTCATGGCAAGCACTTCCATAAATTTTTCCAAAATTCCCCTCCACCTCATTCCTCCTCTTGAAAGTTTCCCTCCTAGGTGCAGCCCTTCCATAACTCTAGCCTAAATCCAAACTTATGCTAAAAATAACTATTTTCTCTTACAAAACCTCATCAATGTCCTCAGAGGAATAAAAAATTCACAATCCATATTTGTCCTAGAAGTTCCATTTCTTACCTACTTCACTTTGAATCCTCATACATATTTAATTCATGAGGAAATTTGGTTTTTATGATGCATGAGAGTCTTATATGCGACAAGTTTTGAAGTTTCAATTTTTAACCTTTATAATTTTCTCATTGATGGACAAAATCAGAAGTCATTAATTTGGCACTTCCTTGAGTGGTTCTCTCCATTATCCACCTGGAGAACTAATCTCAGAAAAATCCTTAAGGATAATAATATTTAGAAAAAAACCTCTTGCTGAAGCTAAGAAGGTCTGTTCCCTGTTCATCCTCTATCGACCATTTTTTAGAAATTCTAAAGGGATACTCTGGTAATAAAATTCTCATTATGAATGGAGGACTTATGATATGTCCATAACTAACTCTCAAGCAATGGCACCACTCAAAGATGAATTGCAATCTCATCTTTGTGAGATAATGGATTCAATACTATCCGTAGACTAGTTATGTGTACTTTCCTTAGGCTAAATCCTCCTGAAGAGAAATAGATAACCATGACTAAAAAAGTATGGCTTTTACCCAAATGACAGCTTGACTACATTTACCCTATGTGGTAAGATTTCCAAGATTTAGCAGAAGAAAAATAGTAGGCCATTAAAAGTGTTGAAAAGAACAATCAATCTAAAAGAATAGTCATTGGTACAAGCATATGTGTGGGGACATAGGCTCTGATGACTCCAATTATGATAATTTCAATCTAAGTCCAAGCCAAAACTCCTTTTGACTACCTTGGATTCTCTTATAGCTCAGTCAAAAGACCCTTGGATACTGATATAAAATGACCTAAATTATAAACTAAAGGGTGACCGATTCAAATCCTTAGAGTTCGAAAAAGGACCGAGTATCTAAGATAAAGTGGTCAGTTAAGAAACAGAGTATTCAAATAGGTCACAAGGTGTTTAGGAAAAAGAATTATTTGGATAAAGGATAGGTGTTCAGTATAATTGAAAAAGTGTTCGAACAAAGATAAATGATCGAGATCGGTTACATGCTAAAAGTATGTCCTATATTTCCACTAGGAATATAAAACGTATTAGGTGGCATCTTTATGAAATACAGAGGAAAATGAGTTGGTATGAGCTGATAAAATTCTGATTAGAATGGAAAAGGTATCATCCTTTACTCTATAAATATGATTCATAATAATGCCCAAGGTATGCTATTCTATTGCTCTTCTATTGTTTGTTGGTATTTGCTCTCCCTTTGGTATTTACTAACTTGAGTGTTGGAGTGGCCTTATCTAGGCCATCGACCTTACCTTTTTCTTTTATAATGGGCAGTGCTCCGATCATTCTGAAGGAACGGAAGCGTGAAAAACACAAGTTTATACCATTGAATTCAAAAATTTTCACCTAGGGTCACATGCTTCAAGCAAGATTTATTTTTATCTATTTGATTTCAATGATAAACAACATATTAAAACTCTTTTAATATGTTTTTGGATCTGTATTTTCCATTTAAGATTTTAAAATTAATCAGATTAATTTTAGAATCCTAGATTAAATCAAGAACGATTACACTAACCTCTTGATGCACTGCAGCGTGTCTGCGCCTTTGAGATTCGTCTTCAGGACACCAGATGTTGTCCCTCTAGCTTGTCCACACCAAGAACACCTATGGCAGCCCTTGAACAGCTTCTAAAGCCTTTTCTATTAATTAGAAATTCAAGAGCAGCCCTTTTTAAGAGATTAGAGATGTAAACAGGACACTAGAAACAATTTCTAGTGTTCTTAATTCAAGAGATTGATGGCTAATCTCTTTGAATTCATGAGAGATGAAGAAGAATAGATAAAAAGCCTCAAAGTGGTATGACAAAGGAAAGGAGTGGCTGCTTGTTATTTTTTTCTTTTCATAACCACACTTAAATAGCTAGGTTAACACATTAAACCCTTGCCACATGTCACCCTTTGATTAGCTCTAGGTTTAAGTGACCCAATCACATTGTGCCAAGTGTCAAACCTATATTTAATCTTGATTTTAATCATCTTACATGATTAAAAAACATTTGGCAAACTTATGTGTAATCCCATGTGTCACCATCTCATGGTGTCACGTGTCACACTGTGAAATGACCAAAATACCCCTGTGTCTTAATTTTGAGTTCTTAACCCAAAATAATTATTTTTTCTTCTTCTAATTAATTTATATCAAATATAAATTAATTAATTAATCTCTATTAATTAATTTCTCATTAATTAAATTCATATTTAAACACTTTAAATATAAACTTAATTTATACTACACATCCAATAATCTAGATTTGGTTTCAAGTCATGCTAGGGACTTTGCAATTTAATTGCAAACCAAACCTATTTGATTAATCAATTAAACTCTTTAATTAATTAATTAAATCATATTTAAATAGGTGATAACTTGTGTATGTGTGTGACTTACTAGGCTCATCACTAATTGGCAATGAGACATGATATCAACTCTTAATATCATCAGAACTCTTTCTTACCACAAATGATTTCTCTAAATCATTTTATGAACCTCATAAACCATGGTTAACAACTAGCATAGCATGCCATGGCCACCCAATTAGTAATAAGGTTTACCTTAAATGAACCTATAATCATATGTTACCATGCACTAGAATCTCTCTGTTACAAAATCCCTACTCAAGCTGGAGTCATGGTTTATGTCAAACTCCATTTGCTATGAATATTATGTTCTCTTTTAATTCCAGTTCTTGATTAAAAAGATTTTCTCATCAGAAACTCTTTCGAATAAATCTATCTGTCTGGCCAGGAACTTGAAACATCAAGAACAATTAAATGAACATAGGATTTTATCTCTATTTACTTAGAGGAACAGATTCCATCTTGATCAACACCTACCTCCATATATAACTAGTAGGAGCCAACACATGCCCATATATCCATACAGAGTACAAGTATGAAAGCAGTATCAAACTCAAACTACCTATATACAAGATAACTGTGCTATCTCAGGTCTAAAGATTATATGCACTGATATGATTTATGACAAAACATTAACAAGAGTAAACTCCATGTGCTTGTCATAAGTGTCACTGGTTCGGCCTACTTATCATTTATAAGTGCCTATCATGTTTGTTATATGGCATGAGACTCACCATTCCATCTTATTTATATCTCATATAAATAACTTGGGAACAAACATGAATACAATCTTTCTGGATAAGTCATGTCCTTATAATGAAGTATCCTTGATTGTGAACCTATTTATGATACTTTGTGCTAGAAATATTGTCACTCATATTCTTAACAACTTAAGAATAATATTTCTAACAAAATATCAATGGACCTTTTCTATTACACATAAATATATTATGTAAACGAAAAAGTGGAAATGCCTTTATTGATAAAAATATGTACAATATACATACTAAATGATATGCTCTAGGGCATACTACTAACACATTCACTGACCTGAGAATCTCAAGCAACATCAGTTGGTGCTATCTATGGGACAACACCATTTGTTTTTTGCTAATTCTTTATTTCAATTATTCTCATATTTGTTGCTTGTTTTCTTGGGTTTGTCATTCTCCTCATCACTCATCAATTGATTTTTTGAATTTTAATGATTGAGACAGGTATGCATTCTAGTAGAGCAGGTTTAAAGGCTATTACTGACAATGTTAGAACCTAGACTAGGAGTGGAGAGGCTCCCATGGTGGTCCATAATCAGGATGTTCCTCTATGGGGAACACAGATTCATTTTAAGATACTATGTTTTAGAAAATCATGGAAATGGAAACAATATTGGCACTCCTAAGAAAAGAATATGAGTAGTCTAATAGAGGAAGTGCACCAGCGATGCCAGCATCGCCTCCTCTGTTAGTAGTATGCCTTAGAGCATATCATTTAGTATGTATCTTGTACATGTTTTATTGATAAAAGACATTTTCACTTTTCTGTTTACATAATATATTTATGTGTAATAGAAAAGGTCTATTGATATTTTGCTAGAAATTCTATTCTTAAGTTATTAAGAATATGAGTGACAGTATTTCTAGCACAAAGTATCATAAATTGGTTCACAATCAAGGATACTTCATAATAAGAACATGACTTATCCAGAAAGATTGTATTCATGTTTGTTCCCAATGTATTTACATGAGATATAAATAAGATGGAATGGTGAGTCTCATGCCACATAACAAACATGATAGGCACTTATGCATGATAAGTAGGCCGAACCAGTGACATTTATGACAAGCAAATGGAGAATTGTCATAAATCATATCAGTGCATATAATCTTTAGACCTCAGATAGCACAGTTATCTTGTATGTAGATGGTTTGAGTTTGATACTGCTTTCATACTTGCACTGTGTATGGATACATGGGCATGAGTTGGCTCCTACTAGTTATATATGGAGGCAGGTGTTGATCAAGATGGTATCTATTACCCTAAGTAAATAAGGATAAAATTCTATGTTCATTTAATTGTTCTTGATATTTCAAGTTCCTGGCCAGGACAGATAGATTTAATTAAAAAAGAATTTCTGATGAGAACATCTTTTTAATCAAGAACTGGAATTAAAAGAGAACATAATATTCATAGCAAATGGGGTTTGACATACACCATGACTCCAACTCGAATTGGGATTTTGTAACAGAGAGATTCTAGTGCATGGTAACATATGATTATAGGTTCATTTAAGGTATACCTTATTACTAATTGGGTGGCTATGGCAGGCTATGCTAGGTGTTAACCATAGTCTATGAGCTGCCTAAAATGATTTAGAGAAATCATTTATGGTAAGAAAGAGTTCTGATGATATTAAGAGTTGATATCATATCTTATTGCCAATTATTGATGAGCCTAGTGAGTCACACACATACACAAGTAATTACGAAGTTAAACATGATTTAATTAATTAATTAAAGAGTTTAAATATGAATTTAATTATGAGAAATTAATTAATAGAGATTAATTAATTTATTTATATTTAATATAAATTGATTAGAAGAAGAAAAATAATTATTTTAGGTTGAGAACTCAAAATTAAGGCACAAGGGTATTTTGATCATTTCACAGGGTGACATGTGGCACCATGAGATGGTGACACATGGTACTACACATAAGCTTTCCATTTGTCTTTTAATCATGTAAGATGATCAAAGTCAAGATTAAATCTAAGTTTGGCACTTGGCACAATGTGATTGGGTCAATTAAACTAAGAGCCAATCAGAAGGTGATATGTGGCAAGGGTTTTAAGTGATGACCTAGCTATATAAGGGAAAGGATGAAAGAAAAAAATACAAGCTGCCACTTCTTTCATGTGTGCCACCACCCTTGGAGTGCACTTCCTCTCTTTTTCTTCATCTCTCATCAATTCAAAGAGAATTGCCAACATTCTCTTGAATTAAAAATACTAGAAATCGTTTCTAGTATCCTGTATGCATCTGTAATCTCTCTAAAGGAAAAACTTGATTTTCTACTTAATTGGAAAAGCTTGAGAAGCTATTCAAGGGGCTGCTAATGGTGATCTTGGTGTGGACAAGCTAGAGGGACAACATCTGGTGTCCTAGGCGCATCCCAAAGGTGCCAAACTCAACTGCAGTGCATCAAAAGGTTAGTGCACTTGTTCTTGATCTAATTTAGTGTTCTAATGAATTAATTTGTTAATTCTAAAATCTTAAATGGCAAATGTAGATCCAAAAATATATTAAAAGTGTTTTAATATGTTGTTTATCATTGAAATCAAATAGATAAAAATGAATCTTGCATGATGCATGTGACCCTAGAAGAAAAATAATTTTGAATTCAATGATCTAAACTTATGTTTTTCATACTTCCGCTCCTTCAATTGGTATCAGAGCCACCATATTTGCCATTTAAATTGATGATTATATGATTTAATTGTGTGATTTAGTCATGAGATGATTATTTCATTACAGGTTGGACCAACAAAGGTGGCGGCATGCTTGTATGGAGTCACCATAGGTGGCGGCTTCCATGGTTGTGCAAACCTAGGGTGCGCATGGCTATTTGGGCTTTGAATGTGGGCTTTGTTTCAAGGCTCATAATTAGGCTCATGACTAATTAAAGTGTTTAATTAGGATTTTTAATCACACAATTAAATTTTGATTCAAATCTGAATTTTTAAATTTGTTTGAATGTGATTCAAATCTGAATTTTTAAATTTATTTGAATCATATTCAAATCTAGATTTTTAAGTTGAATATGAGATATTCAATTTAATTTAAGCGTGTATGTTTTATTTAATTGTTAAATAGTGATATGCATGATGGATGATCATGGACAATAAAAGACCAATGTGATTGGATTTATTTCTTTTATGTTTTTTTGGGTTGTAAATTAATTAATTTATTTTAATTTATTTTGGTGGCATGTATCATAAAGGTTGTAATAT
Organism: Hevea brasiliensis; assembly: GCF_030052815.1. Classification (NCBI taxonomy): domain Eukaryota; kingdom Viridiplantae; phylum Streptophyta; class Magnoliopsida; order Malpighiales; family Euphorbiaceae; genus Hevea; species Hevea brasiliensis. Next base: position 30,215,362 of record NC_079506.1, read on the forward strand.
TTTTGGGTTGTAATTTCATTTATTTAGTTCTTATAAATTTGCCTTGGTATGCCAAGGATTACTATGGAATTGGATTGCAAGAAGATCAAGGAGGTCAAGAGCATTGGTGGGACCAGTAGGAGGAATTCAAGATCAAGTGTTGATTATGTACTCCTTGAGCAACTCTTGTAATATGAATGAATAAAATGCACCAAGGAATGCCCTGATTCAGTTCTTGGTGACTCAGAATTGAATCCCTTAAAAAGTCCATGATCATACCATATTTATTATTATCCATGAATGAATGAGATGTATGGGAATGTATACAAGTATATAATATATGCATGCTAATTGTAAAATGTGCAAAGTGAGACCATAATAGTAATTAGGTGACTACAAAATCTTCCAAATAAATGATTAAGTTGGAAATGTTATAATTAAAATAATTATAACATGGGCCCTCCATTGAGGCAATTATTTAAGAAATTTTAAATACTTGCGTATGATGCAATTAATTTAAGAGATTTTCTTAAGAATAATTGTTAAGCATAAGATTTTGTAAATATGTAAATGGTTTGATGGCTAATTTTGGATGTACCTGAGAACATTAAAATTATTTGCATGTTTACTGGCTCAATGGGATCAACTTAACTAATGCAAGATAAGTCAATAATGGATGTACCTGAGATTTTGAGCATTAGGGGCTAGGTAAAGGATTGAACCTCACATGAGATATGATGGACAAGAAGTTGCTCACTTATAGTTTATTGTAATTCCAATAATGGATGTACCTGAGGATGATCAATAAGACTATAAGAATTCAATCACCTATTAGAAATCCATCCAACTAGGATTTCCGTTCCCTACTATGGAAGTGTAGAATTCGCTAAGTTAGTGGGAGGACCAATTTGATTAAAAGACCATAATCATTTTGGTTAAATATATGATACATTTACTAATTAATCTGGTTATTTTCTACAGTTAATTTTCTAATAATAATGAGCACACCACAACCACCACCATCCAATATCCTTGCAAGCATACTTGATCGCAATAGGTTGACAGGACCTAATCTATCTGATTGGCTAAGAAATTTGAAACTTGTCCTGAACCTTGAATATATAGGATATGTTCTAGACTCAAATGTTCCTGGTCCCTTACCTCCAGAGGCCACTCAAGAGGAACATGAAACTTTGGACAAGTGGAAGGAGCATGATATGAGAGCCAAGTGTTAGGTGCTTGCTTCTATGAGTAATGAGTTACAGAAACAGCATGAGAACATGCAGAGTGCGAGTGAGATCCTCCTTCACCTACAAGAGTTGTATGGTGAGCACAGCAGAAATGTTAGGTATGAGATATCTAGACAGTTGTTCCGCATGAGGATGTCTGATGGACAGAATGTTGGGGATCATGTCCACAAGATGATTCGGCTGATTAAGTAGTTGGAACATCTTGACTTTAACATGGATTTCCAACTGCAGACGGATTTGATCCTTCAGTCCCTGCCTGAGTCATTTGGGAATTTTGTGACAAATTTCCATATGACTAAGTAAGAATGCACCTTGGCTGGTTTACTCAACATGCTGGTTATTGCCCAAAAGAATATGCTGGGCAATAAAAGAAAAGAGGTAGCTTTGATTGCATCTTCTTCTGCTAGAAAGTCCAACAAGAAGAAGGGCAATAAGAAAAAGAAACCTCAGATTCCTGGTCCTTCCAAGAAAATAGCTAAATAGAAAGGGAAGATTAAAGCTGATGAAGGCAAAGGAAAGTGTTTCCACTGCCAGCAGGATGGGCCTTTGGAAAAGGCGCGCGAGGTATCTTGCTTCTCTGAAGGACAAGAAGGATACACCTTCGGAAGGTATGTCCATATCTTGTTATTTAGATTCTGATGATACTTATTAAGTTCATCTACAGCTTGGGTTTTAGATACTGGTGCCAGTTCTCACATTTCTTATGATATGCAGGAACTAGTAAACAGTAGCAGCTTGCGTTCTTGAAATGTTAGACTCTGGATTGGCAATGGCTCAACTATTGAAGCTTTAGCCATAGGATCTAAATCTTTTTACATGTCTGGACATGTTTTGTGTTTGAATAATATCTTATATGTACCTGATGCTTTTAAGAACATCATTTCGATATCTAGTTTGACTAGAGATGGTTATAAATTTCAGTTCACAGATGATGTTTGCAATATATATTTTGGAAATAAATATGTTAGCTCGAGTTATATGAATGATGGTCTTTATTATTTAGATAAAAATGGCAAACACAAATTGAATGCAAGTGATCTAAATGAATGCAATGCCATGGTGAAAATCAACTCAAGTTCAAAATAAATTTGGCACTTAAGGTTAGGTCATGTTGCAGAAGATAGGATTGCAAAACTGGAGAAAATGGGGATTCTATCCTCATTGAGTTCTGAACCTACTCCAACCTTTGAATTTTGCCTTCAGGGCAAAATGAGTAAATCACCCTTTGTTGGATAAGGGCTAAGAGCTGAAAATATTTTGGAACTAATACATAGTGATGTATGTGGTCCATTTAAAGAAATGGCTAGAGGTGGTTTTCATTAATTTTATTACCTTTACTGATGATAAATCAAGGTTTGGGTATTTGTATTTGATGAAATACAAACATGAATCCTTTAAAAAGTTCAAAGAATTTAAATCTGAAGTAGAAAATCAAACGGGAAAAAGTATTAAAGCTCTTCGATCAGATCATGGAGGTGAATACTTTAGTACTGAATTTGATGAATACTTGAAAGAGCATAGCATTGTTTCCTAGTTGACTCCTCTAGGAACACCACAGCTGAAGGGTGTATCTGAAAGGAGAAATCGTACCCTATTGGATATGGTACGTAGTATGATGAGCTATACTGATATGCCAATCTCCTTTTGGGGATTTGCATTAGAATCAGCTTTGTATATTCTGAATAGGATTCCATCAAAATCAGTATCTTCCACACCTTATGAGATATGGTATGGAAGAAAACCAAGTCTTAAGCATGTTAAGATTTGGGGTTGTCCAGCTTATATCAAAAAGCTGAACACTGATAAATTGGAAACCATATCAGAAAATGGTCGATTTGTTGGATATTCAAAAGATAGTTTTTGGATATTTTTTTTATTTGCCTACATCACAAAAGATTGTGGTAAGTAGAGATGTCACATTTCTTGAACAACAGATTATTCAAGAAGGAGGCAAAGGAAGGCAAATAGAGTTAGAATTGGAGAATTCTAACCAACCAATAGATCAAATGGATATGGATCCATCTAGTTAACCTACACCTATTGATGAAACATCTACAGCTGTTCCTCGTAAGATCAACCAGGGTATCTCACCCACCAGTGAGATATGATTTCCTTCATGAAGAAGAACAAGAGTTGTTTACTCATAAAGAAGTAGATCATAGAGATGATCCACTTACCTGTGAAGAAGCTATATCAGATATAGATTCTTTAAAATGGATTGATGCTATGAAATCTGATTCCATGTATAAGAATCAAGTTTGGGATCTTGTTGAGCCACCTAAAGGTATTATACTTATAGGGAACAAATGGGTTTTCAAGAAGAAAATTGGTTCTAATGGAAAGGTAAAGACCTATAAAGTAAGGCTAGTAGCGAAAAGGTTTCGCCAAAGGCAAAGAATCGACTATGAGGAGACTTTCTCGCCTGTTGCCATGCTTAAATCAATTAGGATTCAATTAGCAATAGCTGCATACTATGATTATGAGATTTTTTATATGGATGTCAAAACAGCTTTTCTCAATGGATTCATTAAAGAAAACATTTTCATGGAACAACCTAGGGGTTTTGAATCCCAAGATGGTTCCAAAGTGCACAAGCTAAAGCGATTCATTTATGGGTTTAAACAAGCTTTGAGGAGATAGAATATCCGTTTTGATGAAGCCATTAAGTTATTTGGTTTTATTAAAAATGAGGATGAGCCATATGTATATAAGAAGGTTAGTGATAGTGCAATCAACTTCCTTGTCTTATATGTGGATGATATTCTGTTGATGGGTAATGACACAGGTATGTTGACAACTATAAAGGTATGGTTGTCAAATACATTCTCCATGAAAGACTTAGGAGAGGTAACCTATATTCTTGGGATTCGCATCTATAGAGATAGAGCGAAAAGAATAATTGGTTTATCCCAAAGTCTATACTTGAAAAAGGTGTTAAAGAGGTTTAACATGCTTAATTCCAAGAGAGGATTGTTACCAGTGAGACATGGTATTCACCTTTCTAAAGAGATGTCTCCAAAGACACCTGAAGAAAGAGATAAAATGGCCAGGATTCCATATGCTTTGGCTATTGGAAGTTTGGTATATGTAATGTTGTGTACTATTCCGGATATCATATATGCTGTTAGTTTAACTAGCAGGTGTCAATCCAATCCAGGTTTGGAACACTGGATAACTGTCAAGAACATCTTTAAGTACTTGAGAAGAACTAAGGATTTATTCTTAATTTATGGAGATTGTGACTTGCAATTGGATGGTTATATTGATTCTGATTTCCAATCAGATATCGATGATAGAAAGTCTACCTCTGGGTTTGTGTTCATTTGTAATGGAAGTGCAGTCAGTTGGAAGAGTTCCAAACAGAGTACGACTACTGATTCCACTATAGAGGCCGAGTACATTACTGTATCAGATGCTACAAAAGAGGTTGTTTGGATATTAGGAACCCCGGTCTCACTAGAAATCCAAACACATAGAAAGACGCTACCACATTATCAGAGAGATAGTTGGGCAAGGCAAAGTAGTCATGTGGAAAATAGCATCAGCTGAAAATCCAGTTGATCCATTCACTAAGCCTTTGTCACAAGCACAGTTAGACCGACATCTTGAGAAGATGGGTCTAAGATATTGTAATAAATGGCTCTAGTGCTAATGGGAGATTGTTAGTAGTATGCCCTAGAGTATATCATTTAGTATGTATCTTGTACATGTTTTATTAATAAAAGGCACTTTCACTTTTCTGTTTACATAATATATTTATATGTAATAGAAAAGGTCCATTGATATTTTGTTAGAAATTCTATTTTTAAGTTGTTAAGAATATAAGTGACAGTATTTCTAGCACAAAGTATCATAAATTGGTTCACAATCGAGAATACTTCACAATAAAGACATGACTTATCCAGAAAGATTGTATTCATGTTTGTTCCCAATGTATTTATATGAGATATAAATAAGATGGAATGGTGAGTCTTATGCCATATAACAAACATGATAGGCACTTATGCATGATAAATAGGCCAAACCAATGACATTTATGACAAGCACATGGAGTTTACTCTTGTTAATGTATTGTCATAAATCATGTCAGTGCATATAATCTTTAAACCTGAGATAGCACAGTTATCTTGTATATAGGTGGTTTGAGTTTGATACTGCTTTCATACTTGTACTGTGTATGGGTATATGGGCATGTGTTGGCTCCTACTAGTTATATATGGAGGTAGGTGTTGATCAAGATGGAATCTGTTACCCTAAGTACATAGGGATAAAATCCTATGTTCATTTAATTGTTCTTAATATTTCAAGTTCCTGGCCAGGACAGATAGATTTAATCAGAAAAGAGTTTCTGATGAGAAAATCTTTTTAATCAAGAACTGGAATTAAAAGAGAACATAATATTCATAGCAAATGGTGTAACACCCTCACTCTAGCAATTCCGTACATTCTACTGTTTCGGTGACCGGTGTCGGTCCGGACAGTAAAACATTTGAAAAAATATTTAAACTACAGTGAGAAGTCATAAAGAAACCAAATAAGTGTAAGAAAAATTTAGGAAAAATTTTAGAAATAAAATACAATCAAGTTAAATGAGCCGGTGATCTAGCGATGGGTAACCTAGTGGGAAGTTGTGGTCTTCGCAGCTAGGAGCCCTAAACCAGGGAGAAAATTCGTGAAATAATTTTTGGGACTCTAAAGAAGAGTCGTTGAGGTTTCGATGGCATTAGAATGCCAAGAAAGTGCTTAGGAAAATTTTTAGATCGGTACAGACGATTTTAACTCAATAAGCCAAACGAATGGCAATTTGGTCATTTCGCCTTCAGAAATGATTTTTGACCAACTTGTCTAATTAAGTAAATAAATTACATGACATAAAATGTGAATTACTATTGAAGAAAATTTATTAAAAATAAGAAAAGGAAGAAGAAAGAAAAAGAAAATAAAAATAAAGTAAAAGCTAATTATGACATAAGATGAGGTCATTAAAAACCTCTCCACCAATCACCATTCACTAAATACACTTAAAACACAAAAAAATGGGCAGAAAATTCAGGCACCTTCTTCATGTTTCTCGTCCATCCTTTCTCTTTCTCTCTCTTTCTTACATTTTCCTCCATTAACACCCAAAATAAAGCTTGAATTCCTAGGTTTCTCACATGATTTCTTTAGGAAATCAATAGAAACCACAAAATTTAGCCTTGAAAAGAAGAGAGCACTCAAGAAATCAAGAAAAATTGGAAACTTGGAAGAGCAAAAAAAATTTTGCCAAGAAGGGTTTACCAAGGGGAATTGAAGTTTGATTGAAGGGAAGGGTGCTTGAAGGTTGATTGAAGCTAGGACACAAGGTTAGTGTTATGAACTTCATTTAATTTTCAAGTTTGATAAATTTGGTTAGGGTTTGATACATTTAGAAATTTTATTATCGGTCTTATTTATTGCAATTAACCAAATAGTATTGCTATTGGGATGTATGATTGTTGAAATATGTTGAAAAGATACCAAATGAGTTAAGGGAGTGTGGTGTTGTGTTTATGCAGGATTTTCTGGACCTTGAGTCCAGTGTGGTTTTTAGGCCATAAGTAGAATTGTGCAAGTCTAATTGGAGCAAGGCCAATTGGAGATGAAACTAGACACATAATGACACAACTTTCATCAAGAAATCCTGCCTAGAAAACCAAGTTATAATGACCTAAAAATTGCCCCAATCCGGGTAACCAACAAGCTGTCCCTGGAAAATGACAAAATAAATAGTGTTTGTTCATTTGGTCATAACTCACTGTAGAAATGTCCAATTAACCTGAAATTTATATCAATAGAAAGCTTAAACAATTTAGGACAACTTTCATGAAGGACACAACTCCAAATTTTAACCAAAACTTAATGAAATTGCCCACCAAACTCACGACAACAAAACTGCCAGAATGGATTCTGCCCAGAAATTCTGGGTACTGCCCTATCCGGCCAGTTATGGTATTTAAGCCATAACTTGAGCTACAAAACTCTAATTGGAGTGATTCAAAAATAAAATTAAAGAAGACACATAAAGGAACAACTTTGGTGAAGAAAATTTTGTCAAATTTTCACTGTAACAATGACCAATGAAACAGTAAACTTAAGGTAGGAAATCTGAAAATTTTGAATAACATAAAATAAGCTTTGAAATGGTATTGGAAATCAATGCCAATAAAAATAAAATGTAAAATGTGGTATCTTGGTGAACTTAGGTTCAACAAATCTATTATGAATTAAAAAGTCAACCTTTGAAGGGAAATGGTCAAGTGAATAGTAACCTCAATAATATTAATGCAAAGGACCAAAACTTAAATTGAAAATGATAAGTTATATAAATAGTGTAATGTATAAATGGATCATGTTAATGTATGAATGAGACATTAGTTCTCATTATTGTAGAAAGGAAAAGTACTTTGAGTACAATGGTATAGAAGGATAATTGATGTGAATTGTGATCATATAAATGATCAATAAATGTATAAATTATAATGAATGCATAAATTATGTAGAATTGTATTTTAGAAATTTATATTTCTGCTAGGAATAGAATTGAAATATTATAAATTATTATTAGAGCTTATAATGAAATAATGAAATAATAAAACATAATAACACTTAATGGTACCTATGTGCCCATGTATTGCCTAGACACGTGTGTCGGATTGGATAGATTGGCATGCCAATAGGGTATTATTTTAGCAGTACTGCGAAAGGCTTTATGTCTGTATTCATGGCTTGATGCCCGCACTCATGGTTTTATGCCCGCATTCATGGCTTTATGCCGCACTCATGGCTTTTATGCCCGATTATGTGTTAACATAGCTTTTCAGCCATTTTGACTGCATACGTGGTTGACGTTCCGCGTCCCATGGTATGACGACCTGAGGCACCGCAGTGTCCAGTGCCAACGACCCGTTATCCAGTTTAGTCAGCCTGTCATAGGTTACTTAGGCAGTGAAATTTATTGAAATAAGTTAAGAATATTAGCAACTGAAAATATTAGTAATTAAATAAATGAGTAAGAATATTTAAAATAAATTAGATTAGTTATTTAGCAGAAAGAATTAAAATGAATTGGAACGATATTAAAATTTAATTATTATGAAAGAATTGAGCGCTTCTGAAGATGAATAAATTAGAATAAATGATAGTTAATACTAGAAGTATTATATGAAATTAGATTAAATTTCAGAGTATCCAAATTTTGATCCATTTTTTTTATTGTATATTATTTTCTTGTTATATTATTGCACTACTAAGCAGCAATGCTTAGCACGATGGATTTGTTTCCTCACGCAGATACTAAAGGTAAAGCCCAGAAAAAAATATTAAATAGAGATTTTGGAGTTCTGATCTGCAGAAGTGTCTAAAGTATTCAAAGTTATCACCTCCTCAGTAATGCATGTAGATAGGGCCCATATAGATCATAATTTGTATGTTGTATAAAATACTTAGTTATAGTATTGTAATGTAGATTATGAAAATGTAACTAATAGATATGTGATGTAAATAATAAATCGGTTAGTTCATAAGTGATTAAATTGTATATCATGTCAATTAATGAAGATTGAAAATTTTCATATATGAGTTGAGCATGAATGAGAATGTATGGAAATAGATATGAATGAAATTGTATAGATTTGAATACGGAATTGAAATATATAGATGATGTATGAAATGTTGAGATTTTTATTTTAAAATATTATTGAAATTTTCAATCAGGTGAATAGTAAAATAGGCCAAATGGTAATAGAAACAGGGGAAACTCCGTTGGTTTCTCCATAGAAAAATAGTTGATGTAAAAATATAACGAGAATAAAATTTTTAAAAGAATAAAGTAAGATAAAATAGGGTGCTCTGGCACCGAATGTAGCACGCCTCGCTCGGCTACACTGTAGTCGGGTGAGAGGTGTTACAAATAGGGTTTAACATAAACTATGACTCCAGCTCGAATTGGGATTTTGTAATAGAGAGATTCTAGTGCATGGTAACATATGACTATAGGTTCATTTAAGGTATACCTTATTACTAATTGGGTGGCTATGGCATGCTATGCTAGTTGTTAACCATAGTCTATGAGCTACCTAAAATGATTTAGAGAAATCATTTATGGTAAGAAAGAGTTCTGATAATATTAAGAGTTGATATCATATCTCATTGCCAATTAGTGATGAGCCTAGTGAGTCATATACATACACAAGTAATCACAAAATTAAATATGATTTAATTAATTAATTAATTAAAGTGTTTAATTAATTAATTAAATAGGTTTAGTTTGCAATTAGATTGCAAAGTCCCTAGCATGGCTTGAAACCAAATCTAGGTTATTGGATGTATAGTATAAGTTAAATTTATATTTAAAGTATTTAAATATGAATTTAATTATGAGAAATTAATTAATAGAGATTAATTAATTAATTTATATTTGATATAAACTGATTAGAAGAAGAGAAATAATTATTTTGGATTGAGAACTCAAAATTAAGGCACAAGGGTATTTTGATCATTTCATACGGGTGACATATGGCACCATGAGATGGTGACACATGGCACCACACATAATTTTGCCATTTGTCTTTTAATCATGTAAGATAATCAAAGTTAAGATTAAATCTAAGTTTGACACTTGGCACAATGTGATTGGGTCAATTAAACTAGAGTCAATCAGAAGGTGACATGTGACAAAGGTTTTCAGTGATGACCTAGCTATATAAGGGAAAGGATGAAAGAACAAAATACAAGCTGCCACTTCTTTCATATGTGTCGCCACCCTTGGAGTGCACTTCCTGTCTTCTTCCTCATCTCTCATCAAGCTAGAGGGACAACATATGGTGTCCTAGGTGCATCCCAAAGGTGCCAAACTCAACTGCAGTGCATCAAAAGGTTAGTGCACTTATTCTTGATCTAATCTAGGGTTCTAATGAATTAATTTGTTAATTCTAAAATCTTAAATGGCAAATGTAGATCCAAAAATATATTAAAAGTGTTTTAATACGCTGTTTATCATTGAAATCAAATAGATAAAAATGAATCTTGCTTGATGCATGTGACCCTAAAAGAAAAAATATTTTGAATTCAATGATCTAAACTTATGTTTTTCATGCTTCTTCTCCTTCATCCTCCTCCTCCACCAACAGTGATTCCAATATTTCTTGGGGATCATCCTCAAGAAGATAGATTAAGAGGCAATAGGGGTAAGCAAAGTGGGATCACTCTAAAGAGGAGGAGTCTGATGGTGAGGATAGTGCATTAAGTCAAAAGATTGCCAAAGCAATCAAGAAATACCAAAAACATCCCAATGATGATGGTTTTGGCATGGGTGATGGTTCTCCTCTATGTGAGGTGATACTAGCTAAAGTTTGTCCACCTAAGTTTAAGTTGCCAATTCTAAACAAATATGATGGCACCATTAACCCTAGAAGTCACCTTGATAATTTTTGTACTACTATGTTATTACAAAATGTTAATAACTATATTTTGTGGAAGGTTTTTCAGACCACATTAATTGGGCTTGTCCATAAATTGTATCAGTGGCTTTCAGTGGGATCGATGGAAAAGCTTTGATTAGTTGGCAAGTTCATTCTAGGATAAGTGTTTTAGTAGTATTCCACTAAGAAAGTTATCTTCTGACCCCAGGAAAGTTTGGCAAATGGAAGGGGAGTCCCTTCGTGACTATATTTTTAGGTTTAATGCTGAAGCCATTCAGATCGAGAATCTCAACCATGAAATAGCATGTGAGTCAATCAAAAAGGGATCCAAAAATGTGAAGTTTTGTTAACTCTTTCATTAAAAATCCTATATGGGATTATCAGTAGTTAATGGAGCAAGCTTAAAAATATATCAAACTTGATGATGAACGTGCAGCTTCGAGGGAAGAGAGATGATCTTCACAGAATAATGATAAGAGGTGTGAAAAAGGAGTTATGGTGGTGATAAACGATCTCATAATCGAGCTCGCGATTTTGAGTAAGTGAAAGAGTGATACCAAACTCACACTCCCCTCAGTGAGTCTAGGGCAAAGGTGCTTATGTGGATTCAAAAAAAAAAAGGTCAAGATATCAAATGGCCAAGGAAGCTTAAATCGAACAGTGCTAGAATGTAACGCCCTCACTTTAGGTAGTCCATATATTTTACTGTTTTGATGAATATGTCTGTTCTGACAGCTAGGATTTCTGAAACTACACTTAAACTAGGGTGAGGAGATATAAATTGACTGAATAAAGACCAAGAAAAATTAAGGAAAAATAAAAGAAATTAAATGTTAATAAGTTAAAGGAGCAGGGACCCGGACTATGAATACAGTTGCCAACCCTAAACCCACGAGGAACCCTGTGAAATAAATATTTGGGATTAAATTGAAGGTTTTATGAGGATTAAATGGCATTAAAAATGTCAAAGAAAATTCAAGAAAATTCAAGAAAATTAAGTTAATCAGTACAGACAATTATAACCAGATAAACATACTAAAGGGCATTTTGGTCATTTCACTCTCAGTATTGAATTTTGACCTAAATGCCAAGCAAAATAAGAGAGATTAAAACACATAAAATAAATTAAAATTGTGAATGTATTGATGGAAATTAGAGAAGAAAGAAAAAGGAAACGAAAATGTAATTTATTACACAAGCCTTACATCACCATAACCTAAGCATGATGTAAGGGTGATGACAAAATGGCATAACAAAAATTTAATACAATTTACCATAGGATAAATATAAACATAAGAGACAAAATTGACTAAGAATTCATCTTATTCCTTGTTCCTTCTAGTGGTCGAACCTCCATGGAAAGAAACTCTTCCATTTTTAAGCTTTTCAAAGCTTGATCTCTCACCCTTCTCACCCCAAAACTCCTAAGTGTTTTCATTAAAACTTGCTTTTACACCTTAAGGGAACTAGTGGCAGCCAAGAAAGAGAGAAATATTGAAGTTTTATAAGCTTGGGAATTTCTTGAACAAGGTTAGCACAAGATTTATCTTACCTCTCTTCTTTAATCATGCTAAGTATGTTGAAATGAGTTGGTATGATAAGAAAATTTAAGAAAATGATGAGTATTTGGGAACCCTAAAATTCGACAGCTTTAGGAAATATGGGGGTTTGATGAATTCATAAATATAATTGTGATTAGTGGTGTTGATTAACAAGTAATATGTGTTGTAGGTTGATTTGCATGTGTTATGCATGAAATTGTGATTTTGAGCTAGGGTTTTTGACCTAACCTTGGGAATTTTATGTATGACTTGAAATTAATGATATTGAGATGAGTTTTTTAGTATTAGAAGTGCTATTAATGTCAATTGAAGTTTGGGAGTTGGGAGATATTGTTATTGGGAGTGCTAAATTTCCATGCAGGTTTTGGGACTTATGAGTCCAGTGCGGTTATTAAGCCATAAGTGGAGTTGTGTTGCTCTAATTGGTGTGAGGCCAATTGTAGATGAAACTAGGGTCATATTGCCCCATTTTTCATGGAGGGATCATGCCCAAAAACTGCCTCTAACTTGACCTAAAAATTTCTTGAATCCGGGTAACCCTAATCTGGACCTAGGAAAATTACTAAATAAATAGTAAATATTCAAATGGTCATAACTTACTCCAGAAAGGTCAGAATGACCTAATTCTTGAATCCATGGAAAGCATAGACATAGTAGAACAACTTTCATGAAGAACAGAAACCCAAATTCTTACCATAACCAAATCAAATTACTAACCAAAGTTAGCTTGTCAAAACTGCCAGAATCAAAACTGCCCAGAAATTCTGGACTTGAACCTATCCGACTAGTTTTGGCAAAAATATCATAATTTGGTATACAAAACTGAAATTGTAGTGAAACCAAAGCCAAAATCTCTATAAGACTTAAAACTACAACTTTGATGTTTTGACCAAAACTCAGAACCTAAGGGAACTTGGTCAATTTGCTAGGACAAGTCAGTAGGCCAAAACTTGAAATTGAACCAAACAACCACTTGACCCCAAAATAGTGTTTATACCATAAATTTTAGTAGAAAACTCTAATTGGGATGATCCAAACTTTTTTGGAAACCTAAGAAACAGGGATCCAACTTTTATTTAGGGACTTTCCTCAAATTTTGAGTGTAAGAACCCTAAAATGGGAGACAAAGCCACTGACCTGAACCTGGAATCCTGAAGGCACAGGGTACATGAGTCTAGGCCAGTCAATTAGCTATAAGTCATTCTATAAAACTTGAAAAATTGCAAATCTTAAATCTGAGTGATCCTAAGACATTGGGTAACAACTCCTATGAAGAACATTAGGCTTAAAAGCAGAACTACAGATAGGTATACCAATTAGGGACTACAGATAGCAGTACTAACCATATGAATAATCATTGATAAACAATATATGTTTAATATGATTGTTCTACAGGCTTTATGCTTGCTCGTTGGTCATAGTACCTGATATAATTTTTGGCTTTAATGCTTACCCGCTGGCCTTGTGTCTCACATGACAAATGCATATATGGTAGACATATGGTTGTCTAACTAGTATGCTCCCATGTATCCAGTCTTTATAGTCTGTTATAGGTTACTTGGGCACTAATAGGAATTTAATAAGATTAAATATGAGAGAAATGAATGGAAAAGATCTGATAAATTTAATTACACCGAAAGTTTAATAAATATGTAAATGACCAAAATTTATGAAATTATACATAGATTAATTATTCTTGATTATTTAGTTACTTTTATTTTAAATTATTCGCCACTAAGCGATTCACTTAGCACATTGGTTTTTCATCGCGCAGGTACTGGAGACCAGCAGCAGCATCAGCAGTAGTGCTCTGGTAGAGAGATTTGACCAGATTTGCCCTAGTGTGAGAGTCACCTCTACAGTCTACATTTTGGTAGGGCCCATGTATTTAGATTTTGTATTTTTTTCATTGTATATAAGAAAAGGATGTAATTATATTTTGATATTGTAAATAAATTGTAAATTGTTGTATATGAATTTTATATGAATGAATGAATGAAAAATATATTTTCTTGAAATTATATGAGCAGTAATGATATGATATGGCATATGGAAATATGAGATACATATGAAATTGTTTTAACAGGTCAATTGAGGAACTCGCCATGCGTTAATAAAACAGAGGAGACTCTGTTTGGGTCTCCATAATAATAATAAGCAAAAAAATTTCCATAACATGGGTAACATGAATAAATGAAGTTTAAATTAATTACATATATGACAAGATATGATAGGGTGCTCCAGCACTAAATGTGGCACACCTTGGTCGGCTACACTGTAGTCAGGTAAGGGGCGTCACATTTAGTGGTATCAGAGCAATGGTTTAGGCGGTCCTAGACCTCGATAGATAGAAAGAGATAGTTTGCATAACATGCATGGGCCTTTAATTAGGAGTCGAGATAACACTATGCAGATCTGTTCTTTGCCTGTTTTATAGGATTAATGGCATCTGATTCCTCAGAGCACAAGTCTCTGAGACCGATTGCGAAGGAGGTAGAGTCTCATGCACCTGCACCTGATCCAAGTCGAGAGCAAAGTAGTAGAACAGAGTCCTCACATGGTGCTGTGGGTAGAGCACAGTAGGCTTTCTTATAGTAGATGACTCAGATGCTCCATCAGATTATTGGAGCCATACCTTAGGCACAGCCACCTCCACCTCCATAGCCACAGCCACCGCCACCACCACCTGTACAACCGCCACCACGCCCACAGTCACAGCCAGTGTAGAGGTCCTCATTAGAGAAATTGTGGAAATATGGGGCTATTGATTTTAAGGGTAAGAAGGAGGATGAACTAGCCACTGCAGAGCACTGGCTGGAGAGGACAGAGAGGTATTGCAGCAGCTACACTACACCCCAGGGCAGCAGTTGGAGTGCGCTCTATCACTACTTCAGGAGGATGCGTATCAGTGGTGGGTGACAGTGTCGAGAGTGGTATAGCCTGCACAGATCACCTGGGATTTCTTTCTGGCTGAGTTCAGAAAGAAATATATCAGCCATGCATACTTAAAGGCCAGAAGGAGAAAATTCCTGGCATTGAGACAGAGGTAACTTACAATTTTCGAATATGAGCAGGAATTCACGAAACTTAGCAGATATGCATGGGAGATAATGCCCATAGAGGCTGATAGATGTAGGAGGTTTGAGGATGGACTAAATGACAACATCCGACTGATAGTTACATCTCACCACTTCACATACTTCTCCTTGTTAGTAGCATCAGCTCTTGATGTGGAGAGAGTGAGAGATGAGGAGCAGTCCAGGAGAGATCGACAGTGTAAGAGCGATTCTAGACAGGGCCAATCTAGTTCAACAGCCACTGATAGTAAAAAGTCTGAGGGGTCTCAGGGTCAGACTCAGGGCCGAGGCAAGAGACAGAGATCTCGATTTGCTCTAAGGAGAGGAGGACAGTCAGGTGTATCAGTTGGTAGTTCTCCAAGTATAGCTACACGAGGATCAACCTAGATACCAGCTTGTATGCACTTTAAGAGGAGCCATCGACGAAAGTGTAGACTATTGACTGGGGGATGTTTTAGATGTGGATCTATGAATCACTTTTTAAAGGATTGTCCATAGAGGAGTGCTCCCACTGCTCCACCCCTGACAGAGAGGTCTACCCCGGTAGCATAGAGGGGCAAAAGACCTGTGAGGCCCAATACAGCTGGTACATCATAGAGGCCTACTACAGAGACTATTGAGAGGTAGGAGGCCAGGGTAGCACCCCATGCTTACGCTATGAGAGCTTGAGAGGAGCCAAATTCAGCAGATGTCATTCAGGGTACTTTTTCTCTTCATGACATGTCTGTCTATGTTTTGATAAATCCTGGTTCCACACACTCTTGTATTGCATCAAATCGTTGGTTGATAGAGTCATATAGATAGAGAGGTTAGAGGAGGACATATTGGTTACTAACCCTTTAGGCCATAGTGTCATGGTAAAAAAGGTTTATAAGGGTTGTCCTCTAAGGATACAGGGTTATGAGTTTCCGACTAACTTGATTGAGCTACCATTCCATGAGTTTGATGTGATACTGGGGATGGATTGGTTATCATGTCATCAGGCAATGGTAGATTATCGGTTGAAGAGGATTTCATTACAGATAGCAGATGGGGATAAGATTACAGTTGTGAGTAAAGGAACAGGTTGTCTTTCTACTATCATATCAGCCACAGCAGCCAGGAGATTGATGAGGAAGGACTGTGAGGCTTTCTTAGCACATGTAGTTGACACTAGGAAGACTAGCCTGAGTTTACCAGACATCCCCACTGTATGTGATTTTTCGAATGTATTTTCTGAAGAGTTGCCGAGTTTGCCACCAGAGAGAGAGGTGGAGTTCGCTATAGAGGTTATGCCGGGTATTGCATCAATTTCTATTGCTCCATATAAGATGGCACCCATTGAATTGAGAGAGTAAAAAGTTCAGTTATAGGAGTTACTAGATGAGAGTTTCATACGCTCTAATGTGTCACCCTGAGGAGCACCGGTGTTATTTGTGAAAAAAAAGGACGGTACACTCCGGCTTTGTATAAACTATCAATAGTTGAATAAGGTGACTGTGAAAAACAAATATCCTTTACCATGGATAAATGATCTATTTGATCAACTGAAGGGAGTTGGTGTGTTCTCCAAGATAGATCTCAGATCAGGCTATGACCAGCTGAGGGTAAAGTAGGTAAATGTGCCTAAAACTACTTTCAGGACCCAGTATGGACATAATGAGTTTCTAGTGATGCCATTTGGGCTGATAAATGCACCAGTAGCTTTTATGGACCTAATGAATCGTATCTTTCATCCCTACTTGGATCAGTTCTTAGTGATCTTCATAGATGATATTTTGGTGTATTTTAAGAATCGGGAGGAGCATGATGGACACTTGAGAGTAGTATTACAGACACTACAGGAGAAGCAATTATATGCCAAGCTGTCCAAGTGTGACTTCTGGTTAGATGAGATTTTTTTCCTTGGACAAATTGTATCGGCAGATGGGATTAGAGTAAATCCAAAGAAGATTAAAGCAATAGTTGAATGGAAGCCTCTCAAAAATGTAACTGAGGTCAGAAGTTTCTTGGGGTAAGCTGGATATTACAGGAGATTTGTGAAGGGATTCTCCCTTATTGTAGCCTCACTGACTAAACTGCTATATAAGAATGCCAAGTTTGACTGGAATAACAAGTGTCAAGCCAGTTTTGAGAAGTTAAAGGCTATGCTTTCAGAGGCTCCAGTGTTGACACAGCCAGAGTCAGGGAAAGATTATGTGATCTATAGTGATGCCTCTCATAATGGGCATGGGTGTGTTCTGATGCAGGAAGGGAAAGTGGTTGATTATGCTTCCAGACGGCTAAGGCCACATGAAAAGAATTACCCAACTCATGATTTAGAATTGGTGGCAATTATATTTGCATTGAAGATATGGAGGCATTACCTATATGGTGAGAAATGCTACATCTACATTGATCATAAGAGTCTGAAGTATTTGCCAATCCAGAAGGAACTCAATCTGAGACAGAGGAGATGGATTGAATTCCTTAAGGATTATGACTGTGTGATCGACTATTATCCTGGGAAGGCAAATGTAGTGGCTAACGCACTGAGCAAGAAGGCCATAATGGCTTTAAGAGCACTGAATATTCACTTGTCCTTAACTCCAGATGGAATTATTTTAGCTGAGTTGTAAGTGAAGCCAAGTTTGCTATAGCAAATACAAGAAACACAGAAGAAGGATGAAAAGTTGATGAATGTTATGAGCAGAATTAAAGAGGGGACGGAGACTGGCTATGAGTTAAAAGAAAATGGGTGTTTGTACTACAAAGGCAAAATATGTGTACCAGAGGATGAGGAACTGAAGAAGAATATTCTGAAAGAGGCACACAGTAGCTTCCATGCTATGCACCTAGGAAGTACCAAGATATATCATGATCTGAAGGCACACTATTGGCGGCCTGGAATGAAGAAGGAGGTTGGTGAAGTTGTGGCAAAATGTTTAACATGCCAGCAGGTTATGGCTGAGCATTAGGTTCTATCAGGGTTGTTGCAACCCATATCTATAACAGAGTGGAAATGGGATCACATCACCATGGATTTTGTCACTGGGCTACCATTGACACAGAAAAACCATGATGCTATATGGGTGATTATTGATAGATTGACCAAGTCAGCTCACTTCCTACCAATTAGAGCTGACTACTCTAGTAAGGTTAGCAGAGATCTTAAGAGCTGAGATAGTCCAGCTACATGGAGTGCCAACATCGATCATATCTGACCGAGACTCAAGATTTGCTTTGAGGTTTTGGAAGAAGCTACAGGAGTCGTTAGGCACTCAACTGCACTTTAGTATGGCTTTTCATCCTCAGACAGATGGACAGTCAGAACGGGTGATTCAGGTAATCTTTAAGACTTAGTGAATTGTTATTATAGTTAAAAGACTAATAGTAATAACATGACATGAATTATATGATAGGTATTGGAGGATATGCTTCGGAGCTACATCATTGATTTTGAAGTAAGTTGGGAGAAGTACCTTCCTCTGGTAGAGTTTGCATACAATAATAGCTATCAAGCCAGTATAAAGATGGCTCCATATTAAGCATTATATGGGAGGAAGTACAGGACTCCCTTGTGTTGGACAAAGTTAGGTGAGGATAAGATAGTAGACCTAGACTCGGTGAGACAGACTGAAGAAAAAGTGAAGCTCATCAGAGATAACTTAAAAGCCACCTTAGATAGACAGAAGTCATATACTGATCTGAAGAGAAAAGACAGAGTATGAGGTTGGCGATAAGGTGTTCCTCAAAGTGTTGCCCTGGAAGAAAGTGCTAACATTCGGTAAGAAGGGTAAGCTAAGCCCTAGTTTTATTGGTCCATACGAGGTCATTGAACGTGTGGGTCCAGTAGCCTACAGGCTAGCCTTACCACCTAAGCTGGACAAGATCCACAATGTATTCCATGTGTCAATGCTTAGGAGATACAGATCAGATCCTTCACATGTCATCTCAGTAGAAGAGATAATTGTGCAACCTAATTTGACATATGAAGAAGAACCAATTAGAATCTTGGCATGAGTGTAGACACCACATTTTGGGCCAATATTTAATCATAACTCGCATTTAAGCCAATCTCCCTTGTAGGCGTTTTATCCAATCTCTACCAATTACTTGATCTCGAGTCATTTTCTCTGAACCCACAATAACTTGTTTTCAGATGATTAATAAATCCAGAATCTATCCGATCTCATGAACAAATAAAGGATTTTTCAATCTTTATGTTTATTCAGCCTGTTTTGATTAATTGCCGAGCCATCAGTCTATATTTAGTTTTTCGACCCCCTCACTCCAAACTTTGAGTACTTTCAGGTAGTTTCAGGATTAGATCTCTTTCGCATTGTTCAAATATTTAACCAAGTTAATATCTTATTTGATCTCTAAGTGATCCTAAACCTAACAAATTTGGATAGAGACCTAGTCTTAAATCATGTATTTTCAAAGGTTTTCTGATCTCATCTTTGCGCTTAATGTGTACCGAGCTCTTTAAGCAGTCATGTTCTATAACCGATCTTAAGATTTGTGATTGGACTTATCAAATTAATGCTCATTCATTCTTAGTTTGGTATTTTTCCAATCTCATCAAGAATCGATCAATAAAGAAATCAAAATTCATTCCAAAGGAAAATTATACAAGTTATTCGGCAGGAGGGTCTTCCCCAACCTGCTCTTCAGCTACATTTACAACATCCTCTCCCTCCCCTCTCTCAGGCTCTCCCTTACTCCCATCGTCAACTTCTGGGGCAAGCTTCTCCATCCATGAGAAGTCTTCTTCAGGATAGCGCTTCACGAGTTTGGCCAAAAGATCACTATGGGCATTCACATAGGCACCGGCCTCTCTCGCCAGGGCTTTTTCCTCCTTCACTTTGATTTCTTTAGTAAATTGAGCGAGATCGGCAAGCCCGAGCATCTTCAAGTTCCCGCTCCAATTTGGCTATCCTTTCTTCGCAAGACTTCGCCCGATCTTCTAACTTAACAATATGATCATTGGTAGTTGAGAGTTGGGCTTTGGCTGCTGCTGCGTCCTGAACCATTTTCATGATCTCCCGTCCTAAGAGATGAGCCTTCTCTCTGATCACATGCTAGTTTGCAATAGCCTCCAAACCCAAGCTTATCGTCTAAGTCAGAAAATCGTCAATACTATCCTGGGCCATCCTATTCTGATCTTCTTGAAAACAGATGGTAGTGCCTAGGACCTTAGCTAGATCAGGATTGCCCCGAACTGAGCAATTCCTTTCCAGATATTGATGGAGGACCTAAGCACCTTGGGAGAATGTCCTAATGGTTGGTCCAAAAGACCCCCCTCCTGCACTTGAAGAGACCGGAGGAGGTGGAGGTTCAGCCTGTCGAGGTGGAGAAATGATGACCTCTACCTCCAAGATTAGCTGCTCTGGAGGTCAGAATGGAGAGCTCGATACTTCTACCAAGTCCCATCTCAGCGTCTGGGCAGCAGCAGCAGCAGCAACTTCTTTCATCTCTCATACTTTCCGAGTGAGCTCCCTTTTTTGCTTATGGTTTTCCTTTGCAGTCTTGCCTCCCACCATACCTACACAAAGAACAAGTTAGTGAGTTCGCTAAGATTAAGAGACTAAGGATATAGATTATACTGATCCTGGGATTGAGGTCAGAGAGTTGCAGCTCATAGTCCTCATAAGCGATCACTCGCATCATCCACCATTTTAGTTTGGCCTTAACCACATCCAAACATGAATATTTGTGAACGATCACCTGATTCTTTAATTACTTTACCATGGCATTCTCATTTTATTTAGGGCGATCTTCTTCGATGCTTTAAGAACTAAATACTACTAGCTACATAGAATGCCTTCAAAGCCATTGGGATCTTTGCTGCTCAGTATGAAAAACCGATCTTTCTAGTTCTTCAGTGAGGAGGGAAATCGGTGAAGAGCCCACAATTCGACTTAGCTTGGAAAAACCAATATTCGTCATCTTTTCACCGAGCGAGCCTATGTAATTTAGCAAAAACCTTCACCATGGGCTCAAGCTTTTTAGCCCGGCAAAGACCTCTGAAGGCCACCAGGGTCCGCCAAGAGTTCGGATGCACCTAGGCTACACAGACATGGTGGAACTTCAGAAAGGCTTTATAAAATCCATTTAGGGGAAATCAAAGCCTGGCATTTAATTACTCTTCATAAACCATGATGAGGTCAGTTTCATCAAAGAAATGATCAGCTCGAAGATCGTCATGGCATCTAATAAGTTTAAAAGAGTCGATTAGAAGATTGTACCGTTGGCTAATAGACTGGAGATCGACCTCCCCGAGGATTGATGGCAGTTCATCCACATGTAGGTTCTCTTTCCTTGAAGTCGATGCTTGTTTTGGTCTACTCGCTTGATCGGAGACCGGAATAATGGCTGTGACAGGTTCAGGTCGCCCACTGGGTCCAACCGTATGGCTCTCTTCTGAGGTCCATGAAAAGCGAACGGAAGAGGGGCTCACAACTCCTTGACCTTCGGTACTACTCATTTTCAAAGAATAAAAATGAAACTGATCGGAAAAAGATTAAAGCTCTTACCAGAGTATAAATCGATGCCGGAAAACTTTAGAAAATGAGAGAGAGCATCGAAGTCGTTGAGGAAATCTGAAAATGGCATAAATGGATAAATGGCTAGGCCCTTCCTATTTAAATCTGCCTGAGCAATAAATGCTCACAAAGCCCTAAGTGACGCATCGGATAGCGGGATCTGACCGTTTCATGACTCATCAAAAGAAAATTCTAGAAGTATGGTAAAGGGATCGGGAAGTAGGAAAAGATCGAATGCAGAAAGAGTCAAATTAAGAGATCGGAACAAGAGGTCTTAGGTTTACCAACCATAAAAGAGATCGGCTAAACTGAGAAATGACCTATAGAGATCGGAGGGCTTGGCGAATCAAAATCACTTTTAATCATGACCCTCAATTTGTAAGATTTACTCCTTACATTTGGATCTCAAACGGTTAATGCAGCCTAGTACATCTCAATTTACACCGTTGATCACACTTGTAAGGACAGATTTGAAACTCTTAGATCAAAAAGTGAATAACTAATTCGTCAACTTTTGCTCCCAGCCCTTGGATCCATTTTGTAAGGCGGGATTCCTAATTGTTGGATGAATGGATGAAAGGACAGAGATGCTGAACAAAATCCTAACCTTCAATTTTGATTCTCTTTAATTCTAAGACGTATGATCACATCCTTTTATATCCAAACCTTTCATCTCCTCCGGTTGAAATCTTGACCCTCTATTTTTGTGCACCCATTTCCTATAAATACCTGCATGCAATACTATAGAGGTAGTGGTGATTATTAAAGAAGAACCCTGAATTTTTGTTGTAGCTTTATTGTCTTTCAATCAAAAACTCCTAAGGTTTCTAGAGACTTTATAAACGAGTTTTCTAAAGGATCTCATTACTAAAGCTACATGTCTTGCAATCCATATCCTTAACAACCATGCACCATATTGAAAACCCAAGCACAGCCCATTAATAAGATCTCGCTTTCATCACCTTTGGCACCTCAGAGTGACCTTATCATCTCAGCTTTAGTAGCTCCATATTCGCAAGGACATCGGTACCGGTTCGCTCATTAATTCAGCTCTTTACAGGTAAGCATTTAATTTGTCATTCTCAAAGTATCACTAGCCTATGTTCATGACATGAGTATTTTTAAGGTCCTTTGTCATACCGAATCTTCAGAATAAGTTACATCAAATTTTACTTATCTCACAAATATAACCTTTGTTTTTTATTGTGACATTCACGAGTTTTACTTTTATCATTACTTTATTCTTAATTCCCTTCATTGTATTTAGTATGAGAAATGATAGTTCGAGTCACTGATATTCCGTAAGTACCGTGAGGAGTACAGATGGAAGTGACGATATGGAGATTCACGATCTGAACAAAAAGTAATGATTAGGAAAAGTTCAGACAAATTGAGAGGTCGGCTACTTAGACTAGCTCGGAAAAGTAAGGATGAGATCAGGAACTGAGATTAGCTTGGACAAGCAAACTACAAGATAGGAAATCTAAAAGATCTCAGATGAGTCAAAATAAGCTGAGAATACTTCGGACAATAAATCATGAGATCGGAAACTAAGAAAGTTTAGATAATATGAAGAGTGAGAAGTGATGCACACTATGCCTTCATTTTAGTTTTGAAGTAAGGTAAAAAAGAGTTCGGCTCCATGTCCGAAACCTTTAGAATTCACCTTTAACAAATCAGGGGGATCGAGAGGGAGTCCTTTCCTGGAATTCCTATAACTTAACCTTTTATAAAGTGTCCGATACTATATCAGAAAGACTGGGAGAGAGTCATTTCCTGAGTTCTCTTAGCCAAAAGTTCTAAAATATTTTAAGAGATCGAGAGAGAGTCCTTTTCTGAATTTTCTTAGCCAAAGTTCTAATAAGAAATATTTTAAGAGATCGGGAGAGAGTCCTTACCTGAATTCTCTTAGCTAAAGTTCTAAAATATTTTCATTCTAAAATATTTTAAAAAATCAGGAGAGAGTCCTTTCCTGAATTCTCTTAGCCAAAATTCTAATAAAAATATTTTAAGAGATCGGGAGAGAGTCCTTTCCTAAATTCTCTTAGCCAAAATTATAATAAAAATGTTTTAAAAGATCGGGAGAGAGTCCTTTCCTGAATTCTCTTAGCTGAAGTTCTAAAAAAATGTTTTAAAAGATCGGGAGAGAGTCCTTTTCCGAATTCTCTTGGCCAAAGTTCTAATAAAGATGTTTTCTATAAATTAGGGGAGATCGGGAAAGAGTCCTTTCCGTTCTAGCCCCGATACTTTCAATATAAAATTCATCAGATATTCTAAACAATGGGTCTGCAGGAGAGTCCTTCTAAAGAATCCCAAATCTTATATTGAGGCTTGATGGAAAGCCCTCCTCAAGGCTCTCATATTTATATTATTAAGGTAGAGTTCTTCCTTCAGTTCAACTTAATCAAAATATCAAAGTTCCAAAAACATTTAATTATTTTAAGATGAAACGATATGGGCAAAGGTTTCAAGGGTAATTATGCCGATGATGGGACCTTCTGCTTTTAACTAAAAGTCCTCATTAATAAAGAGAATTCTCTAGGTTTTAATTAATACATTCCTTTTGGATTAGAGTCCTAATTAAAAGGAATGAAAATTTATACCCATATCGGTTCTCAAAGTATCCTTTACACACACTGCACCCTCAATTATTTGAATGCCAATGATGAGGTACATAATGTGTGAGCCGAGAGTCCTCCTCACTCGTTATGAATCTTTAGGGACCAAATAACACCTCTTCGAAATTAGAGTCCTAATTCGACGAGGGAGGAACTTAACAAATATATAATAAATTAAACAAACACAACATCAATTCACTGAAGGGTCATCCCATATACTCGTGTTTCTGGGCAATCTAAAATAGTGAAATATCAAATGTTCCTCTCATCAATAATAGGGACCAATATCATAATACTAACCCCAAAATTATCGATCTTAATTTATAAAGAGCACATCGTTAAATCTGTTTGCCCTCATTGAGGGACGAGGTGGGGTGCTTAACACCTTCCTCACACGTACACAGACCCCAAACCTAGAATCTCTATTTTAGAAGTGGTTTTATAAATTTTTATTCTCACAAATGATTTCCTTTAATTTCCCTCAAAATTAAAGTGGCAACTCCTCACTTTTTTCACTCTAGTGAGAATCGTCCGGAGATCGCTAAACCCTTGCGACAATGAGAAATCAAAGAACTCAGAAATAAAAAGATCCCACTAGTGAAAGTCTTGTGGAGACACCACAACATAGAAGAGGCGACATGGGAGAGGGAGGAGACAATGAGACAGTAGTTCCCTCAGCTCTTTACACAAGGTAAATTTTGAGGACAAAATTCTTATTTAGAGGGGAAGAATTGTAACGCCCTCACTTTAGGTAGTCTATATATTCTACTGTTCCGATGACTAATGTCTGTTCAGACAGCTAGAATGTTTGGAACTACACTTAAACTAAGGTGAGGAGATATAAATTGATTGAATAAAGACTAAGAAAAATTAAGAAAAAATAAAAGAAATTAAATGTTAATAAATTAAAGGGGTCGGGACCCCGACGATGGGTGACCTTAATGGGAAGTGACTATGAATACAGTTGCCAACCCCAGACCCACAAGGAACCCTGTGAAATAAATATTTGGGATTAAATTGAAGGTTTTATAAGGATTAAATGACATTAAAAATGTCAAAGAAAATTCAAGAAAATTAAGTTAATCGGTACAGACAATTATAACCCGATAAATATACCGAAGGGTATTTTTGTTATTTCACCCTTAGTATTGAATTTTGACCTAAATGCCAAGTAAAATGAGAGAGATTAAAACACATAAAATAAATTAAAATTGTGAATTTATTGATGGAAGTGAGAGAAGAAAGAAAAAGGAAATGAAAATGGAATTTATTACACAAGCCTTACATCACTATGACCTAAGCATGATGTAAGGGTGAGGACAAAATGACATAATAAAAATTTAATACAATTTACCATAGGATAAATATAAACATAAGAGACAAAATTGACTAAGAAATTAATCTTCTTCCTTGTTCCTTCTAGTGTCTGAACCTCCATGGAAAGAAACTCTTCCATTTTCAAGCTTTTCAAAGCTTGATCTCTCACCCTTCTCACCCCAAAACTCCTAAGAGTTTTCATTAAAACTTGCTTTTACACCTTGAGGAAACTAGTGGTAGCCAAGAAAGAGAGAAATATTGAAGTTTTATAAGCTTGAGAATTTCTTAAACAAGGTTAGTGCAGGATTTATATTACCTCTCTTCTTTAATCATGCTAAGCATATTGAAATGAGTTGGTATGATAAGAAAATTTAAGAAAATGATGAGTATTTGGGAACCCTAAAATTCAGCAGCCTTAGGAAATATGGGATTTTGATGAATTCATAAATATAATTGTGATTAGTGGTGTTGATTAACAAGTAAATATGAGTTGTAGGTTGATTTGCATGTGTTATGCATGAAATTGTGATTTTGAGTTAGGGTTTTTGACCTAACCTTGGAAATTGTTTGTATGACTTGAAATTGATGATACTGAGATGAATTTTTTACTATTAGAAGTGCTATAAATGCCAATCAAAGTTTGGGAGTTGGAAGAAATTGTTATTGGGAGTGTTGAATTTCCATGCAGGGTTTGGGACCTATGAGTCCAATGTGGTTATTGAGCCATAAGTAGAGTTGTGTTGCTCTAATTAGTGTGAGGCTAATTGAAGATGAAACTAGGGTCATAATTCCCCATTTTTCATGAAGAGATCATGCTCAAAAACTGTCCCTAACTTGACCTAAAAATTGCTTGAATCTGGGCAACTATAATCTAGACCTGGGAAAATGACCAAATGAACAGTAAATGTTCAAATGGTCATAACTTACTCCAGAAAGGTCAAAATGACCTGATTCTTGAATCCATGGAAAGCTTAGAATAGTATAACAACTTTAATGCAGAATAGAAACCCAAATTCTGACCATAACCATATCAAATTGATAACAAAAGTTAGCTTGTCAAAACTGCTAGAACCAAAAGTACCCAGAAATTCTAGACTTGAACCTATCCGACTAGTTTTGGCAAAAATGCCATAATTTGGTCTAAAAAATTAAAAATTCAGTGAAACTAAAGCCAAAATCTCTATAAGACTTAAAAATACAACTTTGGTGTTTTGACCAAAACCCAGAACCTAAGGGAACTTGGTCAATTTGCTAGGAAAATTCAGCATGCCAAAACTTGAAATTGAACCAAATAACAACTTGACCCCAGAATAGTGTTTATACCATAACTTTTAGTAGAAAACTCCAATTGGGATGAGCCAAACTGTTATGCAAACCTAAGAAATAGGAATCCAACTTTTATTCAGGGACGTTTCTTAAATTTTGTGTTTAAGAACCCTAAAATGGGAGACAAAGCCACTGACCTAAACCTGGAATCCTGAAGGCACAAGGTATATATGAGTCTAGGCCAGTCAATTGGCTATAACTCATTCTATAAAACTTGAAAAATTGAAAATCTTAATTCTGAGTGATCCTAATACATAGGGTAACAACTACTATGAAGAACATTAAGCTTAAAAGTGGCTGTAACATGCCCAAATAATTAGACAAATTTGGACTCCAGAATCTGCCTGGTTCTGGAACTAGAATGAGGTAATAAACTAGTTTTGGTTATTTGACCATAACTTGAGTTCTAAGACTCCAAATGACATGATTCAAAAAGGAAAACAAAGATAAGACATATAAGAACAACTTCCATGAAGGAAGTGTGGCCAAACAGTGATTACATTTTGATCAATTTGCTAGGTGAATTTAGGACACCAAATCTGGACCTTGAGAAAGGTTCTTAAAATGACTTGTTATACAATATGAAATTAAGCAAAATAATTTGTTGACCACATAACTAAACTAAATTGCCCAATGTATACCTAAACTTATGTATATAGCTTAGATCAATTGGTATACCAATTAGGGACTACAGATAGCAGTATTGCCCATATGAATAATCATTGATAGACAATATATATCTGATATGATTGTTCTATAGGCTTTATGCATGTCCATTGGCCATGGTGCCTGATATAATTTTTGGCTTTAATGCTTGCCCGCTGGCCTTGTGCCTGACATGACAGATATATACATGGTAGACATATGGTTGTCTAACTAGTATACTCCCGTGTATCCAGTCTTTATAGTCTGTTATAGGTTACTTAGGCACTAATAAGAATTTAATAAGATTAAATATGAGAAAAATGAACAGAAAAGATCTGATAAATTTAATTACACCCAAAGTTTAATAAATATGTAAATGACCAAAATTTATGAAATTATACATAGATTAATTATTCTTGAATATTTAATTACTTTTATTTTAAATTATGTACCACTAAGCAATTCGCTTAGCGCGTTGGTTTTTCATCGCGTAGGTACTGAAGACCAGTAGCAGCATTAGCAGCCGCAGCAGTAGTGCTCTGATAGAGAGATTTGACTAGAACTGCCCTAGTGTGAGAGTTACCTCTACAGTCTACATTTTGGTAGGGCCTATGTATTTAGATTTTGTATTTTGTTCATTGTACATAAGAAAAGGATGTAATTATATTTTGATATTGTAAATAAATTATAAATTATTATATATAAATTTTATATGAATGAATGAACGAAAAATATATTTTCTTCAAATTGTATGAGCAGCAATGATATGATATGACATATGGAAATATGAGATAGATATGAAATTGTTTTAACAATTCAATAGTGGAACCCACCAAACGTTAATAAAACAGAGGAGACTCTATTCGGGTCTCCATAATAATAATAAAAAAAAATTCCATAACATGAGTAACATGAATAAATGAAGTTTAAATTAACTACATACATGACAAGATAAGATAGGGTGCTTCAGCACCAAATGTGGCACACCTTGCTCGGCTACATTGTAGTCAAGTAAGGGGCGTCACATGGAAGAAGGATCGGTTCAAATATTGTCACTTCCATGATAACCACAGTCATACCACTAACGAGTGTAGGCAACTCAAGGATGAGATTAAACGGCTAATCAGAGAAGGAAGTTTGAAAAAGTTTGCTAAAGATGATCATCCACAAAATAGGTGGGAAAAGAGTTTGGCAAATAAGGAACCAAACAAAATCAATGAGGAGGAGCTTATAGGCATCATTAATGTCATTGCAAGAGGACCTAATGATTGCAAATCTTGAGGAAAGAGACATGCAGACAATAGTGAAAAGCTGAAAGTCCTCTCACTCGAGAAAGAAGCTTTATGTTCAGAACTGATTACTTTTAGCGTAAAGGAATTTTAGTAGGTAAAATGTCCTCATTCTAATCCTTTGGTGGTGAATATTTTATTGAATAGGTACACTGTGAGGAGAACTCTAGTCGATACTGGCAGCTCAGTTAATCTAATCACTTTTGAAGTATATGAAAAGCTTGATTTGTAAAAGAAGGATCTCACCAAAGTAGCTTACCCATGGGCTGGTTTAGGTGATAAAATGGTTCCAATGGCAAGAACAATCAACCTCATTGTGGGATTAGGCGACAACACTTTCCAAAGAAATATTTATGATAAGTTTATAGTTGTTGATATCCCATTATCTTATAACGTAATATTTGGAAGACCTATTTTAAATAGTAATGGAATTTTGATTAACATCGATTGGCTTTACTTGAAGTTACCTATAATAAAAGGAATTGCTATAGTTTGGGGAAGTAAAAAACTAGCCTAGTAGTGTTACAAGCAGTCTACCAAAGTAGTCACTAGAGCTACTTTTCCTATTAATCTCCTAAAGAATCCAAAGTCCTATATTTTGCAAAAGCCAGCTGATGAGTGGGAGGAAGTGCAATTTTTCATGGGAAAGAAGATCAAGCATCGAATTGCTCTCAAGGGATCAGATAGGGAGGCAATCATCGAGGTTTTGAGGAAATGAGTTAATACCTTCGCTTAGAGTCCAACAAGTTGTTTGCTAGTTTACAACTCTGCAAATGCACAGATCGTTAACAAGTAATAAAGTAGTGAGTAAAATATCATTCCCACGAGGACCATGTTGAGTACTAAACTATAGTGAATCTAAATTAAAAGAAATAAAATCTAAAATAATTAAATAAACTTCAATATTAATTAATAAAAATATTCTAGAGCTAGGGGTTCACACTTCAATCAATTATAAAATCAATCTAATTCATTCAATAAATAGGAGATTATTACTTTTAAAGAAATTAATCTTAAGTTATCTTAAGTCCTCTCTCAAGGCACTTAAGGTATATTTTAATTCACCTAAACCCTACTTTTATAGAGATTAAATTAATTAAAACCCATTATATTCTTTGATTAATTATTAGATCCACATAAAATTTTAGCCTATCTCTATATCAAGAATCCTAAGTTCAAAATCTTGATTTTTCTAATATTAATCTTCACCTTTTAGTCCTTCAATTAATATCTAGATTTAATGCCAAGTGGGTACTAACACATAACATGCATTAAGAATACAAGAGATTAAATCAAAGAACAAATACCCAATATATTAAATAAAATCAAACCAGATTCATAATTAAATTGAGAATGCTACATCCCTAACCCTAGAATAAAGAAACTACTCACAAATGGTGAGTTTTATGATTAAGTTTATAAAATAAAGAAAAGACATAAGAAGAACAACTCACTCATGGTGAGTTTTACAATTAAGTTTATAAAATAAAAAAATGGTGAGTTTTACAATTAAGTTTATAAAATAAAGAAAAGACACGAGAAGAAATAGAATGAAAGAACCTAGATGGAGAATTGCAAACTTGGGCTTTTGGAACTTCAACTGAAAATCTCTTCTAGTAATCTTGCAGATCTTGTTTCTCTTTTGCCTTTCTTTAAGTTAATGTGTACTCTTGAATGTAAATTGACTCCCCCTTTTGATAAAAACTGATTTTTTGTATTTATACCTATTTGTAGATTTTACAACCACCGTAAGTGCATAGATCGCTGACAAGTAATATAGTAATAAGTAGAGTATCATTCCCATGAGGAGTTAAAGACGTAAGTACTAAACTACATAGCAATCTTAACTGTTTAAACTACTGAAAGTTGTGAGAGAGAATTCTAACTAGGATAGAGTGACTATTAAAAGTTAAAGAGAGTAAATTTGAGAGCTTAAGGAGAATTCTAATTATGTGAAAATTTATGAAATTTCAGATTTCATACCTTGACCTTGTTATTGTATTAATCTTGCTTTATCAGTGGAGTGAGTGTTTGTTTCTTTGATAAAAATTAATCCTAACGTATCCTAGATCCTCTCTCAAGGTATCTAAGGTGTATTTCAATTAGAGCTACACCCTACTTTCATTGGTAATTAGTCCTAATAAAAACCTTTTGAGATCTATGATTAATTCTTAGAATTCCACAAAGGTTGTCAGCCTATCTCTAGGTCAGACTCCCTAGGTTCAAAATCTCGATTTTTCAATATTAACCTTCACCTTTTAGTTCATCAATTAGCATCTTAGATCATGACTAGGTGGGTACCAGTACATAGCATGCAATAAGAGCACAAGATATTGAATCAAAGAACAAAACTCAATTCCATTAAATAAAACTCAGTATATATCGATTAAAAGAGTCAAGAATGCTACTTTCTTAATTATAGAATTTAAGGAGTTACTCACTCATAATGAGTTTGACAAACATAATGAAATAAAAATAAAAGCACATGAAAACCAATCTAAAGAATAAGAACAAAAGAACTAAGGGAAGATTCTGCAGCTAGGATCTTGTGGAACTTTGGTTGAGAAGTTTGTCCTTGGAGCTAACACAGTCCTTCTTTAAGATGGCTAGGGTTCCTTAGGAAGGCTTCTTTCAAAACTCTCCCCTTTTGTGTGTGTGTGTCTCCTCCAAAAAGCTCTCTCTAAAAGAACTCCTTTTCATTTTCTGCTGGCTCTTATATATATTGGGCATCCTAGGGTTAAGCTTTTTGAATCCCAAAGGAATTAGAAGTCTAATTAATATGCCAAAATAGGAGTTAGAGTCGTGTTAAAGAAAGATTGCTAAAATATAGTACACGGCCTGGAGCGTGTAAGTTACTAGAGCATGTTGGCTTTCTCTCGGACAGGGGCAGTAAGTTACACGGGCCTTTGGAGGTTTACATGGGTTTGCTTACACAGCTCGTGTACTTGTGAATGTACTGCTTGCTTCTTCAAGCCTTGGCTCCAGAAAGTTGCACGGGTCTTTTAAGCTTACACGGCCCATGTTACACAGCCTGTGTACTTTGGCTTTTCTACACTTCTTCAGGTTTCACCAGGCAGGAAGCTACACAGGTCTGGGTCTGAGTTTACACAACCCGTGTAAGGTGTATTAGCAGCTTGCCTTGCTCCTTAGCTTCTTCCAAGCTCCTTCCTTTGCTCTTATGCCTTAAATTTTCTTTAAAACACCTAAAACATGCAGAAAAATATAAATTTTAGTATGCATTAATGAATTTTATGAAAATTAATGAAATAACTAAATAAGCACGCAATTACCTATCTAAATGCTATGAAATGGTGTACAATTATGCTTAAAAATATCTATATAATACAAGTGTATCAAATACCCCCAAACTCAAACTTTTGCTTGTCCTCAAGCAAATTTAAAACTCTTTTTGAAACACTTTTTAGGAGAAACTTAGAGACAACCAAAATTCCAACTTGCATACAATCGAACTCCTTTCACCATTCATACCAATGTCCCTCCTTCAAGGTATAGAGACTTCAACAGCTGTCTGCTTAGAGCCTCATCTCCTTCATGGAGCTTCAACTAATTATTCCTCTATGTAAGGCTATACTTACTCCTCCAAGTTTGCCTCTATTGAATATGATTGTGGTGAGTTTGATTTAACTCCAACTCTAAAGGCATGTCTCAATTTCCTATCTCTACTAATGTAGCATACACTTTTAAAAGATTAAAAGGTCTTTAAAAGGGTTGTAATGGGGCTAAAAGGATAATAACTAGGTTACCAATAAAAGGTTTTTAGGGAATGCAAATATGAGAATAGCATTTATGCATAATATGCCAACTATACTAAGTTTGTTTCTACTGATTTTGTATGGAGAGGAGGGGCTTTTGGTTTTTATAATGTCAAGCATGCTTCCATGATACTTATCTTGGGACTTCTTCTTTTTCTTTTTCCTTTTTTTTATTTTTTTTATTTATGTCTCTTTTGTCCTCTCCCCCAAAATCATTGCTTTTGCTGGGTTGGAAAGACAAATTTTTATTTAATTTCAGTAGCATACTTGCACTCTTTATTGAGTTTTACACCCTCTTCTCATGTTTTCTTTATACTTAATATACTTTTTACTTATGCATTTAGCTTCCTCAAAAGGGTAGGGTAGGTATTTAGGCTAGGGGCTAGGTAAATAATGAGGGTAAGCAATGAATTCTAAGGGACAAATATAAGCTTTAAGTTGTTTGCAAGGGGTATATATTTTCATTAGGGGTGGTTAAGGCTTAGTGAGGCTATATCAAAGAATGCCTTAATCATCTCTTCATCAAGCATATGCTAGGATTTCGCCTTAATAGGTCCAAGAGATATGTTCTAGAGCTGGTGAGATATTTTCAGGTTTGCTTGTATTTTAAAAAATTTTCTCCTAATTTTACAAGTTCAATGTGATAAATTAATAACTATGAAGGGGTTTAACTAGTTTAACTCCACTTAGGTCAATTGGCCTTTCACAAATAATATATTAAAGCCTTTTTGCCTATCTGGGTATATTCATTCCACAATCCCAGGGAGTTCAATCATTAGCTCATCAAAAGTTTGATTATAACTCTAAGTTAAAAGTCTTTTGAAAAGTTTCAGAATTTGGAAAATTTACAAAAATTTTCTGGATTTTTGATGCACAAGTATAATATAGATATAATTAAGCAATGAAATGCATTGTGTAAATGTATAAATGCATGAGTGCACCCCCAAACTCAGAATTGGCATTGTCCTCAATGGCAAACAGAGTAAGCAAATTATGCAGAAAAGATCATTTATTTAGTAGTAAAGCGAGCAAAACAAAACAAAACAAAAATGGAATAGTCATGGACCTAGATGCCAAAATTAAGTTCAATGTCAGTATAGTATATCAAAAAGAAAAGCTTGTATATGGTCCTATTGACTAAAAAGTCTCGGAAGGAGAGGAATGGTCGTCTGTGTCATGGTGCTCTAACATCATGTCCAATTTATTGTGGGCCTCTTGGAGACTTTCTTCGACTAAGCATAGCCAATCCTCAAAGGTGGTCTCTAATGCCTGCATCTGAGTGTCAATGGCAGTTTCCATCCTCTAAAGGAAGGCAAGAACGGGCTCAGCAAGGGGTTTTGTGTAAGGAGGAACTCTGGCTGGGGATCCTAGCAAGATGGGGTCTATTTCCTCCTATTGCTATTGCTGCGATTCTGCGCTAGAAGATTTGCCTCTTTCTCTTCCACCTAGTACTGCTTGGGGAATGGCATCCCCTCAGCATCTATCAAAAGGCACTGATTTCCTACTACCCTAGTTATCCCTATGAAGACGCAGATAGTCTGATCAATCCTAGAGGCACCAGCGATGGGGCACAAACGGACATTGGTAGGCACAAATTCAAAGTGGACAGCGATGGCAGTGATCAGGCCTTCTACAATAATATTGCCAGTTGCTTGGTGGGATATCCAGTAAAAGTGGTTGCAAAGGAAGTAACGGGTGCTGCAATGCTGGCCAGTCACCATGCACCATAGGAAGAATAGTTCATTAGCATTTACCATGCGTAAACTATCACTTCATCCCATGATGGTGTGGGCAGCGAATCGGTGCATATAGCGCAGGGCAGGGCTTGCTAATCCACTAGATTTCGATCTGCTGGAATTGTAAATTTTCAAATTTGGTGCCATGGTTCTCCAGAACTCAACACTGTTATATATCATTCTGTTTTACGGGATTTCCTGGTGTCCCAAACTATCAAAACCAAAGATTCCATTGAATTCATCCATGTTCAAGACACAGTCGACCCCTAGGAGGTGGAAAGTGATCCTCCCCCTATCACCTTTATCAGTCACCCAAAAGGTGGCTTGGAAACTTCACAGGAACTCCAAGGTGGTGTCCTTATAAGGGGGTAGCAGATTTGGGCAAAGCGAGTCCACCCTATGCTGTCAAGGATTATGTCGACCTTTGCTTTCAGCCCCAATCTCTCCAATAGGGCAGTATCCATATACTTTGTAGATGAAATCTTGTGGTTATCGAGCCTCGGGCATTAATCTCAGTGCTCGGTGTTTCGAAAGAGCCAAGCAATGGAGAATTCTAGTGCTGGTGGTCATTGGGGTTGTAGAGGCTATGTTTTTGGCTCTTGTGGTGGTGCTTGGCAAGTTCTTGGGTGTTGGGGTGGAGGTTGAGAGGGAGGGGATGGAGAATCATATCCCCCTCAAGATAAGGAACTGATTTGACCTGCAGCTCTCTTGGTTGGTGCCATAGGAAAGGAAAGGATGAAGAGATTTTTAGGGTTTGGAGAGGGGAATCAAGATTAGAGGGGAAACTTGTGAGGAAATCTTTAGAAAGAGGGGGTATTTGTAGGAGTGGAAGGGGTAGGTAATCATTAAAGGTCATTTAAAGGGGTGGAGGTGGCATTTGGAATTGCTTTCCGACCTCTTCAGTGCACAATCTGTGACATTTCACATAGGTCCGTGTATCACTACATGACCCGACCTGTGTAACCTTCTGTCTTGCTTGTTCTTTTTCTTGGCAAGTACATGAGTCGTGTACTGTTACACGGGGTGACCCGTGTAACTTTTTGCCAAAAAAATTCATTTATTTCCTATTGTACACGGGGTCGTGCACTGAGGAACAAGGCCTGTGTAAGTTTCTGGCCTTGGTTGTCCCAACCCTACTTTTTTTATTCTTTGGTTACACAGCCCATGTATCTTCACATGGGGTGACCCGTGTAACTTTCTGGAGTCCCTATTTCTATGAGTTTTCTTAGTCCAGAATGTTACACAGGGCGTGTAGAATTACACGACCTGGCTAGTGTAACTTTTTGGATAAATATTTTTTTTGCTCTTCAAGGGTAGTTTCTTCTCCAAAAGGTTATGCTAACTTATTTTATGTGAAAGAATTGAATGCAATTAGGAGTTAGCAACAGAATACTACGCTGTGTTGTGGTTTTCCTCTCTTATGTGGATTAGACTCGATGATCCCCCCTCCTTTTTTGTGTTCCTCGTATCCTTTCTGCAGTGTGAAGAGTGGGGTGCCTACAAAATGAGAAATAACGTAAAGAAAAGAAAATTAAAGTATATAAAAGAAGTATAAAATCTTAGGTTACCTCCCAAGTAGCGCTTGTTTATGGTCATTAGCTCGACTGTCTTTCATCTTTTAATATTAAATTGGAGGATTGCTGAAGGATTGTGTGAATCCTTTCTCAATTATATCTCCTAAGAAATATTGCTTCAATCTCTGCCCATTAACCTTGAAGGCACCAGATATTTCGCTCCATATTTCTACTACTCCATGGAGGAAGATTTTAATGACTTTGAAGGGTCCGGACCAGCTTAACTACAGCTTTCCTGGGAAGAGCTTTAGCCTTGAGTTGAACAGTAGGACAAGGTCTCCTTCATTGATTTCTTTCTTAATTATGCACCTGTCATGCCATCTTTTGGTTCTGTCTTTAAAGATTTTGGCATTTTTGTAGGTGTCTTACCTAATTTCTTCCTGTTCATTGAGCTATAGTAGTCTTTGTTCTCTAGCAGATTTCAAGTCAAAATTCAGGGTTTGAATTGGCCAATAAGCTTTGTATTCAAGCTCAACTAAGAGGTGGCATGATTTCCCATAAACCAAGTGAAAGGGGGTTATTCTAATGGGAGTCTTGTATGCAGTGCAGTAGGCCCATAATGCATTATCTAATTTTAAAGACCAATCCTTCCTTAAGCAATTGACTATTTTCTCAAAGATTTGCTTTAGTTCCCTATTTGAAACTTCCACTTGACCACTGGTTTGAGGGTGATAAGGTGTTGCCACTTTATGAGTCACTCCATACTTCTTTAGTAATGTCTTAAATTGCTAGTTTCAGAAGTGACTTCCTCCATCACTGATGATTGCTCTTGGGGTGCCACATCTTGTGAAGATATACCTTTTGAGGAATTTGATTACCACTTTGGCATCGTTTGTTGGCGTGGCTATTGCTTGTATCCATTTTGATACATATTCAACACCAATCAGAATATACTTGTTTCCAAATGAAGATGGGAATGGACCCATGAAGTCTATTCCCCATATATCAAACAGCTCTATTTCAAGTATACCGTGCAGTGGCATTTCATTCCTCATCAATTAGTATTTGAGATCATGACTAAGTGGGTACGAACACATAGCATGCAATAAGAGCACAAGATATCGAATCAAAGAACAAAACTCAATTCCATTAAATAAAACTCAGTATATATCCATAACAAAAGTCAAGAATGCTACTTTCTTAATTCCAGAATTTAAGGAGTTACTCACTCATGGTGAGTTTGAAAAACATAATGAAATAAAAATAAAAGCACATGAAAAATAATATGAAGAATAAGAACAAAAGAATAGAGGGAAGATTCTGCAGCTGGGATCTTGTGAAACTTTGGTTGAGAAGTCTGCCTTGGAGCTGATGTAGTCCTTCTTCAAGACGGCTAGGGTTCCTCAGGAAGGCTTCTTTCAAAACTATCCCCTTTTGTGTGTGTGTGTCTCCTCTAAAATGCTCTCTCTAAAAGAACTCCTTTTTGTTTTCTACTGGCTCTTATTTATATTGGGCATCCTAGGGTTAAGCTTTTTGAATCCCAAAGGCATTAAAACTCTAATTAGTATGCCAAAATAAGAGTTGGATTCATATTAAAGAAGGATTGTTGAAATGTAGTACACAGCCCATGTGTCACTACAAGGCTTGGGGCATGTAAGTTACTAGAGCATGTTGGCTTCCTCTCCGACAAGGGCAGTAAGTTACACGGGCCTTTAGAGGTTTACACGGGCCTTTAGAGGTTTACACGGGTCTCCTTACACGGCTCATGTACTTGTGAATGTACTGTTTTCTTCTTCAAGCCTTAGCACTAGAAAGTTACATAGGTCTCTTAGACTCACATGGCACATGTACTTTGGTTTTTCTACTCTTCTTCAAGTTTTACCAAGCAAAAAGTTACACGGGTCTGGTCTGAGTTTACACTACACGTGTAAGGTGCATCAGTAGCTTGCCTTGCTCCTTAGGTTCTTCCAAGCTCCTTCCTTTGCTCCTATGCCTTAAATTTTCTTCAGAACACCTAAAACATGTAGAAAATATAGATTTTAGTATGCATTAATGAATTTTATAAAAACTAATGAAATAACCAAATAAGCATGCAATTACCTATCTAAATGTTATAAAATGGTGTATAATTATGCTTAAAAACATCTATATAATATAAGAGTATCAATATCTAATGAAAAACCATTATTTCAAAGTTCAAATACGCTTAGAAGTCCTTTGGAAGGAGTGAGAAAGAAAAAAAGTCAAATTAGAATTCTACAAGGAGTTATTACACGAGGCTGTGTAATTATTGCATAGGGTTGTGTAATGTTACATGGGGTATCCCATATAACTCTCTAGACCTTGAATTTTTGTAGTTTTTGGGGCTTAGAAGGTTACATGAGGCTATGTAATTTTTACACAGGGCTATGTAACTAATTACACAGGCGTGTAATTTAAATGGCCCCAAAATTGCATTTTAAAGCTTTAACTCTTTTCCAATTTCATCCATGCTTTCTCGAATCATCGAAACATACCTAATAAAGTCCAAAAAAAAAGGGATTAGATGAATTTAACATAGAATTTGAAAAAAAAAAAAACTAAAATCACTTGAAAATTAACATAAAAGCTTGAAAATAATCATAAAAGTAATATAATACTAACAAAATGCAATGAACATTAACGCTAAGTGTCTAGATAATTTGATTTCATTATAAGTAAAGGGAGTTTATCCCTCTTTGATGATGCATAGTTTGAATGTGGACCCAACCTTCAAGCCAGTTAAACAAAAGAAGAGGTGGATCGCCCACAATAGGCAATAGGTGGTCACGGATGAAGTAAGCAAGTTGTTAAAAGCTAGGTTGATTAGAGAGGTCAAGTGCCTAACTTGGGTGGCTAATGTGGTGTGGGTAAATAAGGCTAACAATAAGTGGCAAATGTGCATTGACTTTATCGATCTAAATCGAGCTTGTCCTAAGGATCATTATCCTCTACCCATGATAGATTAGTTAGTGGACGCAACTATCGAACATTCTATTTGTTCCCTAGTAGACGCTATTTCAAGGTATCACCAGATTAAGATGGATCCAAATGATGAGGAGAAGACTACTTTTATCACCAATTCAAGGGTATATTGCTATAAGGTAATGCCATTCGAGTTAAAAAATGCAAGAGCCACTTATCAGCATTTGGTGAACAAAATGTTTAAAGGATTGATCGAAAGAACAGTGGAAGTGTATGTGGATGATATGATCATTAAAAGTAGAAGAATGAAGGACCATGTAAAAGATATCGCAGAAGCTTTTTACATTTTGGACAAAGTGGGTATGAAGTTAAATCTAGAAAAATGAACATTAGGTTAAGGATGGCAAGTTTTGGGGAGGGATCGAGGCGAACCCAAAAAAGATTAAGGCTATTATGGACATGAAATCACCACAAAACATTATGAAATTTTAGAAGTTAAATGGTTAGGTGACTGCTCTAGGGCGTTCATGTCTTGTTCGGCTCAAAAATGTTTACCTTTCTATAAAGCTCTAAAAGCAAGGAGGTGCTTTAAGTGGGTGATAATTGCCAAGTGGCTTTCAATGAACTAAAAAATGTTCTTACTAACCCACCTCTTTTGGACTCACCCAAGCCAGGTAAAGTCTTATTTTTATATCTTGCAATTATTCAAGAAATAGTTAGTTTGGTTTTGGTTTGGGAAGAAGATGGTGATTAAAGACCAATTTATTACACTAGCTAGGTGTTGAAAGCTACGGAGCTTAATTATCCAGCGTTGGAGAAGCTTACTTTTTTGGTATTATCGGCAGCAACCAAGTTAAGACCATCTTTTGAGTCACACACTATTGAAGTCCAAACCAATTGCCCATTACAGAAGATATCACATCACCCAGAGACATTGGGTTGTTTAGCCATATGGTCAGTGATATTGGGCGCTTATGATATTAGATATATCCCTAGAACAACACTCAAGGCTCAATAGCTAGCAGATTTCATTGCAAAAATGAAACCATCGATGCAGGAAAAGCAAGAAGTGAGAGAAAAGTGGAATGCTTAAGTCAATGGAGCCATGGGATTGGTAGGAGTAGGGATCGACATTGTGCTAGAAGGACCTTATAACATCAAGCTTTGATATGCAGCTTGGTTAATTTTCCAAACTATTAATAACATGGTAGAATATGAGGCATTTCTTATAGCACTTCGAATCATAAAGAAGGTAAGAATTCCAAACATTACCATTTTCTATGACTCATAATTGATTATTAATCAATATTAGGGTAATTTTTAAATCAAAGATCCAAATATGGCAAAATATAAAGTGAGGATTCAAAAGTATATACAGGAAATCTGATCTAATTCAAGCAAGGTGACCATCCTATAAGTCCTAAGATCGAAAAATGGTGAAGCTAATGCATTGGCTAAAATGGCAACCTCAGTTGAGTAGCACTTAGCCTAGCCAATACCTTTGGAAGAATCACTTTTCCAACTATTGATCAAGAGGAAGTACTGCCAATTGATATCGAAACCACTCGGATGAATGAGCAGAAGCATGAAAATTATTAGATTAGAACATTGAATTCAAAAATTTTCTTCTAGGGTCTTATGCATCACGTAAGATTCATTTTTTACCTATTGATTTTAATGTTCAATTGCATATTAAAATACTTTTAATATGTATTTGGATCTACATTTGCCATTTAAGATTTTAGAATTAACAAATTAATTCATTAGAACCCTAGATTAATTCAAGAACATGTGCACTAACCTTTTGATGCACTGTAGATGTGTTTGGTACCTTTGGGCAGCACCTAGGACCCCAAATGTTGTCCCTCTAGTTTTTCCACACCAAGATCACCAATGGCAGCCCCTTGAACAGCTTCTAAAGCCTTGCTAACCAATTAGAAAATAGGGATTTGCCTTTAGAGAGGTTATAGATATATATTGGACACTAGAAACAATTTCTAGCAATTTTAATTCAAGAGAATATGGGCAACTCTCTTTGAATTGATGAGAGATGAAGAAGAAGAGAGGATGAAAGGCTTAGAGGTGGCGGCACATATGAGAGAATAATCAGATTGTATTTCATTCTTTCATAACATCACATTATATAATTAGGTCATCACTTAAAACCCTTGCCACATGTCATCTTCTGATTGCACCTTATTTTTAATTGACCTAATCACATGAAGCCAAGTGTCAAAGCTAGGTTTAATCTTGACTTTGATCATCTTACATGATTAGAAGACAAATGGCAAGCTTATATGGTGCCATGTGTCACCATCTCATGGTGCCATGTGTCACCATCTCATGGTGCCACATGTCACCCTGTGAAAATGACCAAATTACCCTTGTGTTGTAATTTTGAGTTCTCAACCCAAAATAATTATTTCTCCACTTCTACTCAATTTATATCAAATATAAATTAATTAATTAATCTCTATTAATTAATTTCTCATTATTAAATTCATATTTAAACACTTTAAATATAAATTTAACTTATACTATACATCCAATAACCTAGATTTGGTTTCAAGCCATGCTAGGGACTTTGCAATCTAATTACAAACCAAACCTATTTAATTAATCAATTCAACTCTTTAACTAATTAATTAAATCTCTTTTAACTTGGTGATTACTTGTGTATGTGTGTGACTCACTAGGCTCATCACTAATTGGCAACGAGATATGATATTAACTCTTAATATCATTAGAACCCTTTCTTACCATAAATAATATCTCTAAATCATTTTAGGCACCTCATAAACCATGGTTAACACCTAGCATAGCATGCCATGGCCACCCAATTAGTAATAAGGAATACCTTAAATGAACCTTTAATCATATGTTACCATGCACTAGAATCTCTCTGTTATAAAATCCCAATTCAAGCTAGAGTCATGGCTTATGTCAAACTCCATTTGCTATGAATATTATGTTCTCTTTTAATTCCAATTCTTGATTAAAAACATTTTCTCATTAGAAACTCTTTTCTGATTAAATCTATCTGTCCTAACCAGGAACTTAAAACATCAAGAACAATTAAATGAACATAGGATTTTATCCCTATTTACTTAGGGTAATAGATTCCATCTTGATCAACACCTACCTCCATATATAACTAGTAGGAGCCAACACATGCCCATATACCCATACACAGTACAAGTATGAAAGTAGTATCAAACTCAAACTACCTATATACAAGATAACTGTGCTATCTCAGGTCTAAAAATTATATGCACTGATATGATTTATGACAATGCATTGACAAGAGTAAACTCCATGTGTTTGTCATAAATGTCACTAGTTCAGCCTACTTATCATGCAAAAGTGCCTATCATGTTTATTATATGGCATGAGACTCACCATTCCATCTTATTTACATCTCATATAAATGACTTGGGAACAAACATAATTACAATCTTTCTGGATAAGTCATGTCCTTATTGTGAAGTATCCTCGATTGTGAACCAATTTATGATACTTTGTGCTAAAAATATTGTCACTCATATTCTTAACAACTTAAGAATAGAATTTCTAACAAAATATCAATGGACCTTTTCTATTACACATAAATATATTATGTAAACAAAAAAGTGAAAATGCCTTTTATTAATAAAACATGTACAAGATACATACTAAATGATATGCTCTAAGGCATACTACTAACATTGGATGGCCCCAATCTTTTGTTATCTTAACAAAGGCATATTGTTGGATGATACTCTTAAAGTAAAGAAGATAGTGCAAAAGTCTTCAGGTTATGGTATCTTAAATGGATGGCTTTACAGAAGGTCCTTTTTGTGACCTTGGTTGAAATGTATAACTCCTAAGGAAGGGAAGTTGATCTTGATTGATATTCATGAAGGTCCGTGCGATAGTCATAAGGGTACTCAGACCATCACCAAAAAAGGCTCTTAGATAAGGATATTTTTGGCCTTTAGTGGTGGATGATGCAAAGGAATTAGTTTAAAGATGTAGTAATTGTGTTCGGAACACAATTTTATTCCTCGCATTCCAGCTAAGAGATTATTTGCTATCGAAAGTCTATGACCATTTTATGATTGGGAATTGACATCCTTGGTCCATTTCCTAAAGCTTCAGGGTCTAAACAATACATCATTATAGCCATTGATGATTTCACTAAATGGGCCAAGGTAGAAGCTACATAGCTTATCACCACTGATAAGGTGATCGCCTTCATCAGGCAAAGCATTTTTTGCAAATTTGGCATTCCTAAAGTAATTATTATTGATAACGGCACTCAATTCAGAAGTTGTAAGTTTAGGTCTTTCTGCTCAGAGTAGGGCATTGATTTTCAGTTTACCTCCACT
The DNA here is from genome assembly GCF_030052815.1 of Hevea brasiliensis. Taxonomy (NCBI): domain Eukaryota; kingdom Viridiplantae; phylum Streptophyta; class Magnoliopsida; order Malpighiales; family Euphorbiaceae; genus Hevea; species Hevea brasiliensis. Next base: position 30,258,704 of record NC_079506.1, read on the forward strand.
TGTCATCCTCAAACCAATGGGATGGCAGAAGACTTGACAAGGCCAAAGAAAGGTGGCTAGATGAATTGCCACACATATTGTGGGCATACCAAACTACTCCTAGGACAGCAACAGGAGAAACACCATTCTCTTTTGAATATGATTTAGAAGCCAGTATTCCTATAGAAATTACTATGCGTAGTGCTTAGACTATGAATCCTAAGGTAACAGCAAATAAGGATGACCTCCCGTTCAAGTTAGACTAAGCTGAAATCTTTTGGGAACATGCCTACATTTGAATGGCCAAATATAGATAAAAGGTGACGTGAATGTACAATCAAAATGTGAAACACTGATCTTTCATAGTTGGAGATTTGGTGATGAAAATAGCAGATGTCTCAGGAGGAGTAACTGGGGTTGGCAAGCTCGGCAGCAATTAGGAAAGTCCTTACTTTCAGTTTACCTCCACTTGTCATCCTCAAACCATTTGATGGGATGCAGAAGTCACTAATCATACCATTTTGAATGGTTTGAATAAAAGACTTGACAAGGCCAAAGAAAGGTGGCTAGATTAATTGCCACACATATTATGGGCATACCAAACTACTCCTAGGACAGCAACAGGAGAAACACCATTCTCTTTGGCATATGATTCAGAAGCTATTATTCTTGTTGAAATTACTATGCTTAGTGCTTAGACTGTGAATCCTGAGGTAACAGCAAATAAGGATGACCTCCCGTTCAACCTAGACTAAGCTGAAATCTTTCGGGAACATGCCTACATTTGAATGGCCAAATATAGATAAAAGGTGGCTCGAATGTACAATCAAAATGTGAAACACTGATCTTTCATAGTTGGAGATTTGGTGATGAAAAGAGCAGATGTCTTAGGAGGAGTAACTGGGGTCGGCAAGCTCGGCAGCAATTGAGAAAGTCCTTACTTGTATCCAAAGTGATCTGCCCTAGATCTTAGAAGATTGCCTACCCTAGTGGTGGTGATCTTCCACAGGCATGGAATATTTGTAACCTATACAAATGTTATCAATAAAGAATTATGTCTCTTATAATAATGACTATTTACTAAGGCAATCTCTCACCCACATAAGAGCCTAAAAAGGCCTTAAGGCGACTTCTCGCCCAATTAATGCCTCAAGAAGGCCCTAAGGCAATCTCTCACTTACTGAAGAGCCCTTAAAAGGCCTTAAGGTGACTTATCACCTAATTAATGCCTCAAGAAAGTCCTAAGGCAATCTCTCGCCCATCAAATAGCTCTAAAGAAGCCTTAAAGCGACTTTTCACCTAGTTACCACCTCAAGAAGCCCTAAGGCAATCTGTTGCCCACTGAAGAGCCCTAAAGAGGCTTTAAGGCAACTTTTTGCTCAATTAACGCCTCAAGGAGGTACTAAAGTGGTCTCTTATGCCCTTGAAGTTCTAAAAGAGTATCTAGGTGAGACATTTTCTCATTCACTCGATTTCTTAAATAACCCTACTTTGATGAACATTCAGAAGTTTTCTCAAAATTATAAAGTAGTGTTTTATTTTATTGGAAATCAGATTTTTATGCAAGATTAGCTTTACAAAATAAATAAAAATAAAAGAAATCAGAGAATAATAAGAGTAAATACCATTAAATTAAAAAAAAAAAGCAAAAATAAAAATTGAGTCCAAAAAAAAATAGAGTTTGGAAAAGAAAGCATTTTATTTATTTGAAAGATAAAGAAGTTATAATGTTAATTCTCAGGGTGATCAGTCCTAACATGATCAGATGCTAAAGGGTTTTGGGAACTCGTACCCCCCTCTCCACCTTCACCCTCACTCATTTTAAGGGCCAGTTCATCCATCCAAGAAAAATCCTTATTAGGAAATCTCTTTACAAGCTCTTTCATAAGATCGCCATGCGCGTCTACATATGCCGTGGCCACTCTTTCATTTGCTTCAGCTTCTACAGCTTGAAGGCATTTTTCTAGTTTGATAACTTTTGCTATTTCTACTTCTAGAGCAGCCTTTGTTTGCTCTTAGTTCTTTTTAAAGCTTGGTAATCATACTTCTGAAGACTTAGCATTGGCTGAGAGTGTCTCTAGTTGAGCAGTTTGACTTGTAAGGTGAGTTTTCAGGGCAAGGTTCTCTTAACATATTTTGTTATAGTTGCCATTAAAGTGGCATAGTTTCTTTTGGATCATTTGATCGGTGGTAGTAGCTTCTAGCTTTAGACAGGTAGAATAGAGTGAGAGGTCATCCAGGCTCTCAGGGTCCAGCCGTTTCTGATCTTTGGGAAGGTAGATAGCAGCACTAACTGCTTGGGCAAAATCTTTATTATGCTTCACTGTCCTACTCTCTCAAATGGATTGAGCCTGAACTTGAGACCCAAGTGAAGTCAGTATGGTTCCCCTAAGCATTGGACCAAAAGAAGTTGAAAGAGCTACACTCTTTGTTGAATGGGTTAGCCCAGGTGGTGATCTTGCAACTGAAGGAGCGATTGGAATCTCAGGAGGGGCTGGGGTATTGGTTTTTGATTTCTTGGTAGGGTCAGTATAGTTCAGCTCTGCTGCTCTTTTCTTCTTTAGCTCCTTAATAATTCAGGCAGTCTCTTATTTCTTTTTCCTTGTCATATATGCAAAAAAAGAATAGTCAGTAAGTACCAGAGTTTGAAGGGTAAGGAAGTAGCTCGATACCATTTAACAAGCCAAAGTCAACCATCTCCAGTGGAGTATCTATTTTAGCAATATATGTACTAAACCACCAATTCAGTTTGGCCTTCACTACTTCAACTACTTTAAACCGCTCTCTTTTTCTTCGCTTTTTTAATTTGGCTACTGATATATCTTCTGAAATGTTGAGACTTAGAGTCCTCTTGGTTTTGCCATCTTAATAGTTCCAATTCGAAGGGATCCCTTCCTAGCCGTTTCTCTCTCTATAGTGAAAAATGAAGAATTTCCCTTTCCATTTTTTTAGTGACGAAGACAGTCTGTAAATAGTTGATAGTTTGGTTAAGCTTGAAAGAACCAAAACTCGCCATTCTTTTTAGCTTCATTTTTTTTATGTTCCCAGGCAATATACGCTAAAGAACACTTTTTCTGTAGCCAATAGATGCTTGACTCGCACATTACTTAGAAGCCCACTAGTAAGCGCTAGGAGTTCATGTGAAGTTGGGTAATTGATAATTGATAGTGTTGCAAGACTTTGATATAATAATTATCTAGGGGAAATCTTAGTCTGGCTTTTAGTTATTCTTTATAGATAATGATTCGATCCCCCCCTTCAAAGTGGTGATCGGCTCGTAAATTGTCTGCACAGGCTTCTGCTTCATACAATTGTTTGGGAATATAGTACTTGGACATGAGGTTAGACAGTTCGATCGAGTCAATTTTGGAAGAAATTTCATCTATGCTGAGAAGTTTGGCAGCAGTTTTCTTTGTCTTTCTCTTTAGCTTCTTGGTAGGCATTTTACCTTTGTGGCTAGGTTTTGCAACTTTGCCACCTTCAATAACACTGGCCATCCTTTTTGTGCTTGCTAGTGACACATTTTTGGATGTCCCCACCACTGTGCCGTCGAAAGAATCATTTGAAAATTCTATTAAAGTGGTTTTGGGAGTTTCTTGGCTATCCCTTCCACTCATTTTTTAAAAGCAAAAATAGACAAAAGAATAAAACAAATAGAAAAGAGGGTTGTTACTTGTCATCGAAGGTTCACTAATCCTTCATCATAAATATTTTGAAGGCAGAAGGAATATAGAGATGAAAGTTAGTATGCGTAAGAGTAGAGACAAAATAACTTTTTCTGTAAACATGTTATAGGGGTAAAGGGAAAATCTTAAAATTTGAATCGACTACCAAAACACTTATCTCGAATGCCAAAAAAGGCACTGGCTTTTTAACTCTTGAGGAATAGTTATCCATTGCCATTATGATAGTTATGATAAAGCAGCACGATATTTCAAGTACGGTGCAACTATTAGATCAAACCTAAAGATTCGGATTATGGCGAGGGGGGGGGGGGGAGACTAATGATAGAGAATGACCTAAATTCAGAATTAAAAGGCAAGTAATTCGGATCCTTGAGTTTGAAAACGGACTGACTATCTAAGATAAAGTGGTCAATTAAGAAACATAGTGTTTGGATAGGTCATAAATTTTTGGACTGGTCACAAGGTGTTTAGACAAAAGAATTGTTCAAATAAAGGATAGATGTTAGGTACTATTGGAAAAGTGTTCAGACAAAGATGAATGATCAAGATCAGTTACATGCTAAAAGTATGTCCTATATTTTTCGCCGGGAATATAGGATATATTAGGTGGCACCAATGTGAAATACGAAGAAAAATGAGCTAATATGAGTTGGTGAAATTCCAATTAGAATGGAAAAGGTATCATCCTTCACTCTACAAATATGACTCACAACAATGCTCAAGGTACGCTATTCTATTCCTCTTTCATTGTTTGTTGGTATTTGCTCTCCCTTTGGCATTTACTAACTGGAGCGTCAGAGAGGGCTTGTCTAGGCCATTGACCTCACCTTTTTCTATTGTGACAAGCAGTGCTCCAATCATTCACCAACCCCAAAATCTTAGGCAACATCAGATACCCATCTAAACTGTCACACCTTACCCCTCTGTAAGGCATAACATGATCCCTTAGAATATTTAATGAACTACCGAACTTCACCTACCGATAACTCATTAAGCACCCTACAAGGGATTTTAAAATAATTTCTTACTTTTGGTAAGTGGTGAGCATTTCTAATAAGTATTTAAAACATGTACTTAAGTGAAAAGCTAGTTGGAAATTTTGGCCCATTTTATTTTTTCGCAAATTTTATAAAAATTTTGACAGAGTTTCCTCTGTATTTTGAGAAAACCGTTCTTCAATTACCTGTAAAAAGCACTTCTAAAAATATTTCTCAACCACAACTTCAATTTCACAATCAAACTCTATCAATTTCAACAATTCCACAATCATTTCATTTGAGACAAAACAATTTATATACATCCTTACAAAATTCACATCAAAAGAAATACAAACTAAATTTTATTACAAACTTCATATAAATTTTGTACAAGCTGCTCAAGACCCATTTACATGTCCATACATTTATATGCAATACATACATCAAAATAAATATTTACAGGCAGGGTATAAATTATACCCGAAGACTTCAAGACGATGGCTCCTCACACCTCACCAGCTCAGTCTGCTGCTCTTCTATTCTCTGTATCTGCGATAGCAATAGAAGCTATCACTGAGTACTAGGACTCAGTGGTACACAACATACTAAAATAATCTTTATGCAAAAATAAAATCACGTTTATTCAAAAATTTGACTAAACATGAGCATTAAACACAAAACATGAATTATGAGATTTTAATGAAAACCAAGTTCATTTCAAAGTATCAAAACACATTTCATAAAACCCACAGTTAGATCATGCCATTCGAAACCAATAGAATCTCAATAGCCAGAGGCTAGCTAGCTCAAATATATGGATATCCATTCACATCCTCTTCTACTGGCACACCTCAACACTTCTCCAGAGAAGGAATCAAAATTCGAAACTAATTACCCCCACTAGTCGTGCTAGTGAGGTGTTCAAATATATGGTCATGACACTGTGGTTTCAAAACTTATCTTAACAATTTGCTAAACTTTGTCATTTCAAATATACACAATAACTTTCACAATTTAAATCAAACATCATAAATAAGGTCACAATAAACTTTTAACAATTCAAAGCAAAAGTAAAATGCATATTTCATTCACTTTATCAATGAATTTTAAAGCATAGTGATGTTGTGCACAAACCTCAAATGAGTCGCCTTTTGGCCTTAACTCGACTCCTCGGGTTCTGTCCCGATATTCTTTTCCACTGAAACACACAATTTTATAGTATTTCAGTACCATAATTTAACATAAATCCAAAAATAAATTTAACTTCACTTATACCTAGCTCTAACATGCTAATTTCGACGTTCTTGAAATTTTGTATTTCGGATTACTATTCACTGCACTATTCAAGTCAAATAGTTGACTTTCTAAGGCTTAATAGGTATGGGAACTCCAACTTCACCCACATACCACATTTTGGTCATTAAACTTATTGGTTTTGGTCGTTTTCTCAAAGCTTAGGTCATTTTGGCAAAATTGCCAATTTTCGGTTTTGGAGTTCTAAGTTGCACTATTCCATTGGTCAATCTACTGTTAGAATTTGACAAAACTTCCTTCATAGAAAATGTTCCTTATTGTCTTAAGTGTATTCTCATTTTTGGATCACCTCAATCGGAGTTTTTTAGCTCAAGTTATGGCCAAAATAAAATTACTGTTCACGTGCACTGTTCATGCTGAGATTTTGGGTTCTGGCAGATTTTGATCCAACTTTGGTCAGTAATTTGATTAAGTTAAGTTCATAATTTGGTCTAAATTTCTTCATGTGAAATGTTCTACTATGTCTTAGGTTTCCATCGGTTCAAGAATCGCCTAAATCGGAGTTTTGTAGAGAGAGTTATAACCCTTCAAACATTACTGCTCAATAGAAATTCTGCAGAGTTGCAGGTTTGATAACTCAACTTTGCTTAATAATTTGAATGGGTTAATGGCATAATTTGGGGTGGTGTTCTTCATAACAGTTTTAGATCTATACCTTATCTAATTACTGGTAAAATTTCAGGTCAATTTGACCTTCCTAGCTCGAGTTATGACCAAATGAACAGTTACTGTTTATTTGGTCAGTTTGGTGCAGTGGCAGCCTGCTCTCATTTCACTTTGGTCAATTTGTTCACCCAGTTTTGGTCAGTTTTTGGGCATGGTTCCTCAATGAAAATTGTGCTCTTTTATTTCTATTTTCATCCCCAATTTGTGGCATATCAATTGGACTTGCAAAATTTGAGTTTTGGTCCTTCAAAGTGGGCTTGGTCATGCTGCCAGCAGCATGACCATTTACCCTACGAATTTGACTTCCATTCTAACAATTCCCACACATCTCCTTTGGTCATTATTGATCATTTTTCTCTTCACAATAGGTCAAAGTCATCATTTATGCATTTCTCCAAAATTTGCCTCAAAACCCTAGGCCTCCTAACCCTAATCACACTAATTTATTGTAATTAACTAATTCAAAGCATATAAATACAATCTTTCAACTCATTCAAGCATTTTAACATGTTTAACTCACTCAAACTCATGCAAATCACTCTCCCCTCCCTGCTGGACGAATTTCAGTTTAGTCCCTCATACATATTTTTTTTCATTTTAAGCATATTACAAGCTAATTCAAGCCAAAAACACAACAAGTAAACTAATCTTGTACCTTAAATCACTAACCTTTGTGTAGCAACTTCTAACTCCCCTTTTCTCTAATTTTCTTTCTTCTTTTCTTCTTTCTTTGATGACCAATCTTCTTCTCAAGTTGCCTAGACAAGCTTTAACTATGGTGGCTTACTTTTGTATGGTGAAATCTTATAATATGCAAGCTCAAAATTGAGCTTTAATGGAGGTTTTGGTGTGGGAGAGAGAGAGTGACATTTTTTTGAAGAAGATTTGTGTTTTATTTTTTTTTTCTTTTCTTTTCTTTTGTCTTTTATCTCTTTCGGAAGACCAAAAATCCATTTAATTAATTTATTAATTATATGACTTATGGCATCATGCATGATATCATGCATGATGTCATCTTCCTACATCTTTTAACTTTTTCATTTTCTCTTTTTCTTTTTTTTTTCTATTAGTTCTTTAATTTAATTCTCAATCCCGAAGTTTTCTTTTCTCCGATTTTATTTGTGATTAGGTCGAGTCACTCGGGTCAATTGACCAAATTGCCCTCGCGGTTCATCGGTTTGCAAATAATTCCATATTTCTTCGGCTCCTGACCTAATTATTTGGTGGCTTAACAGTTCTTTTTCATGATTTTCTCTTTTCCACTGTGTTCATAAGGGTCTTAAGGACCGCGTCACTTTACGATTCAAATTTGAGTTTAAAATGACTTGATGCGTTCCCGAGGAGGTCACTCATCGCTGTGACTCTCGGCTCATTTAACTTCTTATGTTCTATTTTTCTTATTTATAGTTAACTAATTAAACATTACTAATTATTTGTGTTTATGGCTTATCTAGTTGTTTTAGGTGTGGTTCTAATCCCCTTAATTGTCCGGACCGACACCGGTCACCGGAACAGTGAAATCTACTAGGCTATCCAAACGGGGGTGTTACATAAACAAAAGAAAAAGTGTACTAGTCGTATCACATGTTTATAGTATTTATAAGTGTGCCAGTTGTATCACATGTCTACAGTATTTATAAGTGTATCAGTTGTACCATGTGTCTATTTTAATTTTATTTGTCCTTTGCCCACCTATTTTAAGCTCTATTATATGTAAGAGGTAAAGGAGTATAGTGTTCAATACTGTACTTGTCTCCCCTTTTCTCCTATATAAGAGAGGATTGTAATGTGTTTAAATCATTAGATAATACTACCATCAGTTTCTCTTTTCTATGGCTTAATTCTAAATCTCCTTTTTGTCCTAAAAATCTAAGTCTATATCTCATCCAGATATTCCTCTATCAAGGTATTAGTATGCTCTACACCTGCCTCTCTTAAAGATCCTGTGTATTAGAAAATGCCACATCAATAATCCATTTGCTACGATCCTTCTAATCTAATTTATGTAATAATACAAAAAGGCAAGGACTTGAGACTAAGTATTCTCATTAGAAGTTATGTCTCGACACTGCATGAGTATTATTATGTTTATCATGTTGAAAGGCTCCTAGCCAGTGATTGGTAGAAAAATAAATTTTTATATAAATTATTAATAAAAATGTACAACTAAATAAATTTAAATACTATTTAAACAATAATAATTGGGTTTGGTATTTGGGTTAATTTAAAATGACAATAATATTTTAAAATATAAAAGAAATTAACTTTAGAGTAAGGTACAAGAACGAAATATGGAAAGTAGCATACAAAAACTAATTAAGGAACGTAATTACAAAAAAGAGTTACAAAATTAATAGTCAAAATTTTAACATATTATATTAAATTTGCTCTTACAATGATATAATTATATATATATATATCGGTCAAAACAATAAAATGAGTTATATGTACTCATTGATTTGAATGGACATGTATGTGTGAAATGAGCCTTATTGGGCTCACATGATCCAAACAAATGCAAACTAAATTACCTCTAGGTCAAAGCCCATCTTTAGGCCACTACACTTTACCAACTTGAAAAGGTTCTTTTTTTTTTTTTTTTTTTTAAACGAACTTCAAGTGATTTTTTTATTATTATTATTTTACATGAACTTAGAGAATTTGTAAAAAATTAATTTTATATTTGATGTATTTTTCTTAATAAAAGTTTGATACATCAAATAATAATCACTATTTTCGTCCATTAATTTTTATGTCACATTTTAAATTTTTTTTAAATTATCTATTACGTTTAGAAAATTGAAAAGTATTAACTAATTTTTTTTCAATTTTACCTTTTATTTTTATTAAATATATAATAAATATTTATATAATATTTTAGATGAGATAATGGGTCATTTAGTCAATTATTAGTATATTTTTATAAAAATAAAATTATTCAATATTTTCTTAATTACTATACAAAACTTAAATGCAGTAGATAAAATAGAAGCAGTAGATAAAATAGAAGCAGAAAGTAGTTGATTACATAATATATATTAATATTTTTATATTCATCATAAAAATATAAATGAAGATACTTTAATTGGATATTTAATATTTTTCATAATATAATACCTTAAAAAAGTATGGGAGTGGAATTTTAATTAATTTTAGTAACTCCATATATTAATCTATGTTTTGTCCTTTGTTTAGAAAAACAAAAAAAAAAAATCTAAGTTTCCTCTTTTCAGCAGAGGTTTTTTTTTTTTAATTTTTAAAATATCAAATAGAAAACTGCTAGCTAAATAATGTTTAAATTACTTTTTTTAAATTAAAAATTATATATATACATATATATATCACTTTTGTGTTCTATGTTCAATTAATGAAAATTCTTCTTTGCCAGTGAAAAAACTTAATACTAAATAACATCACCGGGAAGATTAATTAATAGCAAAAACACATAATTTTCAAGTATGAAAAAACTAATTATTGAAAGAATACTTATATTTAATATTAACGAACTCTAATAAAATATAATATAATATCTTTTTAAGTAGGTGAGTTTTAAAATTTAAACTCATCTGTAATTCAATCAATGAAAGATCTAATACGTAAAAATTATGTAATATTTTTTTATTTAAAAGAGATACGATGTACCGAGTAACAGCTGATGAGTAGCACAATGTGAGATGATTCTTTTTTTATATTAAAAGTGAATTATAATATGATAACTAGTAATTAAATGGGTTGAGTTAGGCTCCTAAATGTTGTGCTATATATTGAATTGAGTTGGACTCATCAAATTATTTTGTAAGTTTTATAATATTTTATTTTATATATTGGGTCTTATTTTGGACTTTGAATTTAGATTTATTTATGAGTCTAGTGAGTAATAAAGTTTATTATGAGTTTCGAAGGTTTTATGTCAACTCAAGTTTTAGCATCGATGCAATTCATAAAATTGAATCATGACATGAATGATTTTAGAATTAATAGATTAAAAAAATTCGTATTTGAGACCTCTCTATTCTCACTCTCTTAAAGGTTAAAGGTTGAGAAAAATAAAAAAAAATTCTAAAATATTTAATAAAAAATTCAAAATCAAAATCTTCGTCAATTAAAAAAAAAAAAAAAGACTGGTCCCAATGTATCAGATACTTCTGTAAGGTTCTAGCATCACATGAGAAGTCAATTTAGCATATGAAATGTCCACCGCCACTCTATGCTTTCAGCTAAATAGAAATTGATTCATAAGCATAAGGCTGAAAGAATGAGACAGAAAATAAATTTGCTAAGCAAACAGTTGCAATTGGTTCTCATTTTCAACTAAAATAATTCAACAAATTCAAATCAAGACCTAACACATACATAATTTAAAGATTAAGACTTTACCTGGACAAAAAGTCAAACCATTGGTGCCAAAAATTTCAACACCAATTCTCTATTAATTAATTATGATATGAAATTATCCTTCACAAAATGGACATTGTTCCTGCTGGCCGCATACGTTGCAATCATCACCACTCTTAAATTTAATATTAATACATGTAATTGAAATTGGTTATTAATTAATTACTATTATTTCTTAACTAAGTAGAACTTAATATTACATGGTTGTGCGTAAATCAATTGAAGAGTACTAATACTTAGTTGATGTTTAATTTATGATACTATAACAAAAATATAGATTAGTAACGGATTTTCTCATTATTATTTTAAAACGTTCCGTTGTTAATTTATTTTAGTAACAAATTAGCAACAGAAAAACTACGTTCTTATATTGCTTATGGTTAATTCATTGCTAATTAGCAATAGATTAACAACATAATTTTTTGTTGCTAATTAGCAATATATTGCAATCAGTTATTAAATTAGTAATGAATTGTTAATTCGTTGTTAAATTAGCAACATATTACATTCTGTTGCTACATTGGCAATAAAATTTTAATCTATTGCTAATTCACTACTAATTTTTTTTTTAAAAAAAATTAAAGGTAAACTTTAATTTAGTCAATAAGATTTAACAAAACCTACAACTTAGTCTATATATCTTTGAGATTTAACAAAATTTATAACTTAATCCTTAATTATCATTACAATTTTATTAAATTATCATTAATTATAGCAAAAATGACTAAAATGCTCATATTTTTATTATTAATATGAAAACAATTTACTCACTAAGGTTTTATTGTTTTAATAATTTAGTCCTCAAATTTTATTTTATTAATAATTTAGTCTATGTATTTTTAAAATGAGGACTCCATTAAATTAAAATTTTTATATTTAAATTATTAAAATATGAATTAATTACTTTAAGTTCTTTAAAATTTTTGGTTAAGTACAAAACCATCCATATATTTTACAAATTGATTCTTAGATATTATCATTATTTATAAATAAGCTATTATAACTTAAAAAAATTCTATTTATGCCATTATTTTACACACATATATATATATATATACAATATTTTCATATATTATATTATATTGTCATATATGAAAAGATGAAAAAAAATGTATATGGACGCAAATTGATATTAAAATAAAACTTTAAGAATTAAATTATTTTCAAATTGAAAATAGAGTTCAAAACATTTTTATATTTTTGTTAAATTTAATGGGAATTAACCGTAATTCTAATAATATGAACTAATTTATAGGCTTATCAAAATATCAAGGACCAAATTGCTTGATCTTAAAATTATAAAAATTAATTTGTAGGTTTAACCAAATCTCAAAGAATAAATTGTTAATAAGATGAAATCTCATGAACTAAATTGTTTTCAGATTGAAAATAGAATTAAATATATTTTGGTAATTTTCGTTAGAATTAATGGTAATCTAATTGAAATTCTAACGATAACTTAATTAAATTCTAACGGTGAAGACTAAGTTGTAGATTTTGCCAAATCTAAGGAATTAAATTACTTAGTTTTGAAATACAGGGACTCGATTGTAGGTTTTGTCAAATTTCAAAAACTAAATTATAGTTTACCAAAAAATTAAATAAAAGAAAATTCAATTTTCAATAAAGTAATAAATTACTAATAAAAAAATAAATTATTAGTAAAAATACTATAAAATATTATGTAAAATACAAATTACTAAAAGAAATTATAAATAAAAAAAATTAGCATTAAATCTTATGTTAAAATTAGCAATGGAATCAAAATCTATCGCCTAATTTAGCAATAAATCAAAAGCCTTTGTTAAATTTAGTAAATGAATTAAAATCCGTTGCAAATCCAAGAAAAGTCTATATAATTTATTAAAAAAATTTAAAAGAGGTTGCTAAATTTAGCAACAAAGTTAAAATTAGTTGCTAATTTAAGAAAAGTCTTTACAATTTAGCAAATGAATTAAAATTGATTGCTTAACGGAATCAAAATTTGTTGCTAATTAAAGAAATGGTTCTACAATTTAGCGATGAAAATAAAAATTTGTTACTAAATTTAGCAACGAAATTAAAATTAATTATTAATTAAAAAATTATTTATAATTTAGCGACAGAATTAAAAATTCATTGCCAAATTTAGCAATAAAATCAAAATTCATTGCTAATTTAAAAAAGTCTTGTTAAATAAAAAATCTATTGTTAAATATAGGAATTTACTTAAAATCGATTGCTAATTGGAAAAAATAATTACGATTTTGCAGTAGAATTAAAAAAATTCATTGTTAAATTAATGACAAAATCAAAATCCATTGCTAATTTAAGAAAAATCTCACATTATACCAATTGAATTAAAAATTCATTGCTAAATTTAGCAATGGACTTAAAATCAATTATTAATCGGAAAAGTATTTTATGATTTAGCAAAATAATTAAAAATTCATCGCTAAATTTAGCAACAGAGTCAATATCCGTTAGAATAATCCTTTGCTAAATTATGCGTCAATTTTTTAATGCTGAAATTAGCAACATAATTACAATTCATTTACTAAATTTTATTGTTATATTATCCACTTTTTTTTTTTTTTTACACTAGAATCAACTTATTTTCGTTGTTAATATATTTTTATTTCTAATCCATTGTTAATTAGTAATGAAATAAATTCATTGTTAATTTTTGTCATTAGTCCAGGCATTTCTTGTAAGTTATTTAAGTTTTTTGGTGCTTATATGTAGAGAAATGGATTTTTAATTTTGGCTACAGGTTCAGTTTGGCCCGAAACTGGGCGGCTCAAATCCTAGAGAGGAAATGAATCAGAATTAGATCGGACTAATATGATTTCAGTTGGTTTTGATTTGATTTCAATTTTAATGGTTTCAGTTTCAGTTCAAGTTCAGATATGGTTTAGTCAACGTAGTGCTCTTTAAAATTGCCACCCTCTTGTTTTAAACTAGAACGAAATTAGCTGTTAGAACTGTCAGCTCCGGTTCACATCTCGAAACAAACACTCTATAATCCGTTGAATTTCGGTTCCAACCCTTGAATTATTGATCCGACTTGTTTCGGATTTAATTTGGGCCAATCTTGGTCCAATTCAGATCCCGTTAAGAACTTAATAGACTATTGGCAGAATCTACTAGCAATCACTTTCAATTAAAAAAAAATTGAAATTAAGCTAATGAGTAGAGTTAAAATTTGTATTAATCTAGGAACAAGTAAAGTATCCACAATGTATGGCTTATACGAATTTAATCGTAAAATATATGATGGCATGAGGAATTGGATCCGCATGATTTGATTATTAATTCAATAGAATCGGACATAAGTAGGCTTGGTGGATTTTCTTGTCTCATGTTTCAGGAACACATTCCAATTGCATTCTTCTTCACTTTCTACTTTTAATATGAATGAAGCAATAGAAAAAAAAATGGAAAGAAAAAAAAAATGAAATCATTTAAAGTTATGAAAACATGGAAATTTAAACAGAAAACTACATTTGCCATTGTCATGACATTTTATCCAAAATTAGATTTGAAGAAAAAAAAAATATTTAGGAATAAGTGATATGGAAAAATTTTATCTAAATTCGGTTTATCATATATTCAAGAAATATATAGAATAGATCAATAATTTTTTTATTATGATAAAATCTATTTAACTAGA